>NW_006408546.1:22137708-22182735 GCF_000296735.1 Chrysochloris asiatica | reverse complement strand
AACATATATATATATATATATATACACACACACACATATTTGAACTGTTGACCTTGCAATTCAAACCAACCTCACAGTCCATTGCATTATCTCACTACATCAGAACACTATATATATATACATAGATAGATAGATAGATAGATAGATAGATAGATAGATAGATATACACATGTATGTATAGATATATGGATATATAGATAGGTATAGATACATACATATAGATATACATATATACATACATATATATGTATATGGAACAGAAAGTCTCATCGTCTCACCTTATGTAATTTTTCAATGAATTCACTCTTTAAAACTTAATTAAATGACTAAGTAACTATTCTACCAAATTGACTGAAAACGTTTCTATGATTCTCAGGCCTATCTCCCACGGGACTCAGTGATTCATTTAACTCTGTGACCAGCGTGATTTTTACCTAACAAAATATTCTTTGGATGGATGGATAGATGGTGGCTGTGATATATGGAGAAAGAACAATGGTGACATTAGAGCATAGAATGTGTAAGAAATTAAATAAGATTTCATTGAAAGGTGTGAGACTTATATAAGGTTAAAAGGTATGAAACCTATTTGATCATTTGGAGAGAGAAGTTGTTGTTGTTACGTTCTGTCAAGTTGGCTCCAACCCATAGCGACCCTGTATAGAGTTTACAAGGAGCAACTAGTGAGCTTCAACCACCAACTTTATGGCTCAAACAAATTACAGTTCATTTTATTAACCACAGCACCACACCAGTGCTCTGGAGAGAGGAATTGTTGTTGTTGTTGTTATGTGCCGTGGAGTCGGCAATTCATAGTGACCCTGCACAGGGTTTCTGAGGCTGTAAATCTTTATGGAAGCAGAAAGCCTCATCTTTCTCCTGCAGAACAACTGGTTGTTTTGAAATGCTGACCCTGAGGTTAGCAGACCGATTCATAACCACTATGCTACCAGAGCTCTTTGGAGAGAGGAATAGTATGATCAAATATGGGTATCAAAAAGTATGCTATGTACAAAAAGCTTGTAAGCCCATCTCAGCTAATAATTGATTGGAATACCTAAAAGGTGTTCTAGAACTTGTCCAGTGAAATAGGATTCTTGTGAAGATTTTGTACTGTATAGGAACTTAAGTGGAATCCTGAGCCCCATCCAGAACTTTCTGAGGTGAGACACTCCCACTTGGAAGGACAAGCACAAGCCTGCAGCAGGTAGAGGAGCAGAAAGTACTTCTTGAAAGAAAGACCAGCAGAAAAAAATCTAAAACAAAAATGACAATCTGGAAGTTCCAGTTTGGGCAGCAGCAGAGACAGCCAGGTAGGAAAGGCTATGTGGAGAAGGGATTGAAAATCCAGAGACGCTGTGCTCACGGAACAACTGCAGAGCTCTGGGTCTACCATACATCCAGGATGTCAGTTTCATGCATACGCAAGTGAAAAAAATCACAATATAAAGGAAAATACTACGAGTTAGGAATCACTGGAGTAGGGACTCCCTCTGTGGCTATACCACCCTGGCAGAGTTCAGAGGGTGGGCTAAGCCAGACCAGCACAGGGAACCAGCACTAAAAGTGGTGCAGTAACATTTGCAAAATGAGGTGCAGGGGATTCTACACATTTTTTCCTCCTCTTCCCTGTTGTGCCTTCTTTGTCCAGCCAAGATGCCTTCAGGTGGGTGGGTGCACACACACACCCCAAAAAAAGTCCAGTGCTGACCCCACAGTTTTCCCACAGTACAGAGAGAAAGAGCTTGGAGGCTATTTATGATGTCAGCCTCAGGGTCACAGGCCTAAAATTAACTTGTGCAGTACCCTTAACTCTGGCCTATCTAGCAAGAAAAAAGCAGGCCCATCAGGCCTGACAGACAAACCATAGAAAAATTTGTAAAACCCCAACATAAAAGGACGCAACTATTTCAAGAACTATGCTGTGCACACGGAGATACCTAAATGACCTTCAGAGACAAAAATAGTGGACAATCTCCCATTAACTTCTCAATATCTATCTGCACACCTCAACAATGGTGACTAGAGGAGGGGCCTGAGCAAGTGGACACTCCCACCCACTGCTGGAGGCTTCTATGGTGCAAGCACACTGCCTGTGTAGCAAAGTGACTGGACAGTCGGCCACAGTTTTATTTTTGTTTCAAAGTGGTGGTTTTTGCCTTTGCTTTTATATTGCTTCTGCTTTTGATCCTTTTGATCACACATATTTCCTAGAGGTGGAAGCTTTTTCTCCCCATGTTATCCAAGAAGAGATAACAATCGTGGCCATATAGCCAAGCTACAGGCATACCCCATAATATCCCACCATTGAGACAAGAGCCAATAACAGTGACTAAGCATTACTTGTAAAAAGGGAAGCCTATCTCCTGATCATATCCACCAGGAGACACACAGTAAGCTTAATAACACAACAACAAATATACATTTAAGCATTAAAAAAAATACGTAACTACTGGAAATGACAAACAAAAGATCTCAAACACAACAAACTATCTCAAAACATGTCCAGAAACAGAAAAGAGTGACTGAGACAAATGAGCTGGAGACAAACAAAGGCTCCCCAGAAGAGGAAGAGCAGGTTTTGGATTTGCCTGAGAAGGAAAACAGAAGAATGATATGGAAACAAATTCAAATGGTCCAAAAAGGCATGGAGGAAAACAAGAAAGAAGTCAGGAAATACTACAAGAGCAATCAAACAAGACTAATACAGCATTGGAAACCATTCAAAACTTGCAAAAAGAGGTCCAGATGATTAGTAATAAAATATCAGAAATGGACAATTTGCTGAAAGGGGATAGGAGCAGAATAGAAGCGATGGAAGCCAGAACTAGTGAGCTGGAAGACAAATCTCTGAATACTGCTCAGATAGAAGAGCAAGCAGAAAAAAAGGATAAAAAAATTTGAAGAGAGTCTAGGATTCATGCTGGATAATATCAAGATGAACAACTTAAGAAGCACTGACATTCCAGAATAGAAAGAATCAGAGAAGTCCATAGATGAGATAGTTGGAAATCTTCTGGAAGAAAATTTTCCTAACATCTTGAAAGATGAGAAAATAAACATTCAAGAAGCTGAACGTACCCCAGGAAGGATAGACCACAAAAGAAAATCACCAAGACATATAATTATCAAGCTCTCCAAAATCAAAGACAAGGAGAGAATCCTAAAAACAGCCAGGGAGAAGAGAAGTGTCACTTACAAAGCCAAGCAAATCAGATTAAGCTTTGGCTATTCAGCACAAACTATGTAGGCAAGAAGGCAATGGGGAGACATATACAAAACCCTAAAAGAAAAAAAACTGCCAACCAAGAATCATCTATCCAGCAAAACTATCAATCAAATACGATGGTGCGATCAAAACATTCCATGATAAACACAACCTAGGACATTTTATCAAAACCAATCCAGCACTTCATAACATCCTAAGGGAGTTCTTTGGACTAAAACCAACAAGAACAGACAACAACCAGAGATTGAGAGGTGTGACAATACCACCTGTAACTCAGTCAACAGGTAACAGAGTTCAGGACAGAACAAAGCTACAACAATGAATTCAAAGGAGCTGGGAGGTCAACTGACAATCAAACTAATATCAGTATCAAAGAAGGGATAAATGTAGCAACAGGGATCCAGGTGGTAAAGATGTCAGGTAGATTGCAGGATACAATAGATTCTCTTAAATGGAGAGAAAATTAACAGCTATAAGGTAACCCCAAAGAAAGTTAATACTTCACAAATTACCATGAAAATGAACTTCCAAGCAGAATAGGCAAATATGAAAACTAAGAAGAAACCAACAAGAAATAGCACACACACACACACACACAAAAAAAAACACAACTCAGCACAAGAAGGCATGCAGAACAAAGGAATGAACAGTACTACCAAAAATTTAATATAATGGCAGCAATTAATTCATACCTATCGATACATTGAATATCAATGGATTGAATGCACCATTAAAGAGACAGACAGTGGCAGAATGGATAAGAAAACAAGACCCTTCAATATGCTGCCTTACACACAAAGACAAAAACAGACTAAAAGCTAAAGGATGGGAAACAATATACCAAGCTAACTGCAACAATAAAAAAAGCAGGAGTGGCAATTCTAACCTCGGATAAAGTAAACTTTAACACAAAAACCAGCATAGGAAATAAAAAAGGACACTATCTTATGATCAAATGGTCAATTGAGCAAGACGACATAACCATAATAAATTTCCACACTCCCAAGGAAAAAGTACCTAGATATATGAAGCAAACCTTACCAGAATTGAAGAAAGAAATAGATGAATCTACAATTATAGTGGGAGTTTTAATACACCACTTTCGAAAAGGGGCAGAACAACCGGAAAGAAACTTGACAAAGCTACAGAGGAACTAAACAACTCAATCAACCAACTTGACCTCATAGACGTGTACAGAGCATTCAACCCAACAACAGCATACTATACTTTCTTCTCCAGTGCACATGGAAAATTCTCCAGAATTGACCATTTGTTAGGTCATAAAGAAGGCATTACAAATATCAAAATACTTTTCAGTATTTTTTCAGACCACAATGCTATAAAACTATAAATCAACAATAAGAAGACTAAGGAAATACAGTCTGAACTGAACAACATCCTACTGAAAAGCAACTGGGTAAAAGAAGAAATTAAACATGAGTTCATAAAGTTCCTAGAAACAAACAAGAATGAAACAACATACCAAAATCTTTGGGACACAGCAAAAGCAATGCTGAGAGGACAATTTATTGTGATAAATGCGCACATCCAAAAAGAAGAAACACCCAAAATTCATACATTAAAACAGCATCTCCAACTATTAGAAACAGACCAGCAGAGGGAACCTACAGTCACCAAAAGAAAAGATATAAAAAAGATTAGAGCAGAAACAAATAAGACGGAAAACAGAAAAACTATAGGAAGAATAAACAGGACAAGAAGCTGGTTCACTGAAAGGACTAATAAAATTGACAAACCATTGGCAAAACAAACCAAAGAAAAGAGAGAGAAGACAAAAATAACTTGCATTAGAAACCACACAGGTGATGTAACAATCGAATCAAATGAAGTTAGAAGGATAATAACAGAATACTGTGAAGTGTTGTACTCCAACAAATTCGAAAACTTAGAAGAGTGGATGCATTTTTAGAAAAACACGACCGTACACAGAGTGAAGTAGAAAACTTGAACAGACCCATAACAAAAGAAGAAATTGGCCAGGTTATCTAAAAATTCCCAACTAAAAGAGTCCATGCCCAGTGTAAGGACACAGAGTGAAGTAAAAAACTTGAACAGACCCATAACAAAAGAAGAAAGTGACCAGGTTATCTAAAAATTCCCAACTAAAACAAGTCCATGCCCAGACAGCTTCACTGGTGAGTTCTACCAAACATTCAGGGAAGAGCTGTCACCAATTCTACTCAAATTATTCAAGAATATAGAAGAGAATGGAAAACTTCCTAGTACTTTTAGAAGCAAGAATAACCCTCAAACCAAAACCAGGGAAGGACATCACTAAGAAAGAAAACTATAGACCAATATCCCTCATGAACATAGAGGCAAAAATTCTCAACAAAATCCTAACCAACAGATTCTAGCACCGCATCAAAAAAATAATACATCATGAAAAAGTGGGTTTCATAAAAGGAATTCAAGGATGGTTCAACATTAGAAAAACAATCAATGTGGAATCCACCACATAAAAAAGAAAAAGGAAAAGAATCACGTGACCAGATCAATTGATGCAGAAAAAGCATTTGACAAAATCCAATATCCATTCATGATAAAAAAAAAAAAAAAACCCAAAAAAAACAAGTAGGAATTGAAGGGAAATTCCTCAACATAATCAACAGCATATATACAAAACCAACAGTCTACATCACTCTAGATAGAAAGAAACTGAAAGCCTTCTCTCTGCTAACCGGAACCAGACAAGGATGCCATTTGTCACCACTCCTTTTCAATAATGTTTTGGAAGTATTAGCCAGAGCTATATAGCAAGATAGGGAAATTAAAAGCATCCAAATTGGCAAAAAGGAAATAAAACTCTCTGTATTTGCAGATGACATGATCCTATACATAGCAAACTCCAAAGACTAAGTTAAAAAGCTACTAGAACTCATCAGAAGATTCAGCAAAGTGGCAGGTATAAGATCAACATACAAAAATCGGTTGGATCCCTCTATAATAATAAAAGACATTAGGAAAGAAATACCATTTACAATAGCCACCCAAAGGAGGAAATAGTTAGGAATAAATGTAACCAGAGAAACAAAGGACCTATACAAAGAGAATTACAAAACACTACTACAGAAACCAAAAGGACTTACAAAACTAGAAGAACATACCAGGTTCCAGGATAGGAAGGCTCAACATCATAAAAATGTCAATACTACCCAAAGCAATATACACATATAATGCAGTACCAAATCCAGATTCCAGCGACATTCTTCAAAGAGATGGAAAAGACAAATACAACTTTTAAAGGAAGGAGACCCAGGATAAGCAAAGTACTGCTCAAGAAGAAGAACCAGGTTGGAAGCCTCTCACTCTCTGATTTCAAAATCTACTACACGGCTACAGTGGTCAAAACAGCCTGGTACTGGTACAATGAAAGATACACTGATCAACAGAACAGAATTGTAAATCCAGAAATTAACCCATCTACATACAAATAACTGATTTTCAACAAAGTTCCTAGGTATGTTACATGGGGAGGAGATAGTCTCTTTAACAGATGGTGCTGGCAGAACTGGAAAGTGATATGCAAAAGAATGAAACAAGACCTTTACCTCATGCACTGTACAAAAGCCAACTCAGCATGGATTAAATACCTAAATGTAAATTCCAAAATTATGAAAGTCATCAATGAAAAATTAGGGGGAAATGTGAGGGCTCTAATACAGGGAATACACAAACTACCAAACATTTTGAAAATTATACAAACAAAAGTAGACAAACTAGATGATTGGGACATACTAAAAATTAAAAATGTATGTGCATCAAAAGACTTCACCAAAAGAGTAAAGGGGAAGACACAGAATGGGAAAAAAATCTTTTGCAATGACACACAGACAAGGGACTCATTTCTAAAATATATAGGAAACTACAATGCCTCTACAAGAAAAAGACAAATAACCCAATAAAAAGGTGGGCACAGGACAGGAACAGACACTTCACCAAGGAGGAGATTCGAGCAGCCAACAAACATATGACGAAATGTTTACGATCACTAGCTATTAGAGAGATGCAAATCAAAACAACAATGAGATATCATTATGCTGAGTGATATTAGTCAGTCACTAAAGGAGAAATATTGCATAGCATCATTACTGTAAAAGAGTAAGATAAAGAACCCACACTAAAGGGGGGGAAATATATATATATATATACTTAATGATCACCAGGATGTAGGAGATGAGAGAAGGGGAGGCAGGGAGGGGAAGATAGAGAACAGGGTAGGGAATAGACACAGGATAGCTTGGGTTCCGGGGAGGTGAGAACAGAGGGGGGATACACAAGAAGGGGGAGGGGAATGGAAGAACAAGGTGATGGGAGAACAGTTAGGCAGGTGCTCATGGGCTAAGTGGGACAGAGGTAAATGATGATGTATACATAACCTTGGAACAACAGGGCTCCAGTATACAGGGATTGAGGCATAATTTGAAGGAGTAAAAGAGAGGAGTAATGTTAAGATGCTTGGCTGTCTTTTGAATCTTGGTTTCCCTACCATTGTAAAATAGACATTTGAGGTGGGGATAAAGTAATAGCCAGAATCATCACTACAGAAAGCTTGTAAATCTGTCTTCAGCCTATAACTGATTAGAATACCTTACAGGGGGCTAGAAGTTGCCCAGTGCAAGAGGCTTCCTGTGGAGCATTTACATTGTACAAAACTATAGATGGAATCCAGAACCCCATCCAGGACCTACTGAGATAGGAAATTTCCACTGGAAAGGATGAGTAGACCAGCCTGGAGCGGCTAGAAGAACAGAAGATACTTCATGAAAGAAAGACCAGCAGGAAAAATTCTGAAATAACAACGGCAGTCTGATTGATTGCTATAAGAACAAGTAAACTGTTTGCCCTGGAGCCATCAAGGCAAGAGGTCGGGTCCCCTCAGAGCAAACTCCCTTCCAAGACTAAGACTCAAGGGGAATACATGAGCAGGCATGTGGTCTGGCTGATGACCATCTTGGTCACCGATAAGGGAAGAGGGGGCAAAAAACAGACATGAAGTTGTGAGCTAAGTCTGACCGCATTCAATAGACCCCCATGAACCCAGGTGGACATCTGGATGGCCAGCAATGCAGCAAGACCCGGGAACTCCTGGGTCCGGAGACAGTGACATGGCCATAAAGGGCTAGAGCGGAGAGTGAAACATCCATCTAATATGAAGTGAGGGGAGATGCACAAGAACACTCATACTTGCAGATAGCACCCACTTGACCTGGCTTCAATGACTGGATGATCAGAACTCGACGAGAAGAAGAAAGAAGAGGGGAAAAAAAAAAGAGTAACCTGCTACAATTTGATGAACTTTACTTATACGCACGGATGTAGTAGCTCAAAAAAGGGAACAAATCTTTACAGCGAGGATCACTCCCACCCACTCAGTACAAAGGGTTGACAGGGATGGGCAACATAGACATTGGCTACCCAAAATGGAGGTCCTATAAAGGCAAGAAGTGACTGGCTTACAGGCTTTCAAGAGGGAGCCTAGTTCCACATGGGACGGGGGAAGGTAGAATCACCACTGAATGATTTCCAATCCATTGGGACTGGGCTGGCAAAAGGAAATGGGGTTAAGTCTCTTGTGGTACAATAGTGAATAATTGCCATCAGGACTGACTGTGAGGGTAGGAAATACAGAGGTAGATGTTTTTTCACAAAAGGAGGAGAGTGATTGATTTTGCAGCTCAGAAGTGGAGATCCCTGGGACCATCAAGTGAGAAGAACGGAGAGCAGGACTACCCAGAGAAGCAGTGACACCAGGGATGGAGACAGAGATGATGACGTGGACAGATGGAGCAGTTGGGGACACTGGACTCAGAGAGGGAGAAGGGTTGTGTGCTGGTGGCCTGGGGGGTGGGCCTGTGTGATGTACCCTTTGGGTTTATTTGATGACGCATGGAAGGGATTGTAATCATTGCAATGAAACAAAATACAATAGGATGAGTGTAAAACTAATGTTCTCCCATGTAAACCTCACAATTAAAACTAAAAAAAAAGAAGAAAAAAAAAATGACACCAGGGATCCATCAAGAGAAGCAATCAAGTCCCTTCAAGCACAAACCCCCTTCCACGACTAAAACTCAAAGGGAACAGAGAAGCAGGCACGTAACAGCTGGTGACCCATTGGTCAGCTGGTGAGTGGCAGAGGGGGAAAGCCTGCAATGAATGTACAGGCTGAGTTCAACCACATTCCATACACTCCCGTGGACCAGGACATGAAAGACAGAAGACAAAGGGCTGGTTGGTCCAAAGTATGGTGAGACGTGGGGACTCCTGAGCCCATGGACAAACACAGAGCTATGGAGGGCTATAGCTGAGAGTAAAGCATCCAACTGATATGAACTGATGGGAGACACACAAGAACACCCAAACTTATAGATAGTACTCTTTTGACCTAGCCTTGATAGCTTGATTATCAGATCTTGAATAGAGGAAGAGTTAAAAAAAAAAAAAAAATCATAAAGTAAACAAGTGTAAATTGCTACAATATGATGAGCATGTCCTATATTCATGGATGTAGTAGCTCAAAATACCAACTGAGAGGGAAGGAGTCTTTACGTCAAGTACCAATACTATCCCCTCTATAAACAGAGTTGATAGGGACAGCCAACTTAAGACATTGGCTACCTAAAATGGGGGAAGAGGGTAATATAAAGGCGTGAAGAGACTGGCTTACAAGTTTTCAAGAGGAAGTTAAGTTTCACTGTGTGGGGGGGAGGGTAGAATTCCCACTGAATAGTTTTCATCTTTTATAGATGGGTCTGGTGAAAGGAGATGGGGATAGCAGTCTCATGACTCAATAGTGAGTAACTGTTATCATGACTACTTGTGACTGTCACAACTCTAAAAGTAGAAGTTTTACAACAAAAAGGGGGATGTGGTTAATCTTACAGTCCAGGGAGAGAGGACCCTAGGACCATCAAGGAAGAAGAGTACAAGCAGAATGTGGGACCTTATCCAGAGGAGCAGTAACACCAGAGATGGAAGCAGAGTTGAGGACACAGAGAGATAGAGCAGCTGAGGACTCCAAACTCATGGAAAGAGAAAGGCTGTGTGCTAGCAGCCAGGATGCAAGCTTACAGAATGTGCTCTTTGGTTGTTTAAATGATTACATATTCCTGAGTGTACATCCTCACACACACACAAAAAAAGACCAAAAAAGAAGAGAAGCAAATACTGTTGAATGAGGATGCACAGAGGAGACTGCAATCATTGCATGAAACACGTGTAAAACCAATGTTCTTCCATGTAAACAATCACTCAATTCACAGCAGAAACTTTATATATATATATGGTGATGGAGTCCTGGTGTGGCACTGTGGGTTAATACGCCAGACTTCAAAGTACTTTAAACTGCAACATTGCCAGTTCAAGCTCACCAGCTACTCCTCGGAAAACCTATACAGGGTTGCTATGGGTCAGAATTGACTTGAGGGCACCTAACAACAACAACAACAATCTATGGTGATAGACCCTTGCTTGCTGAAAGTGAAGAGGACTTAAAATAGTTACTGATGAAGATCAAAGAGCACAGCCTTCAGTATGGATTACATTTCAATGTCAAGAAAACAAAAATCCTCACCACTGGACCAATAAACAACATTTTTATCACTGGAGAAAAGATTGAAGTTGTCGAGGACTTCATTCTTCTTGGATCAACTATCGAGACTCATGGAAGCAGCAGTCAAGAAATCAAACGACGTATTGCATTAGGCAAATCTGCTGCACAAGACATTTTTATAAAGTGTTGAAGAGCAAAGATGTCAGCTTGAGGACTAAGGTGCGCCTGACCCAAGCCATGGCATTTTTAATAACCTCATAGGCATGCAAAATCTGGACAGTGAATAAGGAAGACTGTAGAAGAATTGATGCTTTTGAGTTATGGTATTGGAGGAGAATATTGAAAGTGCCATAGGCTGCCAAAAGAACCAATAGATCTGTGTTGGAAGAAGGGCAGCCAGAGTGCTCCTTGGAGGCCAGGATTGCCAAACTTCGTCTTTCATACTTCAGACATATTGTCAGGGGGACCAGATGCTGGAAAAGGATATCATGTTTGGTAAGGTTAAGGAGCTCTGGTAGCATAGTGGTTACGAAATGAGATGCGAACCGCAAGGTCAGCAGTTCGAAACTACTAGTTGCTCCGCGGGAGAAAGATGAGGCGTTCTGCTCCAGTAAAGATTAACAGCCTCGGAAACCCTGTGCAGGGTTGCTATGAGTCGGAACCCACTCCATGGCACATAACAACAACAACAAGGTGGAGGGTTAGAGAAAAAGAGGAAGAGCCCCAGTGAGATGGATAGGCAAAGTGACAGCATCAATGGGCTCAAGCATGGCAACAATAGTGAGGTTGGCCCAGAATAAGAAAGTGTTTTGTTCTGTTGTGCACAGGGTCGCTAAGGGTCGGTATGGACTTGATGGAACCTAACAACAACAAAACGGTGATAGAAGAGATGTACTAGGGGAAGAGGATTGGAACACAGCAGTTTTAAAGCTGCAGTGGCTTTGGAGTGCCCCTGACCTATCTCCACATGTGGGAGACTAATTTTGCCAATGGCTCCCTCTGCTGGCCCTTGAATTAATTTGCCCTGAAGTCATGCTCTAAGTGGACTGTTTTCATAGGACTGATTGTGGCAGGAATCCTAGGCTAGGCCTGTCCCTGGAATGATGAATATCTCTAATGGCTGACTGGTGCAAAGACTTCCTGAAAGCACCCTAGGTCACTTCCAAGTAACCTCCTTCCCCTTTTCCTTCACTTAGGGTCAGATTCACATCAGAGTCTGATGGCTGCTGCAGCCTTATCTGACTCCTTCCCCATTTTCACTCATGGACATTTCCACTAATAAAATCCTTTTACATTTAATCTTATCTTGCTGCCTACTAACAGTACACAGATCAGTGGCTTGCTGGAGCTAGCTCAGACTGGCTCAGGAGAGACAACTATTACATTTTCAAGAAATTTAGAAGTCATTTGTTAAGCAAACCACTATCAAAACTTATATTATATAGACTTAAAATTCAATTTTAGGTGTTGTCTAGGCAATTCCAACTCATAGCCATCCTGTATAGGGTTTCTGATGTTGTAAATCTCTGTGGGAGCAGAAAGCCTCATCTTTCTCTCGTGGATCAGCTGGTGGGCTCATACCTTACAGTTTGCAGTGTAATGCTAATCCTATAACGCTTATGTTCCTCCTAAAAGTCAATACATTTTATTAAAAACAAAAATAATATTACAGCACATCATATTCTAATTATTTTGCTATATTTTTATTCCACTTAAGCTCTTTCTGTTAATTTTTATCTAATCTTTAGGGTAGAAATACTATATAATGAAGTTCTATATACTTTTCCATGTTCAGAGAAGTCACATTAGTAGCTTGAAGCTAGCCAAGGAAATTATCTAACGTTTCAAATCAGTATGTGTGTGTGTTTAGTTACCTGTCTATTTCAGTTGTGTTGTTGTTAAGTACTGGTGAGCTGGTTTCAACTCATAGGAACCCTATGCAGGGTTTATCAGGAGCAGTTGGTGGGTTTGAACTGCCAACTTTGTGATTTGCCATCCAGTGCTTGTCTGTCCTACAGTGCCACACCAGGTCCTTATCAGCACACCACTAATCTGAACTAACATTGCTGCTGTTGATAGGTATTATCGAGTCAGACCCAACTCATAGTGACAACATATGGAAATACTGCCTGGTCCTATGCCATCCTCACAATTGTTCTTATACTCAAGCTCACTGCTGCTTCCACGGTACTAATCCATCTCTTTGAGGTCTTCCTCTTTTTTGCTGACTCTCCAACTTACCAAGCATCATGCCTTTCCCCAGGGACTGTTACCTCCTGATAATATGTCCAAAGTATAAGAGATGAAGTCTTGTTATCTTGGCTGCTAAGGAACATCTGGTTGTACTTCTTCCAACATAGATTTGTTGGTTATGCTGGCAGTCCATGGTACTTTTAATACTCTTCTTCTACACCAAAACTCAAACACATCAGTTCTTCTACAATATTTATTCATTGCATAATTTTCACATGAATATGAGACTATTGAAAAGACCATGGCTTGGGTCAAATACGCTTTACTCCTCAAACTTTGTTCTTGAACATACTAAAGAGGTCTTGTGTAGTACATTTACTGAATGCAATACGCCCTTTAATTTCTTGACTGTTGCTTCCATGAACGCTGATTATATATCTATGCAAAATCAATTATCTGATACCATCAATCTTTTCTCAATTTATCATAATGTTATTTATTGGTCCAGTTGTGAGGATTTTTGTTGTCTTTTGATTGAGGTGCAATCCGTACTGAAGGCTATGTTTTTTGTTCTTCATCGTATTTCAAGTCCTCTTCACTTTCAGCAAGCAAGATTACATCATTTGCATTTCACAGGTTCTTAATGATGAACTATATTGTTGTTAAGTTGTTGTTAAGTGCCGTCAAGTTGGTTTCTACCCATAGTGACCCTGTATAGGGTTTCTGAGGAGCAGCTGGTGAGCTAGAATCACGGTCTTGCAGTTCAAACCGACTTTGCAGTCTAGCACATTAACCTGCAAGAATCTGTAGAATATATATTTGGAAGGAACATAGTTACAATAGACTTAATTGTAAATTCAGTAATGGTAATAATAATATTTTAAACTGCTTAGCAAAATTTCAGTTAAAATTGTACTCAGAGCTACAGGATACCTGAATGTTAGTTTTAATAACACATTTGGGAAAGAATGGGGGGCGGCGGAAATATGGAATGCTAATATAGAGTAGGAGTCCTGGTGTGGCACTGTGGGCTAATGTGTCACACTGCAAAGTTGTTTGAACTGCAACGTCAGTGGTTCAAGCTCACCAGCTGCTCCTTGGAAACCCTATACAGGATTGCTGTGGATTGGATTCGACTCGACGGCACTTAACAACAACAATATAGAGTAGGGATTCCTGGTGTGGCACTGTGTGTTAATGTGCTAGACTGAAAAGCCATTTGAACTGCAAAGTTTATGGTTCAAGCTCACTAGCCAATCCTCGGAAACCCTATACAGGGTCTCTATGTGTCGGAACTGACTTGATGGCACTTAACAACAACAACAACAATATAGAGTAGAAATTAAGTTAAATTTAATTCCAGCATTGCTCAAATGAGAAAATTGAGACTTGTACAGGTTCACATAGTTAAACCAGACTTGTACATACCCACATAGTTAAACAACAACAGAGAGCTAATTAAAGAAAAAGAAAACAAAATGAAATGAAAAATACTTTGTAATCTACAGCCAAAGACAAAGTGATGCAAATTTATACGTCCAAATATAGTTTGAAATATGTTTTTCTAGTCTCCCTCATTTGCTCTTTGTCTCAACTGAGATTGGAATAGAGCTTTTTGGAAAAAAGAAATCAATATAGCTTTTGGGCACATAATTTATTTCAGTTCCATCTTTATTTGTCTTAACTTCGACATCTCATATCTCAAGTTAGGGAATGAACTATATCTGTGTTGTCTGGGCTGTCTATCCAATGCCTTGGAATAAAAGTCATCCAAATGACTCGAAATAGAAACACTTGCTCTGGGATTCAAAAGAAAGCATCTGAATTGGGAGATGTGTGATGAATGTTTTGCATTTTATTATTTTAGTAGGAAGCTGAGTCACTGCCAAAGTGATTCCCACACTTTGGCTTGTAATACCTCTGTAAATGTTCCATGAAACTTTCAAAATAAAATTCACTTCATCTCCATTTTTTTAAATATAGCACTTCTAGGGCAAACATGATTGGTAAAATAAAATTCTATTATGTTTCAATGGAGAATTTGAAATAGAACGTGAATCACTACTATGCTGAATAACCTGACTCATTGAATGAAGCCTAAAAAATTGGATGCTTACCTCTTGATTTAATCTCCTTAGTCTATGACTTCTGACTTTGTTGTTGCTGTGAAATGCTGTTGAGTCAGGTCCTACTCCTAGCAACCCTGTATAGAATTTACAAGGAGAAGCTGGTGATTTGGAACCACTTCAATCTTGCAGTTCAAACTAACCTTGGGATCCAGCACATTATCCTTCACCGCCATACCAGGACTCCAAAATTTCTAACTACTATTCATGGTGGGCCCATGCATCATAGAGTAGAATTGTGCTCCATAGAATTTTCAGTGCTATGACCTTTTGAAAGGTCTTTTGGAAGAAAATTATGTGCCTCTAAGTGGCTTTGGGAGTCTTGGGAGTTAATATGCTGGACTGCAAAGTCTGGTTGAACTGCAAGGTCAGCAGTTTAAGCTCACTAGTCACTCCTTGGAATCCTATGTGGGGTCTTTATGGATCAGAACTGATTAAATGGCATTTAACAACAACCACAAGGTGGCTTTGAGGAGTCCTGGTGTGGTGTTGTGGGTTAATGCACTAAACTCAACAGTCAGATTGAACCACAAGGTTAGCAGTTCAATGTCACCAGCCACTCCTTGGAAAACCTATACAGGGTTGCTATGAGTCAGAACTTACCCAATGGCACTTAACAATAATAACAGGTGGTTTTGAACTGCCAACCTTTTGTTTAGTAGCTTGATTCACCCAGGATCTGAGATCCCAGGGAGCACAATTCTACTCTACAACAACACACGGTGCCACCACGAGTACTAATCATTGTCAACAGCTGACTTGGTTTTGGGTGTGATTTGAAACTGTAAGGGGTTCTCCAAGGCAATGACACTCCAGGTGTGTTTCTCAGACCACCAGCAGCAGCTTAACAACTTCTTAAAAATGCAAATACTGGGGCCTCAACCTGTTGCTATTGTTGCAGTTAAGTGCTGAGTCCGTTAGGACTCATAGCGGCCCTGCATAGGGTTATTGAGCTGGGTTTGAACTGCTGACCTTGTGGTTCACAGTCCAGTGCTGAACCTACAGCGCCACACCAAGGTCTCACCCTAGAACAACAGAATTAGAAACTGGGAGAGGAATACAATAAGGCTTGTAATATGAAGGTTAAGTTAAGTGCCGTCGAGTCGGTTCCGACCCATAGTGACCCTGTACAGGGTTTCCGACGGTGTAAATCCTTACGGGAGTAGAAAGCCTCATCTTCCTCCCGCGGAGCAGCTGGTAGTTTCGAACCGCTGACCTTAAGGTTCGCAGCCCGATTCGTAACCACTATGCTACCAGAGCTCCTTTATATGAGGGTAAGTAAAAAATAAAATAATAAAATAACCACACTCTGGCTGTAGAATTTATTTAAACCAATTTTTAGAAAAGACAAATACATCCTTTTTCAAAATAATCTCCTTGCTTTTCAACACACTTTGTTCATCTGTCAACAAGCATTTGAATCCCTTCTTTAAAAATGTTTTAGACTGAGCTGCACCGAACCATGAATGCACTGCTGTCTTCACTTCATCAGAGGTGAATCTTGGTCCTAAAGGGCTGTTTTCAGGGGACCAAACAGGTGGAACGCAATGAAGCAAAATCCGAACTAGAGGAAGGATACATTCATATCTCAAAATGAAGTTTCTGCAGAGGGCAGAGGTGTGTGGACATGCATTGTCATGTAAGATCAAAATGCCCTTGGAGAGCAGTCCTCTGTGTTTAATCCAACTCCTCAATGAGCTTCTCACTGTAATGAGCACTGCTGATTGTTGAACCATTTTCCTGATAGTGTTCCAACACTGGCCCTTGAGAATCCCAGAAAACTGTAAGCATCACTTTTCCGACTGATAATTGACTTTTGAACTTATTCTTGACTGACAATTAAGGATGTTTCCATTCCATACTCTGCTTTTTACTCTCAGGCTCATAGTGATGAATCTAAGTCTCATCACCACTATCAGTTATGATTAAGAAACTTTTGCCTTCCTTCAACTATGCATCCCAACCTTGTTTGCAGATGTGCAAACACTTCTGTTTATGTTCTTCTGTGCGTTGTTTCAGTGCCCATTTCGCACAGACATTTCGCAAAACCCATCTGTCATGAATAATTTCCTATGTAGAGTCATGGCTGATTTGCCGCATAACCCACGGTCACTCATGTATTTGACAGAATCATTTCACGTACACTCTCAATGTTGTAATCAGCCGTGGATGTGGACAGGCATTTGAATATAACCTAGTGCAAATAATTTCTGACTCACTTTCATAAAAAATCCTCCAAGTGATGACTATATAAATGTATTAAAGTTGACAATCACTGCTGTTGGATTTAGGTACCTAATCATATTTAAGAAATGAACTAGAAATTTGGATGCCTCAAGAATGTGCTATCACACACACACACAAAACCCATCAAAAGTGATGAACCTAATTAAATATACAAATCACATATCCAGGCAAACAGTAAAGCATCTATTTTTCACAAGATGGTAAGGTCTGGTAGCGTAGTGGATTATGAGCTGAGTTGCAAACCCTCAAGGTCAGCAGTTCTAACCTACCAGCCAGTTCCACAGGAGGAAGATTAGGCTTTCTGCTCCCATAAAAATTCACAGCTTTGGAAACACTGCCCAGGGTCGCTCTGAGTCAGAACGGACTCCATGGCACGCAACCACCAGCAGCAAAGGTGCTCAAGGCATGGCTTTTCCATTCATCTTAAATCGTATAAATGAAATTTCATTTACTACTAACCTGTTTCTAAGGAGGTCTGGTAGCGCAGTGGTTACGAATCAGGCAGTGAACCGCAAGGTCCACAGTTCGAAACTACCAGCTGTTCTGTGGGAGAAAGATGAGGCTTTCTGCTCCTGTAAAGATTTACAGCATCGGAAAGCCTACACAGGGTCACTATGAGTCGGAACCAACTCCACGGCATATAACAACAACAACCTATTTCTAGACACTATACATTCCTTATAATCGTATCTATTATTTTGACATTCGGGGCAGTTCTTACGCGATCAGTCATATATAAAATCCGGACATCTTTGAGCATTGGGATTTGCTAGAAGCTGCATCTGTAGGTTAAACATTGAATCTCACATCACAAAGTCTGCATTTGTGCTCTCTAGCTTATCCACAAAGAAAAAATTAAAAAGAGGCTTTCTGTTACAACAAAGATTACAGCTTTGGAAACCCTATACAGGGTCTCTATGAGCGGGAACTGACGTGACGATACTTACCAACAACATGGGTAGCCCTTGTGAAGCGCTGGCGGTTTCCTGGTAGAAATCTCACCTTCCATACTGGAGGAAATGGGTCTGTTCCTGCTCTGATGCCCATAAAGCACAGTAACCACCCAGCTATCAATGGAGACTTTCTCATTGCTATGCTACTGAGGGAGAGCAGTGGTTCCCAATGATAAATATTGGACTGAGAGTCACAAGGTCGCGCTATGTGAGCCCACTGGCCAGTTTGTGGGAGAAAGATGAAGTTTTCTGCTCCCTCGAAGAGTGAAAGAAAAAAAAAAAAAAAAAAGCCTTGGAAATCCTATATGGGCTGATATGAGTCAGAACTGATCCAACAGCACTTAACAACAACATGATACTGAGAAGATTACTGCAATGGACTAGGGGGAAAAAAACCAACTTGGTGATCTACTTCAAAAATCAGCCAATAAAAATCCTATGGCTCACAGTGATTCAGTCTTCAACCCATAATGGATTCAGTACAGGACAGAACAGCGTTTTGTTATGTTGAGGTATCCATGAGTCAGGGCTGACTCACTGGTAGCTAACACAACAACATACGTAGCTCCCAGTTTTTTGTTTTTTTTTACTTTTTACTAGTTGACCTCTTGTTAGATCCTAGGGTCTCTAACCCTTCTTCATAATTAAATTCTCAATAGACATAGGTGTCTCCCTAACTTTGTTCATCATTGAGCATCAAATTCAGTTATTTCCCTTTTAGTCCAGCAAATGACTCTACATATTGCAAAATCTGTTAAGAAAGCTATGCTGTTGTTGCTCTTAGGTGCCGCCAAGTCAGTTCTGACTCATAGTGACCCTATGCCCAACAGACCGACACATCGTTGGGTGTTTTCTTAGATCTATGAATTACTTAACTATAAGTCAGACAATATGGCAGCATCAATGGATTCAAGTGTGGCAACAATTGGGAGCTAGTCCAGGACCGGGCAGTGTTTCATTCTGTTATGCACAGGGTCGCTATGAGTTGGTACTGACTCAATGGCACCTAATAGCAACAACAAGTCAGTAAAAGCTTCTTACTGACACAGGGTACTAACTATTCCCCCAGCATTATGTTTTAAAAGGATATTTTTGTGAGGTGATTTCATGAATATGTTTAGAATTTCTTATAGATTTTTAAAAATGACCCTTTTGCCCTATATGTCCTACACAATAGCAAAGATTACAGACCTCTCTCCACTTTCTTAATTTTGTTCATAGTTCTTTGTACAGGTACACTTTCTGGAGCCAGCTATTTTAAAGAGTTACTTTGCTTTGATTATTCCATTAATAATCAGAATATGAAATGTACAAAGAAGGTAGGAAAATTGGAAGTTGTCAAAAATGAAATGGAATTCATAAAGATTGATATCCTAGGTATACGTGAGCTCAAATGAAGTGTTACTGGCCATTTTGAATCTGCCTTATGGCTTACTATGCCAGGAACATCTAACTGAAAAGGAATGTCACATTTATTGTCAAAAAGAATGTTTCAAGATCTATCTTGAAGTACAATGCTATCTATAGTAGGATAAAATCCAAACTACTAAAAGGAAGACCAATTAATACCACTATTACACAAATATACACACAAATCACTAAAAGGGATGCTGGTGAAACAAGAATTCAACCAACTTCTTCAGTCTGCAATGGATCAAACATGCAAACAAAATGCATTGATCATTAATGGTGATTGAAATATGAAATTTGGAAACAAAGAAAGGATCAGTAGTTGGAAAACATGGCTTTGGTGATAGAAATGATGCTGGTGATCATATCATAGAATTTTGTAAGACCAACAACTTTCTCATTGAAAATTAGTTTTGTGTTTTTTTCCTGAACTTTCATTTTATCAGATTTTTTAAAAACTTTTTTATTGTGAATTAAGACAAGGTTTACAGACAAGATCATCAGCTTTACATTCAACAAATCCTACACTTTTTTTCATCTCAATGATTACAATTCTCTCCATGCAACAACATTTTTCCCACTTCCTCCCTGAGGTACCTATTTGCCTTTCACCCACCTTCCTATCCCTTATCAACTTTGTCTTTGCCCTTTTGATTTTGTCATTGACCATTTCATGGTGACTATACTTTGCACTTAACAACAACAACAAATACTTTGCTAGTGTTGTTGTCTCCCTAAATACCCATCTATTTGCTGTTGTTGTTAAGTACCGTGGAGTGAGTTCTGACCCATAGTAAACCTAAGAGTTTTCAAGGAGTGAAATTGGTGAGCTTGAAAACTACCAACCTATCTATTGCTTAGCTCTAAATGGGGCCATGAGGGTCAGTTCCTTTCCAGACCTGAAGGATGGTCAAGGACCATAGTCTCAGGTTCCTCCAGTCTCTTTATAACCAGGAAATCCAGACTTTTTTTTTTTTTAACTGTTTTATTGTGATAGTTTACACGGGAGAACATTAGCTTTACATTCATCCTATCATCGTTACATTGCCATGGTAACAATCCCCTCCATGCATCATCAACAAACCAAAGGGTATACCCTGCAAGCCTGCTTCACTGCTTCTCAGCACGTAGGTCCTCTCTCTGGGTATTCAAGTCCCCAGCCACTCCATCTCTCCATGTCATCTTCTCTGCCTCCATCTCTGGCATCACTGCTTCTCTGAGTAGGATCCCGCTCTCCACTTCTCTCTTGATGGTCCCAGAGATCTCCACTCCTGGACTGCAAAGTCAACCACTCCCCTCTTTTACATTTACATTACAACGTCACCTTTCCATTTCCAACCCTCACAGTCAGTCCTAATAGTAATTACTCACTATTGTACCACATGAGTGCTATCCCCATCTCCTTTCATCACAGTCGATTTTCTTTTTAATATTGCTAAATAATTTTGTGCTTTGTTCCACATTTTTTTTCTACTCTATTCAGAACCTTCTAATGTGATCACTTTCAGAGCAGTTGGTAGTGTTCACAAGGCATTGTCTAGTTCTTATGGTCTCAGAGTCATGGAGACTGATGTCCACATTCTCCATGAGTCCACTGGACTAATTGATTCCAAGCCTCTTCAATTATTATCACTCTTTCTTCCACACATGGAGAGACCAATAGCTGCACCTAAGACAATTGTTCATGAGCTTTCCAGATCCCAGATACTACTCAACCAAGCAGGATGTAGAACACTGTCTTTGTGGACTGTTATGCCAACTAACCATGGTGTCCCCTGAGACTATGACCATGAGCCCCCAGGCCTTTCAACTCATTGCCTTAAGATATTTGATAATAAGTAGGAAGTTTTCATCATTTTACCCTCTGTATGCTCCACCACATTCATAGTTGTGTTTGCAGGAAAAGTAAATACTCATGTACAAATATCCTCTGACAAACTCTTGTATGTGTCTGTGTGTTTGTGTATGATAGGTATTTATCGCCTACTCTTCCTCCCAGAGCTCCCTTAGCTATGTCTCAAACCATGTATCTTCACACAGAACACTGTTGTTCCAAGGCTGTATACATGCCACTGTTTACCTCTATCCCCTTTAGTCCATGCAAACCTCATTGTGTCTTCACCTTTCTTCATAATTTTTCTGCCCCCTTCTCTTCTTGTATATTGCCCTCCTCGTCAAACAAGCTAACATGTGTTTACCCTCTAGCCAGTGAATTACTGTCCCCTCCCACCTATAATAACCATCAAAGAATATTTCTATTAGTATGAAAATCTTTACTTAAGCTTATACAATAATTGTCTCATACAATATTTATCCTTTTGTGATAGACTAATTTTACTCAGCATAATGTCCTCAAAGTTCACCTATATTGTGAAGTGTTTTGCTGTTTCATCATTTTCTTCAAATTGCATAGTATTCCATTGTGTTGATGTACCAATGTTTGTCCATCCATTCTTTCGCTGATAGACACTAGGGTGTCTCCATCATTTTGCTATTGTGAATTGTGCTGCGATGAACAACTGTATGCATATATCTATTTGTGTTCTGGTTTGTATTTCTTGTGGCTATATATGAAGTAAAGGGATTGTTGATTCATAAAGTATTTCTATTTCCAGCTTTCTGAGGAAGCACCATACCATTTTCCAGAGTGTTTAAAACATTTTGTGGTCCCACCAGCAATCTAGGACAATTCCACTCTCTCCACAACCTTGCCAGTATTTGTTGTTTTCTAGTTTGATTTTTGTTTTTCTTTTTAACTTTGCTTTTAATGTTGGTGTGAGATGATATCTCATTGTTGTTTTGATTTGTATTTCTCTTATGACTACTGATAGTGAACATTTCTTCATGTTTGTTGGATGGATGCCTGAACGTCTTCCTTGGTGAAGTGTCTGTACATGTGCTCATTTTTCAAATTCGATAATTTGTCTTTTACTTGTTGAAGTGTTGCAATTTTCTATAAATTTTAGAGATGAGTCCCTTATCTAATATGTCATTGTAAAAAAAAAAAAAAGTCCTAGTCTTTGGGCTCCCTTTATGGCAAAATCTTTTGATGCACATAAACTTCTATTTTGTCTTTTACTGTTTGTGTATTTTTTTTATAATGTTTGATAGTGTATGGTCGCCATGTATTTGAGCCCCTAGGTTTGTCACTATTTTTTCATTGATGACCATTACAGCTCTCGGTTTTGCATTTTGGTCTCTAACCCACGTTGAATTTTGGGGGGGGTTTGCATGCAATGTGAGATATGGGTCTTCTTTTATTTTCCTGCTAAATGACTTCCAGTTTTGTCAGCATCATTTTCTGAGACTATCTCTTCCCCATTTAATGTGTTTGGTCCTTTTATCATATATCAGTTGAATATACGTGGATAGATCTACTTCTGGGTTCTCAATTCTGTTCCATTCATGTATGCATCTTGCGGTCCAGTGCTTATCCAACAGCACCACACCAGGAATCCTTTGGATTTGTATATGTATGTTGGCTGCTCTTAATTATGTTGAGGAATATCCCCTCTCTTTCTACTTTGTTGAGTGTTATTATCAAGAATGGATGTTAGATTTTGTCAAATGCCTTTTCTAAACCAAATGGATAAAATTATGTGGCACTTTTCCTTTGCTGTATTTATGTGGCTGATTAGGTTACTTGTTTTTCTAATACTGGACCATTCTAATAACTCTGGGATAAATCCTATTTCATGATGATCTATTATTTTTTGTGAATGTTGCTAGAATTTTGTTGAGGTTTTTGCATCTATGTTCATAAGGGATATTAGTATATAATTGTTTTTATTTTTAGTGGTATCCTTACCTAGTTTTGGTATGATAGCTATGCTTGTTTTATAAAATACATTCAGGGATTTTCCACCATTCTCTGTTTTCTGAAAAGTTTAAGTAAAATTGGTGTCAGCTCTTCTTTGAATGTTTGGAAAAAGTACATTTCAGCCTGGACTTATTTTGTTGAGAACTTTTTGGTCACCTTACCAATTTCTTTTTTTAATTACAGTTCTGTTCAAGTTTTCAATTTCACTCTGTGTTCCTGTAGGTAGGTCACGATTTTCTAAAAATGTATCCATTTCTTCAAGATGGTTCAACTCTTCATGATATGATGTTATTATCCTTTTTATAATTCATTGGTTCGTTTGTGACATATCATTGCTTTTTCGGAATGTCATTTACATCATCTGCTTTTCTTTTCTTAGATTTGCCAATGGTCTCTCGATTTTATTAATACTTTCAAAAACTAACTTCTTTTCTTGTTGATGCTATGGTTTTTCCAGTTCGTTCATTTCTGCTTTGTATTTACCTGGTGAATATAGCCTTACTTTGTTTGTCTTTTTCTAATTGTTGGAAATACATTAATCTGGTGATTTGGGTTCTTTCTTCTTTTTGGATGTGTGTGGTTATTGCTATACATTGTCCTCTGAGCACGATTCCTGGTGTGGTGCTGTAGGATCAGCACTGGACTGCGAACAACAAGGTCCTAAATTCAAACCCAGCAGCTGCTCTTCAGAAATGCAATTCAGGGTCACTTTGAATTGGAGCTGACTTGATGGCACTTCACAACAACAAGCACTACTTTTGCTGCGTCCCAAAGATTTGGGTATGTTATGTTTTCATTCTCATTTGGTGTAAAGAACTATCATTTCACTTTTTATTGGTTCTACCCAGTAATTTTTAAGCTAGGTGTTATTCATTTTCCATGTATTTGACATTTTTCCCCTTGATGTCCCTATTATTAATTTTTAATTTTATAGTATTATGATATGCCAAGATGGTTAATAATATTTTGATATTTTTAAATTTATGAGACTTGCATTGTGGGCTAACAAATGTTCTGTTCTGGAAAATGTTCCATGGGCACTGAAAAATAATTGTACTGTTGCTAGGTTCAGTGCTCTGTTTAAATCTATGGGGTCAACTTCATTGATTGTTGTTGGTTTTTTTAAGTTCCTCAATGGCTTTGTTGACTTTCTTTCTGGTGTTCTGTCCATTTTCAAAAGTGGTTTATTAAAATGCGGTACTGCAAGGTCACTCTGAACTGCAAGGTCAGCTGTTGAAGCTCACCAGATGCTCCTAATAAACCCATACAGGGTCACTAGGAGTCAGAATGGACTTGACGGAACTTAACAACAAAAACAGCCATTATTGTAGAGTTATCTATTTCTTTCTTCAACTCAATTAGAGTTTGATTTATGTATTTTGAAGCTCTTTTACTGGGAGCATAGATATTTATTATGGTTATACGTCTTGTTCAACTGACCATTAAACATGAGATACTGTGGCATCAGGATTGGAGGAAGACTCATTAACAACCTGCGATATGCAGATGATACAACCATGCTTGCTGAAAGTGAAGAGGACTTAAAACATTCACTAATGAAGATCAAAGAGCACAGCCTTCGGTATAGATTACATGTCAATGTAAAGAAAACAAAAATCCTCACCACTGGACCAATAAACAACATTCTTATCAATGTAGAAAAGATTGAAGTTGTCAAGGACTTCATTCTTCTTGGATCAACTATCAACACTCACAGAAGCAGAGGTCAAGAAATCAGACAACGGATTGCATTAGGCAAATCTGCTGCACAAAACCTTTTTAAAGTGTTGAAGAGCAAAGATGTCAGCTTGAGGACTGAGGTGCGCCTGACCCAAGCCATGGTATTTTCAATAACCTTATATGGATGCGAAAGCTGGACAGTGAATAAGGAAGACCATGGAAGAATTGATGCATTTGAGTTATGGTGTTGAAGGAGAATATTGAAAGTACCATGGGCTGCCAAAAGAACTAACAGATCTGTGTTGGAAGAAGTGCAGCCAGAGTGTTCCTTGGAGGCCAGGATGGCCAGACTTTGTCTCTCATACTTTGAACATATTGTCAGAGGGAGCAGTTGCTGGAGAAGGATACAATGTTTGATAAGGAGGAGGGTCAGAGAAAAAGAGGACAACCCCCAACGCAAAGTGGCAGCATCGATGGACTCAAGCCTGGCAACATTAGTGAGGTTGGCCCAGGATTGGGCAGTGTTCAGTTCTGCTGTGCATAAGGTCACTACAAGTCAGTACGGACTTGATGGCACTTAACAATAACAACAAATGTCCTTTTTCTCTTATGCTATTGCTTTTTTTATGGTCTTAAAGTATATTTTATCAGAATTCAATATTGTCGCTTCTGATCATTTTTAATTACTGTTAGCTTGGCCTATTTTTTCTATCCTTTCATTGTTATTCTATGTCTTTTTGTGTAAGGTGTGTCTCTTGTTGGCAGCACATTGAAGCATCCTGTTTGCTTATCCATTTTGCTTTTCTCTTGCTTTCTTGCCTGAAGCTGCTTCCAGGATTCTTTCCTTTGTCTTTGATTTTGGAGACTTTCATTATGCTATGTCTTAGTGACTTTCTTTTCTGGTCAATCCTGTTTGTGGTTCTTTCAGCTTCCTGAATGCTTATCTTCTCATCTTTCATGATGTTAGGAAAATTTTCTTCCAGCAGCTCCTCGACTATCTTTTCTGTGCTTTTCTTTGTCTCTTCCTGTTTGGGCATTCTGAACTTAGGTTATTTCTCTTCATGTTGTCCCACATTAGTCTTTGGCTTTCTTCAGATTTTTTCATTATTTTTTCTGATTTTTCGTCTAGCTTACTAGTACTGAGAGATTTATCTTCAAGTTCAACGATTATGGTTTCCATTGATTCAAATGTCTTCCTTTGCCCTTTCAATGTATTGGACATTTCTTATATGTTAGTTTTAATCTTCTAGGTTTCTGTTTGCAAAGACCCTCAATGAGATAGATTGACAGAGTGGCAGGAACAATGGGTTCAAACATACTAACAACTGTGATGATTGTACAGGACTGGAAACAGTGTCACTATGAGTTGGAATTGATGCAAATGCACCTAACACTGACAAAAACAGAATTGCTTTGAGGAACCCTGGTATGGCAGACTGGAATAAGCAGTTGACTGCTAACCATAAGGTTGATGGCTAAAACCCACCAGCCATTCTGTGGGAAAAGCTGAGCCTTTCTTCTCCAATAAAGATTTCTTAGGGTAGCTAAGAGTTGGATTGATTCAGTGTCAGTGAATTTGATTTTATATTGCTTGTAGTATTCAAAATCCCTAATATGGTTAATAAAACCTCTTTTTACCCCTGAACTTCTTCCTTTCCTCTGCCTCTACTTTTTGCACTTTAAACACCAACTGAGGTTTTCTTGAAGCACCTCAAACAGATTTTCTGTCCCTGCAGACCACATCAGGGCCTGTGCATATGCTTTCTCCTCTATTTGAAATCTTTTTTCCTATCTCTTTTGCTTACTAAGTCCTATTCATTGTTTGATTCTCAGGGCAAATCTCTCTTCTTTGACATGCTTTCTTGATACTTTCTTCCTTGGCCCCTAGCACCATGCCAACTACAAAGTTACCTCCCCAAAGCATTTCCTCATAACTGTTCTTTCATATACACTATACCAATATATGCAATTACTGGATTACTTGAACTAGGTCCATCAGAATGTAAGCTTCCTAAAAGCAAAAACATATTTAATGTTCTCACTTTGATATCCTCTGTACATGTCATTGTAACAAGCACATAAAAAAGGCCTAAATAAGCACTAGCTGAATGAATAAATGGTCAAATGAATGAACTGAGCAAATGCTTTCATTTATTGGTTAAGGCTGAGTATGGTAGAAATTCTTGAATTTCTTACTGCTGGAAATAGACAATCTCTGACTTTCAGAACATAGGATTCCAGAATGGTATCTGAAGTACCCTTGTGGCTAGAAGATTTTACTTCATCTGGAGATTTCTAACGATATGAGAAAATACCCATGAGAACTGCTAAATAAAAATTCTTGGTATGCATTTCTATTTTTAGTGTTAGTTCAACTGTATGAAAATATAAAGGCATGGCAGAATGTTCTCTGTCCCCTTTCTCATCTTATCTCATCGTGGTTATGCCTACAGGGAACGGAGATTTTAGAACAATAAAGTTATATTGTAACTGGCAATCAATAGTGACAACTGACAACTCATAAGAGCTGAATGTTTACAAGGTGTCCAGAACTATTCACTGTTTTACAGGTAAATTACTCAGTATAATAATAACCCTGTAAGTCCTATTTTATTAGTTTTGTTTGTATTATAGATGTTTTACTCTGATGAACTATCATTACCCTCATAAGGAGGCTTGGGGCAGAGTGCAGTGACTTCTGAATCACAAGGTCAGAAGTTAAAGTCCTTCAGCTGCTGTGTGGGATAAAAATGAGGCTTTCTATTCCCACAAAGATATATGATCATTACGAGTTTGATCTGACTCAAGACAGGTAACAACAACAACAAGGAGACTTCTGAGTCCAGGTATAGCGCTGTGGTGGTGGTGGTTATATGCCGTGGAGTCGGTTCTGACTCACAGTGACCCTGTATAGGGTTTCTGAGGCTGTAAATTTTACAGGAGCAGAAAGCCTCAACATTCTCCAGGGGAACAGCTGGTAGTTTCAAACTGCTGACCTTAAGGTTCGCAGCCCAATTTGTAACCACTACGCTGTAAGAGACCACAAAATCAGCAAACCCATCAGCCACTCCTCAGAAGCCCTATACTGGTCACTGTGAGTCGGAACCAACTGGAAGGCGTATAACAACAACAATATGGAGTCCTGAATTGCAAATGGGTAGCACTCAACTGCTAACGAGGAAGATGGCAGTTAGAACCCACCAGCCAGTCCACAAGAGTCAAGAGATGGAGGTCTGCTTGTGTAAAGATTGAAGCCTTGCAGATACTATGAGGCAGTTCTGCTCTGACCTATGGGGTCCTTTTCAGTTGGAATTTATTCAAAGGCAACCATTTTGTTTGGTGCTTCAGGATAATGAGCTGGACATCAAGGTCAGTTTAAGCTGCAAGGTTAGCAGTTCAAAACCACCAACCAATCCTAGGAAACCCTATATAAGGTCACTAGGAGTCAGAACCAACTGGGTGGCACTTAACAACAATGACAACTTACAAGAAAACTTTCAGTAGGAGGTTATTTTGAATATGAGTACATAAAACAAAGGCAGGATCTGAATAATCTGGGACCCTGAGTATGTTTTGTGATGAGGGGAGAAAATAGGGTTAGAAAAAGTGCAGAGAGAAATAAAAGAAGAAAAAATAAAAACCCTGGATCCCTAACTAAAGGGATTTACTATCAGTTGAAAACCTTGAAAAAGGGAAAAATAAGGAAATGTATTTGTACCATCCTTTGATCTCTAAGATGGTTAGTTAGTAGCTCCTAGGATGACTGAGACGTTTACAGTGCTAGATTGTACCAGCATTACCTCCCAGATGTTGCAGAACATCATAAGGGCACACACACACATACTACCAAGGACTCGAAGGAAATGGCTAACATGGTCTTATTGCTTATTTCTAGTAGCAAGTTTATGAATGACTGTTGTTTTCTTTCATTACATTAATAATAATATTTATATATTAAACCAGAAAATGCCAAAACATGTATTTGGTCAATTGTTCTACATAGCACTGTTTAGTATGACAATTAAAATAATTTATTGTCATAATTGATTGCCATGTTTCAATGTTCATTCTTTTGGTACAAGTACTCTTGAAGATCTGAGCATTCTATGTTGTTGTTGTTGTGAAGTGCTGTTGAGTAGTTCTGACCCACAGCAACCTTGTATAGGGTTTCCAAGGAGCAGCTGGTGAGCTTGAACTGCCAACCTTGCAGTTCAAACAGCTTTGCAGTCTGGCTCATTAACCCACAGCGCCCCACCAGGACTCCTAAACATAGACAGACTGCAAAGGGACTTTGTGTTGACTCATTAAACCCATGTGCAGTTTAAAGTGTAGTTTAGGTTATGCTTGAACACAGACAAAGGGAGAGAGAGAGTTCAGAAAATTCAAATTCATTTAAATGATGCTGCACTTGAGGAAAAGGCATGGTTTTGGAGCTGATTTTCTGGTTTCTTTCTATATATGCATTCATGCATTCAACAAATTTTCTCAATGCCAACTTGTCCGAGGGCTACAGGGTAAAGCAGAGCTTAGAGTTAAGCAGATTTAGAGAATGCATAATCTGTGTTAAACACCTGCTGTTCAGCCTAAACAATCCAATTGCCATTAGGTAAAATCACCAACCCCCCTCACCCTTACTCAATGAGTGCTGATGGTATACTGGATTAAGAATTGAATTACTAACTGCAAGGCTGATAATTCAAAACCATGAGCTCTTCCACGGAACAGAGATGAGACTGCCTGTTCCTATTAAGATTTACAGTCTGGGAAATCTTACTGGAGTTAGCCTACTCTTTCTTGGAGGGTTGTTATCACTCAGAATTGATTAGATGGCAGTAAGTCCCCTTACTCAGTCCATGTCATTTGAGAGGGACTGCACCAAATCTGTGACTGTAGAGAGAACTTCATGGTTTAAGCCTGGCCAGTGAAACCGACTCAAAACCCCCCAAACAGTCATTATTTAGGTGTAGAATATGACTCAGGACAGCCATTCAGTGATTTTGTAGTGTATTAGACAATAACTGTCATTACAAGGTAACTCAAGTTTTCATAATATTCAGATAAACTGACCTTCATTTCTTCTACAAACAAATACAAAAATGCATATTTCTGATTGCTAGGTCATTTGTGTTAAGTAATGAATGATTTGGGGATTCAGGTTCCATCCACAGGTTTACTATCTTCAATGTTTGACTTCCTTCTCATCATAATTAACATTAAAAGGGTCAAGATTTAAGGAATCACATGCGGAAGGATTTTATGGGCTAGTCTGGCAGGGACACACATCACTTTTATTCACAACCCTTGACCTAAAACTCCAATTCATGTCCCCATCTGTGGTAGGAATGGTAAATGAACACTTCTTCTGGGTCTAGGAAGCAAAATAATTCAATTTTGGATAGATCTGGCCTGAATTAAAAGAGCTGAACAGAAAATTTCAAAGGGCAGCTCAAAAAGATCAAGTATTATAATGAAATGTGCAAAGACTTGTGGAGTTAGAAAGCTAAAAAGGAAGAATGTGCTCAGAATTTCTTAAGCTGAAAGAATAGAAGAAAAAAATCAAGCCTCAAGCTGCTATACTGAAGGTTCCTATGCGCAAACAGGAGCCCTGGTGTGGTGTTATAGGATGAGCACTGGACTGTTAATTGTAAGTAAGTGGTTCAAATCCACCTGCCACTCCTCAAAAACCCAATACACGGCAGCTATTAGTCAGAACCAACTCTACTATATTTAACAACAACAATAGGCAAAGAGGACTTAAAACCGTTACTGACTGCACCTCAATGTAAAGAAAACAAAAATCCTCACAACTAGACCAATAAATAACATCAAGATAAAGAGAGAAAAGTTTCAATTTGTCAAGTACTTCATTTTGCTTGGATCCAAAATGAACACACATGGAAGCAGCAGGCAACATATCCAACAATGTATGGTATTAAGTAAACTGGTTGCAGCAGACCTCTCTAAAATATAAAACAACAATGATATCAGCTTGAGGACTAAGGTGTGCCTGACCCAAGTCAAGGTTTTTTTCAGTTGCCTCATATCCATGTCAAAGTTTGACAATGAATAAGGAAGACCATAGGTAAATCAATACATTTAAATCATGGGGCTGAAAAACATATTAAAAGTACCAGATGAAAAACATGCCTGTGTTGGAATAAGTACATTCAGAATGATCCTTAGCCAGGATGGTGAAACTTCATCTCTCATACTTCATACACACAATCAGGAAGAACCAGTTCCCAGAGAAGGGCATCATGCTTTATAAAGTGGAGGGTCAGGGAAAAAAAGAGGAAAGTCCTCATTGAGATGGATTGACTCAGTGACAGCAACAATGGTTTCAAACAGAACAACAATTGTGAGGATGACTCAGGACTTGGGAAATGTTTATTTCTGATCTTACTTGAGAGCCTCAACAACTACGGGCAAAATATTGAATGAGACAAAATATTGAATGTTGACTAACATCAACAACAACGGGCAAAATAGTGAATGAGAGGGAAAGCACCAAAAGAAGATCGAAGGAACCTACAAAGTCACCATACCAAAAGTAATTGGTGGCTATTCAAATGATTTTAGGAAGTGAGATATGATCAACAACCAATGATATTGAAGAAATTAGTCCACGCTTCACTGATGGCACCGGTGAAAAACAAGTCTTCAGGAATTGTGAGATTACCAAGTGAAATGTTTCATCAAACTGATGCAGTGCTGGAAACACTCATCAGAACTTGGAAATCTGTGCCATGAAATTTGAAAGGCAGCAATATGCATTTGTGCTTATTCCAAAGACAGGTGACTCTACAGAATAAAATGTAGAAAATTTTGAACAATATCATTAATATCACATCCAACTAAAATTTTCTGAAGATAAGTTTTAAATTATTGCTGCAGTACATCAACAAGGAGGTGCCAGATACCCAAGTTGGATTCAGAAGAGAACGTGGAATGGGGGTATCATTTCTAACCTCAGCTAGATCTTAACTAGATATAGAGAATACCAGAATGACATTTACTTATGTCTTATTGATGATGCAAAAGCAATCCACAGTGTGGATTATAACCAACTCTGGATAATAATGTAAAAAGAAGGGGAATTCCAGAACACTTCTTTGTGCTCATGCAGAACCTGTCCATAGACCAAAAGGCAGTCATTCAAGGAGAACAAGGGGATACTGAATGGTTTAAAATTAGGAGACCTGTTCATTAGGGCTATATTTTTTCATCATACTTATTCAAGTTGTATGCTAAGCAAATAACCTAAGAAGCTAGACTATATGAAGAATAGAGTGGCATTAAGATTAGATAAGAGCTCATTAACAACCTGGGATATGCACATGACACAATCTTGTCTGCTGAAAGTCAGGAGGATTTGAAACACTCATTGATGAAGATCAAAAGAATACAGCCTCCTGGATGCATTACAACTCAAAGTAAAGCAAACAAAAATCCTCACAACTGGACTAATAAACAACATCATGACAAATGGACACAAGATTGAGGTTGGGATTATTTTTACTATATTGAAGTTGGGTCCATAATCAATGCACATGGACTATCACAAAAAAAAAAAAAAAAAAAAAAAAAAACCAAGCAAATCTGTCTTGGAAAAACTATAACGAGAATGTCTGGGAAATTCGATTTCAAGATGGTTCCTTGTACTCTAATTACTGAGAATGGCTCAGCTCATGGTGCCTAAACTGTTCGTATAAATGATGTGGTTTATGCTGAACACCTGTTTTTCTTCTTGAAGAGGTCATCTATGAAACCACACCCGGGAGATCCAGTCACTAATAAACTTTCCTGATTGAAAGCATTTCACACATGTGACTCATTGCTGGGGTACATAAGCACATGTTATGTGATACCCCTGTGAAAATACTCCTGAATCTTGTACCTGGTTTTCTCTGAGCTTGGCCCCATTGCTGGTTTTCACTTGTATGTATACTTTTCCTATAATAAATTAGAGCTGTGAGTCTGAGCATATTCTGAATCTTGAAAGGCCTCCTAACAAAACATCAAACACTTGGTACATCATCATGAGGACAACCGTCCTGAGATTAAGCTAATACACAAGGAAGCAGAATTAAAACATGCAAGAGGCAGATTCCTGATTGAATTATTTGATCACTTGGATCAAACTGTACCTGAAGCCAAACTTAGCTCCTGAGTTGTTCAGTTATATCAGCCTATAAATTCTCTTTCGCTATTTAGTCAGTTTGAATTGAGTTTTCCTTTACCTGTAACCATAAACAAATTGATCAGTTGTTCTGTGTACAGCTCCCTGGCAAAAGAATCTAGGTTTAAAATCTCAAAAAGAAACTTTAGCCTGGGGAAGATGGAACAAAAAGTCAATAGCAGTCACTAATAAGTGAATTCACTGAAAAATACAGATGATAAAAATGAAAAGGCTCCAAAACCATACTGTGTAAAAATAAGCCAAAAGGAAATGGTCCAAGGGAATTTGCCAATGTCTCTAATCAGTGCATTCAGTTCCAACTCACAGTGACCCTATGTACCATAGAAGGAAACACTCTCTGGTCCTGGACCAACTTTACAATCACTGCTACATTCCAGCCAATTGCTGCTGGCACAGTCCCATCCATTTCACTGGGGGTCTTCCTCTTTCTCCGACCCTCCAATTTACCAAACATAATATTTGAGGAGAAGTTAAACTTACAGGATTATAAGCTCAATGAAGACAAAGTTTTAATTAATATTTTATTAATTGTTCTATCCTAGTGCCAATGGCTCTAGAGGAGTGAGACCCACCCAGCAATCTGTTCCTGTACAAATTATAACCAAACTACAAGAACAAGCAAGTTGTTCGCTGGGGTTACATTAAGGCAAGCAATCAAGTCCCTTCAGGACAAATCCGTCTCCAAGACTGAAACTCAGAGGGAACACATGAGCAAGCATGAAAGTTTTCTGGTGACCACGTTGGTCTACTGGTGAGTAGAAGAGGGGGAAAGGCAGCATTGAAGAAACGGGCTGAGTTCAACCACATTCCATAGACTCCCGTGGACCTGGAGAGAGAGAAGAGGAAGGGCTAGTTTGTCCAAAGTGTGGTGAGACCTGGGTACTCCTGAGCCCCTAGAAAAGGACATAGCCACAGAGGGCTAGAACTGCGTGAAACATCCAGGGGAGATGCACAAGAACGCCTAAACTTGCAGTACCCATTTGACCTCAATAACTTGCTGATCAGAACTGGACTAGAGAAAGATAAGAAAACAATTTTTGAGAAAGAAACAAGTCTAAATTGCTACAATTTGCTGAACTTGACCTATACTTATGGATGTAGTAGCTCAAAATGTCAACTGAGAAGGAAGGAGTCTTCACATCCAGCATCATTGCTATCCCCTGTGTATACAGGGTTGATAGGGACTTAGACATTGGCTACCTAAAATAAGGGGCAATTAAGGCATAAAGTGACTGGCTTACAGGTTTTCAAGAAGGGGTTTAGTTTTAAGAGTGTGTGAGACAAGGTAGAGTCCCCACTGAAGTTTTCATCTTGTCTAGACAGGTCTGGTGAAAAGAGATGAGGATACAATTTTTATGATTCAATAGTGAGTAATTGTTATCACGACTAACTGTGACTGTCACAACTATAAAGGTAGAAATTTTGTAACCAAAAAGGGGGAGAACAGTTAATCTTACAATCCAGAAACAGACGACCCTAGGCCCATCAAGGGAGAAGAGCACAAGCAGACTGTGGGGCCCTATCCAGAGAAGCAGTGACACCAGAGATAGAGGCAGAGATGAGGACATGGAGCGAGGGAGCAGCTGAGGACTCTAGACTCATGGAAAGAGAAAGACTGAGGGCTGGTGGCCAGGAGGCAGGCTTTCAGAATGTGCCCTTTGGTTGTTTAAATTATTATATATTCTTGAGTGTTTTTGTGTACATCCCACCCCCCAAAAAACCAGAGGGAATGGAAACAAATACTGTTGAATCTATCACTCAATTCACAATAAAAACTTTATGTATATATATATCCAAGAAAACCCAATGGGACAGATCTACTATTCTATCATATGGTGTATATGCGTTACAACTAACTTCAGGAAGCTTAACAACAATAGCAAAACAGTATCTAGTACCTACTCAGCATCCAATTAATAGTTTGAAATGAAAAGATGCAGAATTCAGTGGTAAACATAAATCACTGATTATCTAGAAATATGGAAATTATAGCTAAAAATTCCAGTAATATAGAAGAAAGTTAGCCAATGCCTGAATTACTGAAATTGTACTGAATTATATTGAATACTAGGAATACTAAGCATCCACATTGTTTACAACAAGAATTTATATAGAAGCATATTAAGAAACAGAACTCAACGTTAAAACAGATATGAAAAAACTATATTCATTATTGTTGTTAGGTGCCATTGATTCAATTCCAACTCACAGTGACCCTATGCACCACAGAAGAAAACACTGTCTGGTCCTGGACCAACTTTGCAATCACTGCTACGTTCCAGCCAATTGCTGCTGGCACAGTCCCAATCCATCCCATTGGGGGTCTTCCTCTTTCTCCGAACCCCTAATTTACCAAACATAATATCCTTCTGCAGGGACAGGTCCTTCCTGATACTATGCCCAAAGTATGAGAGAGAAAGTCTGGCCATCCTGGCTTCCAAGGAGCTTTCTGACTACTTCTTGGAATGTGAATCTGTTTGTTCTTTTAGCAGTCCATTTTCTTCCATCACCATATCTCAAAAGCACCAATTCCTCTATGGTCTTCCCTATTCACTGTACAACTTTCGCATGTATATGAGATTACTGAAAATACCATGACTTGGATCAGGTGCACTTTAGTCCTTAAACTGACACCTTTTCTCATCAGCACTTTAAAGAGGTCTTGTGCATCAGATGTGCTTAATGCAATTCGTAGTTTGATTTCTTGATTGCTGCTTCTATGAGTGTTAATGGATGGTCCAAGCAAAATGAAGTCTTTGACACATTCAATCTTTTTTTCCATTTAAATGGGTGTTGTTTATTGATCCAGTGGTGAGGATTTTTGTTTTCTTTACATTGAGATGCAATCCATACTGAAGGCCATGATATTTTAAGCCCTCTTCGCTTTCAGCAAGCAAGGTTGTTATCATCTGCATATTGCAAGTTGTTAATGAGTCTTCCTCCCATCCTGATGCCACATTTTTCTTTACATAATCCAGTTTCTTAGACTATTTGCTCACCATACAGATTAAATAAATATGACAAAAGAATACAGCCCTGGCTCACACCTTTCCTAATTTAAAATAATTTGGTGTTCTCTTGTTCTGTTCAATTACCTCTTGGTCTATACACAGATTCCTGATAAGCACAATTAAGTGTTTCAGAATACTCATTCTTTGTAAAATTGTCCATAGATTCTCACAATTCACACAGTCAAAAGTTTTTGCATAGTCAATAAAGCCTTTGTGTAGTCAAGAAAGCACAGATAAACATTTTTCTGGTATCTCTTGTTACACATCCTCTTATGAATTCGGTTTGAGTCTTTTGAAGTTCTCTGTCAATGTAAGGTTGCAGCAGTTTTTGTACTATCTTTAGCAAAATTTTACTTGCATGCGATAGTAATATTACTGTCCAATGATTTCTACAATTTGTTGGGTCACCTGTCTTTGGAATGGGCACAAATATTTATCTCTTCCAGTCAGTTGGCCAGGTAATTGTCTTCCAAATTTCTTGGCAGAGATGAGTGAGTGTCTCCAGTGCTGCATCAGTTCAGTGAAGATTTCAATTTTTATCCCATCATTGGCTCTTGATCATACGCTGCTACTTGACGTGCTTGAACATCAACCATTTCTTTATGGTATAATAGCTCTGTGTAGTCCTTCTATCTTCTTTGGATGCTTTCTGCATTTCTCAATATTTTGCCCATAGAATCCTTCAATATTACAAGATGAGGCTTGAGTTTTTCCTTCTGTTCCATCAGCTTGAAAAATGCCAAATGTGTTCTTCCCTTTTGGTTTTCTAACTCCAAGTGTTTGCACATTTCATTATAATATGTGACTTTGTCTTCTTGAGCTGACCTATGAAATTTTGTATTAAGCTCTTTTACTTCATCAGTTCTTCCATTTGGCTAAAGCATCTCCACACTGGAGAGCAAGATTCAGAGTCTCCCGACATCCATTTTGGTCTTTTCCTTCTTTCTAGTCTTCTTAATGACCTTTTGCTTTCTTCCTGTATGATGTCCTTGATGGCATCCCACAACTCTTCTGGTCTTCAGCTTTAGTTTCTAATGCATCATATCTGTCCTTGAGATTATCTCTAAATTCATATGGGATATGTTCAAGGTCATATTTTGGCTCTCATGGACTTGTTTTAATTTTCTTTAGCTTCAACCTGAACTTGCAAATGAGCAGCTAATGGCCTATTCCATAGTCTACCCCTAGCCTGATTTTGACTGATGATATGGAGTTTTTTACTGTCTCTTTCCATGGATGTAGTCCGTTTTACTTCTGTGTATTGTATCTGGTGAGGTCCATGTATATAGTTGTCTTTTCTGTTGTTTCAAAAAGGTATTTGCAATGAAAAAGTCATCGTTCTTGCAAAATTCTATCATGTGATTCCCAGCATCATTTCTATCACCAAGACCATATATTTTTTTAAACAATTGATCTTTCCTCTTTGTTTTCAACCTTCACATTCCAATTGCCAATTATTATCAATACATCTTGATCAACTTCAGATTGAATAAGTTGGTAGAATTCTTCAGTTTCATCATCACTGCCCTTAGTGGTTGGTGCCTAAATTTGAATAATAGTGGTATTAACTGAACTTTCTTGTAGGCATAGGGATATTATCCAATCACAAACCTCAACACAGATCTTCTTAAGTTCTTTTTGCTGATGAATGCGATGCCACTTCTCCTCAATTCGTCATTCCCAGCATAGTAAACCATGTGATAGCCAGATTCAAAATGGCCAATGCCAGTCCATTTCAGCTCACTAATGCCTAGGACATAGATGTTTATGCATTCCATTTCTCTTTTTACAATTTCCAGTTTTCCAAGATTCATACTTCATACATCCCTGTTCCAATATTTAGTAGATATTTGCAGCTGTTTGTCTATTTTGAATTATGCCCATCAGCAAATGAAGGTCCTAAGGGCTTTACTCCATTTGAGTCATCAAAGTCAACTCTACTTTGAGTAGGCAACTATTCCCCAGTTGTATTTTGATAACCTTCCAACCAGAGCAATTCATCATCCGGCACTATATTTGAAAATACTCTGGTGCTCTTCATCATATTCCAGTATTCAATATTCTGGTGCTGACAGTGCTCGACTGTTATTCATATGCTTTTTATTGACTAAATGTTCAGAAGTACTCTATCACTCCTTCTTCCTAGTGTGCCTTTGTCTGGAAGCTCAGCTAAAGCATGTCTACCATGGGAGACTCTGTTGGTATTTAAAATACCCATAGCAAAGCTTCCAGAAGCAGAGCAACACTCAAGTCATCACAATACAACAAAGTGACAGATATAAACAAACTATACTCATTAGATCTAACTAACTTAAATCAAACCATGTAATTTTCTAATTAGTTGGATAAATACTAGAATCACCTAATCCAATTTTCTCTCAAATTCCTCCTGAAATCATAACTCTGGGGGACATTTAAAATACAAATTCCTGAGCCTTACCTTTAACTAGCTAATGAATGCCTTGGTCTACTGGGTTAGGGAAAGAGGACGAAGCAAAGAGATCTATACCCGTAAGTAACTCCTTTGTTGTCAAGTGTCTTTGAATCAACTCTGACTCATAATGAACTCATAGAGGGTTTCCACTGAGGGCTAGTGGGCATGAACTGCCAACATTGAGGTTCCCGGTTCAGTGTTTATCCTACAGTGCCACACGAGGACTCCCTTAAGAGATTCAGATGATGACTCCATTTTGTCAACTCTCCAGTTTTATCTACATGAATTTCACAGGTAAGAAGATCTACATCCAGACATGCGACTGGCATGTACAAAGAAAGTATGAGACTTTACACTCAGAGCTCAAGGGTTCAGATTCATTAAGTTTTCTCCCACATTAGTATACTATATAGTCAGTACCCTAAATACTGAGACCCTGCTCCTTTTATGGAGTAGGAAACTCACTAGCAGTTGATGTGACCTCCCTTTTGGACTCTCAATTCATTCCTTCTCCAGAGTTTAATCAGAGAGCTTTGTGTGGTGATTTAAGATCTCCTGAGTCCTCTCTCAAATTCAGGAATGTAAACTTCTAACTTTAGGGTCTCAATTAGTGGTCATGCCTTCTGAGTAGAAAGCTGGGGGCAAACACTTAGGAATGGAGTAAACACTTTCAGGCCACCATATTCAGTCCCCTACACACATACATAAAATTTCAGCAATGCTTCACAAGACACCAAACCAAACACATTGCCTTTGAGTCAATACTAGCTAATGGTGAATATGTGTTAGAGATGAAAATTGAGGATAATCTTTGCAGACAAAGATTGCTCGCATCTTCTTCTGTGGTGATGCTGGGTGGGTCTGAATCAGTCATTTTTTGGTTACTAATAAAGTGCAAACCTGTGTGTCCCTCAGAGACCTCTCAACAATGCTTAGGGATCTAGGTAAGACTCAAAAATGATGGCATCATGACACTTCTGTCTTGACTTTAATAGTCACATAGTAAAATTTCACTTCTTATTTACCCACACATTTTATTTGTTGCTTCATCCTTAGTCCATTGTTGTTGTTAAGTACCATGGAGTTGGTTCAGACTCATAGTGACCCTACACAGAGCTTCCAAGGCTGTAAATCTTTACGGGAGCAGACCGCCTCATCTTTATCCCATGGAACCGCTGGTAGTTTCGAATGCCTACCTTGAGGTTAGCTTCCCGATTCGTAACCATTACGCTCACTACCAGAGCTAAAACCAGAAGCTTAAAGTATATATGAGGACTAGTGTGTGCCCTAGACCCTTGGAGTGTTAAATTTCAGGACGTAGCATTCAATGAGACAAACAATATATAGCTGTCAAATCCATAGAAGTAAATTCGAAAGAATCAATTTACTCTTACTATTTACACTCAATGATTATTTTCCATTGTAATGATTTTTTAAAAAATAAAAATGAAACTTTTTTCCCCCTTAATTATAGAACAAATTGATCAGCAAGTGACTTTTTATTTTGAAGTTCTAAGTGGAAATTTTTGTCTCGGTTCTTTCAACAAATGCAATTCAAATAGATTGTTAGGAGCCTGTCTGTTTAAAGATTGGGTAGTCCGTTTTCTCTGAATATTATCAATTGTGTCAAGTACAGGATATGCTTCAGATAATTACACATGTGATGGAGAATTCTGAGAAATGCTATTTATTCTGAGAGGAAAAAGTTTGACATCAAACCACTAAACTAAGTGATTTCAAACAGCTAAAAAGCAAAACAAAAGGCGACAGCTAGACTGTTGCTTTGTAACTGCCTTATTCTTATGAAATTAGCATTCAACATGGAAGAAGATGACATTAGTCCACAATTAATTCTTCTGTACATATTTAATTTACCATGCCGTTATCAATGATCTCATCGGTGACTGTTCAGGTATTTCTTGTCACGTGTTTGCTGCTAGAATGTTCAGTTCTATCTTTTGTTCTTTGATTTACAACCTAATTTACTTGCCATAAAATCTCATGTGCACATGCATTTATCTGAGTCTCTATAAGCCATGGCCCCATTTGTTTGAGCATATTCCGTCTCTTTTTTGTAACTCAAAAAGCCCTTGGACAAACATCTCCCTTTTCAGGTTTGTATTTGTGAACAGTTGCAATACCACACTAATCAACTCAAAGCCTGAAGTCTGATGCATTTTTCTCTTCCTTTCAGAATCCAATGATTTGTGTTTCATCGCTATCTGCAATATGCAATCAGCATATTAGCTTCGTCTGTTATGTTATTTTCTAGTTGCTGCATGGCTGCCAATTTTTGTCCTTCCCTAAGTATTTAACAACAAGAAGAAGTGCATTTAACTCATTGGGAACAAGAAACCCATGGGGTTTTTTCTGGGGGGGGAGGGGGAGCTCCTTTTCCAGGTATATCATACACATCAAGTAATCACCTACTGATTAATGAATGTTTGTAAGAAATGGGCATGAAAGAGGGCATCCAATGAGGAGGACAATCAAACTTATCATCCACAGGTCAATTCTTGTGTGGCTGAGTTCAGAAACGCCTTCACCCTCCAAACTTCTTACCAATTCTGATAGCAACCATTTACCCTCTCCCATAGCACTTTCTCCTTAGCTGGATTTGATAATTTGTTACAAAGGCCACATAAGACTCAAACACCATACTTACAGTTATAATTAGGGACGTTAACAAGTTATAGTCCAGGTCAGAAATGCACAGGGCACAATTCTTTCCGTCAGGACGGTCTCACCTCAGTTGCACTTGATATATTCCCAAAGGACACTCACTCCACTCGGCCTTGGCCTCAGCCCAAAGAATTCATCTCTATCTTCAGGAGTCAGTAATTCTAACTCCATAATTAAAGCACCCTATTCCTGGTGTGGCGCTGTGGGTTAATGTGCCAGACTGCAAAGCCATTTGAAGTGCAAAGTCGGTGGTTCAAGCTCACCAGCTGCTCCTTGGAAACCCTACACAGGGTCGCTATGCATCAGAACCAACTCAAGGGCACTTGACAACACTAACAACAACACTCCTAGTATGGCGCTGTGGGTTAATGCACTGTACTACAAAGTTGGCTTGAACCGCAAGGTCAGTAGTTCAAGCTCACCAGCTGCTCCTTGGAAACACTATACAGGGTCCCAATGAGTGGGAATTGACTCAACAGCACCTAACAACAACCTAAGACAGAGTAGAACTGATTCCCAGCATTTCTGAAGCTAGAAATCTTGGTAGAAGTAGACTGATTCATCTTCCTCCCACAGAGGAGCTGGCGTATTTAGAATATTGACCTTGCAGTTTGCGGCCCAAACATAATTCACCAAGTCACCAGCACTCCTCCATTCAAGACTAGAGCTTTTCAAACTTTACATGAATCACTGGGGATCTTGGTAAAATGAAGATACTGATTTAACAGGTCTGAGAGTCTACATTCTAACAAGCCTCCTGGTTATGCTGATGTTGCTGGCCTATGGACCACCCAGTAAACAGCAAGGCCTAGAATAGGAGTAAGGAGTCCTGGTGAAGTATTGGGTAAAGCACTTGCCTGCTAACTGAAAAGTCAGTGGTTCAAACCCACCAGCTGCTCCACAGGAGAAAGACATGGCAGCCTCCTTCCATAAAGATTTACAGCCTTGTAACCCAATGGGGCCATTCTACTGTATCACAGAGTGTCACTATGAGTCCAAATAGACACACTGGCAGTGGCTTTGCTTTCTTTTAGAACAGGGTGAAAAAACAATTTCTTAAAACAGCCAAAGCCTTTTACAAGCTGTGTGGACCATATGGCTTCTGACACAACTAGTTAATTCTACCTTCCTAGCACAAAAGCAGCAATATGTAAATAGTTGGACAGTGAATGTGTTTCAATAAAGCTTTATTTACAAAAGCAGGTGTCCAGCCAGACTTGGTTCTTTGGCTATACTTTGCCCACTCCAGGTCTAGACAAAGATGCCATCTAAGACATGACTCCTTTCCTCATAAAATTTATCATCAAGTTGGAAATATATAGAGACATTTAATTTATAATGTTTTCGTAAAATGAAAACACAGGGTGCCAGAATGTCAATCTAGTATCAGAATGTCTTCATTCTGTCAGTAAATTAGTGATTTGCTAATGGGTTAGCAATTCACCTTATGAGTTGGCTTGAATTTGTCTCCCAAAACATCTGTAAGAGTAGCAACATAGAAAATTTATAACTTCCCAGTGTACCTAATCCAAGATGTGGTTCATCAGTGGATTTGAGATAAACATGCCTTCTTTTTCTTTCTTTGCTATTTAAATAATGATGACATTTACTCAAATCACCAACACTAATATTGCCTTTTCTATTCCTCAAGAAAATGTGTAAGAAATTAATCTAAAATGCAATTGCCTTTCTTTTCATTTTCCTTGACTTTATTTCAAGACTGTCTCCACCCTTTTCATCCCAAATCTGTAAAGCTGGCAACTTAATATCAGTGTCTTTTCAAATATTCCTATTATCTTAACATGACAGATTTTTCTGGAAAAAAATAAATAAATAAAATTATGTAGATAGCCAATTAATCAGGAAAATTAACTGCACATTATATATATAATGTTTTAACCACTGGAAAATGGTCCTAGAAATTTAGTACTGATGTTGTTTACATTCATATATTTCTCTCTCTTTTTAATTTTACCAATGACTACTGAGTATATAAGGAGCTCTGGTAGCGTAGTGGTTTCGAATTGGGCTGTGAACCTTAAGGTCAGCAGTTTGAAACTACCAGCCACTCTGTGGGAGAAAGATGAGGCTTTCTGTTCCCGTAAAGATTTATAGTCTCCGAAACCCTGTACAGGGTTGCTATGGGTCAGAACCGACTTGACGGCACTTAACAACAACAACAACTGTGTATATAGAGTCCTGGTATGGCTCTGTGGGTTAATGCGCCAGACTACAAAGTCAGTTCAAACTTCAAGGTCGGAGGATCACCAGCTGCTCCTCAGAAACACTATCCAGGGTTGTTATGGGTCAGAGCTGACCCAAAGGCACTCAACAACAGTAACAACTGAGTATACGCTATGTCTTGAAAACTGTAAGCAAAGAAGGAAAGAGGGAAAGCCTCCCAATTTTGAAAGTCTACCAAATAATCATAAAGGAGCTCTGGTAGTGTAGTGGTTACAAATCGGGCTGTGAACCTCAAGCTTGGAAGTTCGAAACTACCAGCCATTCCACGGGAGAAAGATGAGGCTTTCTGCACCCATAAACATTTACTACCTCAGAAACCTGTGCAGGATCACTATGCGTTGGAACTGACTCCCCGGTACTTAACAACAACAACCACCAAATAACCATAATAAGCATCCACCTCCCACACCACTGGTTACAGTCCAGTATTCTCCTCACATGCTTTGGACAATTCCTACAGAGTTCTGATGTGGTTCTATAGTATATGCACTAGACTGCTAACCACAAGATTGGTGGTTCTAAGCCATTAGCTGCACCTTGGAAATTCTCATATTGCTTTGAATCAGAACAAACTTGACCACACTTAACAACAATAACAACATGATAAATTACTGCTTCCAGTTGTTTTCTTGATCACTTCTGGCCTTCTTATAACTGGCACCATATACTTATATATATTCTTTTTGTCTTGCTCTAGACAAGAGTTTTCCTTTAATTCTCCAAGAATCGCTAAGACTTGAGATTAAGGGCTTGCTGGCACATAGGGTAGAGGTTCAGTGAAGATCTCCATCAGTAATACCACAGAATACCAGATGAAGTGGGTTCAGGGGAAAGCTCCAAAACTCTGAACCACATAGGTAGGAATATTTTAAAAGTTTGAAAGCTTATAGCTAGTGGAACTTGTAGCGGAAGTAAGAAATCTTATACTTTAGAATCTTCCAGGCTCAGCTGCCTGGACTGACAACTTGAGCAAGACCAAATGGCAAGACGAAGAGGGGCAGCAAGTAGACCCACCAGGAACTAAGGACCGTGGGAACCTCGGAGCAGAGGTGATAATATTCTCTGTTTGGTTTTGCTTTGTTCTGATTTATTTATTTATTTATTTTGTATCTGTTCAGTGTCCTTTAGCTGTCTATGCACCTCCCATCTTGTGACTAGAGGGTTGCCTGAGCAAGTAGACACTGACACCCCCACCACTAGAGGGTTCTTCCACCATGCATGT
>NW_006408546.1:22126244-22135068 GCF_000296735.1 Chrysochloris asiatica | reverse complement strand
CTATGAGTCGGTTCCGACTCGATGGCACCTGACAACAACAAATGTTTAGCAAGGAACTCTGGTAGCGTAGTGGTTACGAATCGGGATGCAAACCTTAAGGCCAGCAATTCCAAACTACCAGCCACTCCGCGGGAGAAAGATGAGGCTTTCTGCTCTGGTAAAGATTTACAGCCTCGGAAACCCTGTATAGGGTCGCTAAGGGTGGAAACTGACTTGACGGCAGGGTTTCCAAGGCTGTAAATCTTTACCAGAGTAGAAAGCCTCATCTTTCTCCTGCAGAGCAACTGGTAGTTTTGAACTGCTGACCTTGCTGTTCGCAGGCCGATTCGTAAGCACTATGCTAATAAAGCAGAGTCAGGGTAAAAGAGGAAGGCTTCCAGTGAGATGGACAGGCACAGGGGCAGCAGCAATGGGATCCTATATGACTATGATCATTGGGATGGCGCAGGACTGAGCACTGTTTCATTCTGTTGTGAATAGGATTGTTATGAGTCAGAACCAACTTGAGGGGACCTAACAACAACATAAAAGTACCATGGGCTGCCAAAAGAACGAGCAAATCTATTTTGGAAGAAGTACAGCCAGAATGTTCCTTAGAAGCCAGGATAACCAGACTTGGTCTCTCGTACTTTGGACATAGTATCAGTAGGGACCAGTCTCTGGAGGACACCATGCTTGGTATAGTAGAAGAGAGTCGGTGAAAAAAAGGAACACCCCAACAAGATAGATTCACACAGTGACAGCAGCAATGAGTTCAAAGTTAGCAACTATTGTGAAGTTGGTGTAGGATGGATAGTGTTTCGTTTTGTTGCGCATAAGGTCCCTATGAGTCTGTACTGACTCAACGGCACCTAACAACAACAACATCAACAAAGTTTAGCCCATATGTGATGCCTTTTTTCCCCCAGAAGTCCTTTATCCTTTCTCTCCCTATTGTTGGTAAGCCCTGTTGAGTCTGTTTTATCCTCAGTAGGGTTTCTGAGGAGTGACTGGTGAGCTTGAACCACCAACATTGTGGTTCAAATTGACTTTGCAGTCCAGCACATTAACCCACAGCGCCACACCAGGATTCCATTCTCTTACTAACCACATTATTTCAGACTCATCTCTTTTTTCCTCTTAAGCCAAATAAAAAGCCCTTTGATGTAGCCTATTTTCATGTTAATCAATGACCTTTCTTTCCCATCTTCTCTAAGTCTCTACTTCCCACCCACTCCCACTCTGCTCAGCAGCGAGTCATAGACAAGCATATTTTAACAACTTCCCAACCCAAGGAGGGCATCTCATTGTCTCTACTTCTTTTCCAAAAGAGTCTACGGGTTTTACTTTGATAGAATCAAAGTCCCATTTAAGTATGCTGTTGTTTTTAAGTGCCAGTAGTTCCCACTGGACTGGGAACTACAGGTTAGCAGTTCAAAACCCACCCATGCATGTCACTATGAGTTTGAACCAACTCAATAACACATAGTCACAACCACAAGATCAAAGCAACCCTGCATAGGGTTTTAGAGGAACAGCTGGTAGGTTTGAATTCTCAACCCTTTTGTTGTTGTTGTTAAGTATTGTTAAGTCAATTCTGACCCATAGCAACCCTGTATAGGATTTCTGAGGAGCAGCTGGTGAGCTTGAACCACCGAACTTGTATTTCAAACTGACCTTATAGTCTAGTGCTTATTCTACAGTGCCACAAGAGGACTCCATAGCACTTCACATGTTGTTGTTAATTTTTGTTGAGTCAGTTCTGACTATAGTACAGGGTTCCCAGGAGTCCTGGTATGGTGTGGTGGGCTAATGCGTTAGATTGCAAAGTTGTTTGAACTGCAAGGTCAGTGGTTCAAGCTCACCAGCAGCTCCTTGGAAACCCTCTACAGCATCGCTGTAGATTGGCATTGACTCTTCAGCACTTAGCAACAACATACAGTTTCCAAGGAGCGGCTGGTGAGCTTGAAATGCTGACCTTGACGTTCAAAGCAACTTTGTAGTCCAGCACACACCAGGACTCCATTAGTGTATGCCCTTACTCAAAAATGTCTTCTTTCTTCATATATCAAATCCTAATTATTTTATGGAATATTGGAATAACTTCAGGTAATGTTATGTATACATAAATTTTTATATATGTTAAATAAGATAATTATGTATTTAATACATAATGTGTAATTTTATATCTCATATGCATCAAATAACAGGGATGTATAAAAATATACAGATTAATGTGTAACACATTTAAAAAAATGTATAATACATTTAAAAAAGTTTTCTCTGCCAAAGAAGGTATGTGATGCTGTGGACTAATGCACTGGACTACAAGGTCAGTTTGAATCACAAGTTCAGCAGTTCAAACCTATCAACCACTCCTCGGAAACCCCATACAGGGTCGCTATGGGTCAGAATCAACTTGACAGCACTTAACAACAATAACGACATAACAAAATTATGTTTTGAAAAGTACTGAAAGCATAGAGAGGAATGATTCTATGTGAGGGAGAAGAAGATGGGTGAAAAAGAAATGGCAAACTATGCATTCTCACACTTGTCCTTCTGTGTTGATCTCTGTCAAGAGTGAGAAAGACCCACTGATGTGTACAATGGAATGGGGATAGGGTGGGGATGGGATATGAAAATTGATCTTCACTTTCTTTAAGGATTGTCAAGGCACTGGAAATGGACGTTTATAATTTCATGGCTGAAAAGTTGGCCAGACTATGAAACCCCAATGAATGACATCTATAAGAACAGGGTAACGCAGGCCTTCCAGGTCATCTTCATTTTGATCAGTTACACTGACTCGGGAGACTCCTCTACCATGATCCAAGCTACTCAGGAAAGACCTCATGCCCTTCTTCATAAATCTAGACATTATTGGAGTGTGGAATTGCAGGACTTAGGACACCGGTGCTAGTAGGTGTCTAAAGACCACTGATATCTCATTTTAAAACTGTAGCTTAAGAAAAATATTGACTTTCTGTCCCCAGCATTTCTGTTTGGTAGCAGATCAGAGTCTAGAATCCAGCTGTTCTACTAACATCTGTTTTCTTGCAAATTTCAGCACTTCCATTGTCTTGAAGGGCATCATCCTGGAGGTTCCCACAACTTCAGAATTTCTGATGACTCACCCAAGCCATATGAGGACCAGAGCTGGATGCTCAAGAATGAATCACTTACAGCTTATTGCATTAGGTCTAGGGTAGTTAGTACTACATAGGTAATCTCAGAGACAGCTTGAAGTACTGTTGACTTATCTAGACTCATATTACACTGTAGGATAAGCACTGGACTCCTAACCACAAGTTGGGCAGTTCAAACTCACCAGTCACTCCTTGGAAACCCTCTACAGGGTCACTATGAGTCAGAACTGACTTGGTGGCATTGCAGAACAACAACGTCTAGACTGCTCACAAGTGCCATGAATTGTTACAGACCAGGGCTTCTCGGCTTCAGCCCTGTTGACATTTTGGTAAAATAATTCCTTGTGGGAGGCTGTTCTGCTAATTGTGACAACCAAAAATATCTCCAGATATTGCTGTGTGTCCTCAGGGGTCCTTATATCATCCCTATTTGGTTGAGAATGAACCACTATTATATGCTGTGTCAAAAAATGGCCTTTGAAATACCACAAACACAACCTGCTGATAAGACAAAGTTGAGTTTACAGCATAAAGGGAGAGCTCACACAGCTTTAGTTGTGTCTTTGAGGGGAAGAGTAAGATCAATGTTTACTGAAAACCAGGTGTTTGTTTTATGAAGGGTTTTTAATGTAAATAATTAGGATTAGACACAAATCATCTTAAATTAGTCCAATGTTTATAGATAAAGGAAGGCAAGTATTTTGTGGTGAGGCATTCAAGAAATTCTAGGGCATGAATGATTGATACCTCCCATGAAGATTTGAGAGATCATTGAGACAGTTCCTCTAAAGAAAATTCAAACCATTTACCTAGAAAGGACAACTTGGAAACACAAAGGCTAATGAAGACAAGAATACCAAAGTGATTCTAACATAGATAATGACATATGATTTCTGTTCAGAGTCCAGACAGAGTGTGCAAGTGGTTTAGGTTCTCAAATAACACCCTTTAGAAACAGATGACTTCTTGTTCTACCCTGATTCTCACTCAGAGTTTTTATAATGTGTTGTTTTGTTTGTTTTTTTACTTCACCCTAAAAATACCTACAGGTCCATCTGAGCTTGCACGGTCTATGGCATCCATTCTTCAAACATCTGGTTAGAATGCCCCAGTGTTACTGAAGTCTTAGACCTTGGGAACTGTCAACCCACTTGTCAGTCTTTTATACTGTAGTTACTTTACTTTTGCTGTGATACTGGAAGTTATGCCACCAGTATTTCAGATGCCAGCAGAGTCACCCATGGTGGATAGATTTCAGTAGCATCCATACTAGAGAAGGAGCACCTGATGGTGTACGTCTGAAAACCAGTCAATGAAACTCTATGCATAACAATAAAATACTGTCCAATATCATCCAATGTGGTGGTGTTTATGTGCCATGGAGTCAGTTCTGACTCATAGCTACCCTCATAGTACAGGGATTCTGAGGCTGTAAATCTTTACGGGAGCAGAAAGCCTCATCTGTCTCCCACGGAACAACTGCTGGTTTCGAACTGCTGACCTTGCAGTTCACAGCCTGATTCATAACCACTACATTACCAGAGCTCCTTATATCATCCAACACAGTCTAGAAATGCAGGAAGATGATCCCCCTAGGTTTAAAAGCATTTAACATGGTTGAAATGGTGGACTTGCACATACTGACCAGTGTGATGATGGTACAAGACAAACCAATGCTTCTTTCTGTTGTATGTGAGGTCACTATGAGACAGAGTGGAGTCAACAACTAAAAACAAACACTGCGGGAGAGTGTGCTAACACTCAGACTTTGATACCAACCCTACTCTGGCAGACGAAAGGCAAATCCACAAACGACCCACGTTTATTGGGCACTGTGACTTTGTTGGCATGTAGGATGCAGGTTTTTTAAATTGGTCATTATATCTCCACAAGTTTCAGATATGTTTCTAACCTCTATTTCCAATGGGAAGGAGTTTTAAATTTTTTCTGTTTGTTTCAGAGATGAACACAACAATCAAAGCAAGGTCAAAAAGCCCCATCAGAACTAACCGTTGGCTTTTGCTTTAACTGTGAATAAATGGATTAGACACTGGGCTCAAATCTCAGATTTGAAGCTCTAGCTGCCACTGCCAGCCATCCTACCCCTCACCCGTCCTCAATAGAGCCTGACATGAGCCCAAATTCTCCATATATCATCAGAGTGCTTGATTCAGTGTCTCTGACAGAAATCCTATTCATGGAATTTCAACTGTGTGAGCGACAAATTCGTTTTTTCATTTATCTTACTTGTAAATCATAATTACTACTTAAACCAGTGAAATCATATTTAATAACCACAGTGACTGTTATTTTCTATAGCATCTATTTGTATCCTTCTAGGCCTGTCCCTTCAGTTAGAACAACTTCTCTACAAAGACCCAGATGAAAAAATGTTAATCTTCTGCCTCACAGTGAGAAAAGCTCACTACTGTCTCCCAGCAACAGACATATACTTGCTGGCCTGGAAAAAGTGAAGAGAAGCAAAAGTTACTAATTCTTTCTCTACTGTAGCATGTTGAGAGGGGAATTTGTCTTCTGGTCAGATGCAATATTATTAAAAATATAATCAAGATGATCCTACTTTCTGGGGTTGCCAAAAGTATAAGTCTCATCTTTTTATAATCTCTTCAATGAGAGTAATACTAATTAATTGGATTATTGATTTGTGCCTTTTCAGTTTCTGAGTTTTCATGGTGTAAAAGTTAAAGTACAATCCACAATGAGACTCCTAGATGACAAATATACCCATATTCTTGAAGTCTACACTGGAAACTACCTGTATGCAGAAGCAAACTCAAGGACAAAGTTCACTTACCATTGGGTTCATTTGCTAATTTCCTAACTGATCTTTCTGGATTCTTTCACCCAGATGCCATCTATTCATTTGGTAGTGTTTTGTTTCAGTAAGAATTATAGTCCTTGAAGGAAGACCATAGAATTGATGCTTTTGAGTTATGGTGTTGGAGGAGAATATTGAAAGTGCCATGGGCTGCCAAAAGAACAAACAGATCCATTTTGGTATACCCGGAGAGCTCCTTGGAGGCCAAGATGGCCAAACTTCATCTCTCATACTTCAGACATATTGTCAGGAGGGACCAGTCACTGGAGAAGGACATCATGTTTGGTAAGGTGGAGGGTCAGAGAACAAGAGGAAGACCCCCAGTGAGATGGATTGGCAAAGTGGTACCAACAATGGGCTCAAGCGTGACAACAATTGTGAGGTTGGCCCAGGACCGGGCAGTGTTTCCTTCTGCTGTGCATAAGTTCGCTTTGAGTCAGTACTGACTCGATGGCCCTTAACAACAACAACATAGTCTATAAACATAAAGAACGTGGTGTTGTACTGCTAACCATAATGTAGGTGATTCAAACCCACCAGCCTCTCCTTAGAAACTGTCTACAGAGTGGTTATGAGTTGGAACCAACATGGTGGCAGTAACAACAATATAAAGAGGAGTGTTGGTGTGGCTCTGTAAGATAGCATTAGACTGCTAACTAGGAAGTCGGCAGTGCGATCTCAAAGAAGTTGAGTTACTAAGTGTTCAGATACCAACAAATGGGCTAATATAATAATGAGAGGAACTAAGGGCATCAGAAGTTTTGCAGTTATTAAATACAGGCTATTTTTTCACTTCATACCAAAAAAGCAGGGTTTTTTAACCAACACATTTCACGAAAGACAGTACCATGTGTCTTAGAAGGTTCTACTTCCAGTGAAATATGTTGCTATTAAGTGTATATTGAGTCAGTTCCGACTCATAGTAATCCTGTATAGGATTTCCAAGGAGCAACTGGTGAGCTTGAACTGCCAACCTGATAGCATGGATGTATTGACATAAACAAAATGGAGTTGGTTTAGTCATTAGGTCTCAAATGAGGACCCTGCAAATGTGGAAGTTTATTAATTAGCTAAGATGGCCTTACGGTCCTGGAAGGAGAACAGGACAAGGAGAATAGGATGAGCTTAAACCCACCCTGATAATTATCTCAGGAATTAAGCAGCTGAGAGCCTAAAAACAAAATGTTTGTGGAAGTTATTAATTCATTGTTTCCTTTTCCCAAAGAATGCTATCTTGATGCTTAAATAGATTAAGTGTACATTCAAATGTAATTTACCCTATATAATGTGCCTGCTTTCATAATGGACATGATAATCCTGAGAAATGAATTTCCCGTCCATCCTCCAGACTGCTGGCTTTTTGTTAATAAAGCTTGGATTGGATCTCTTCCCATCTCTTTGATTGATTACAGTGACAGACGGCAAACCCTTATTTCAGTTTGGCATTAAACCTTGTGGTTTTTGCAGTCCAGAACATTAGCCCATAGTGCCACACCTGAGTTCAGGCATCGTTGAGGAAACCTTGGTATGCAAGAAGGGCAGAAAGAGATATCCTTTGCTTTTAGATTTCCTGAAAGAAAATAAAGAACCATCTTTATTTCATCTAGCTTTCAGGGTAGTGCCATTTGTGAAAATAGAGCAATATCCCACCAGCCACTAGGGCCTTTATTGTTGTTGTTGTTAAGTGCTGTCGAGTCAATTCTGACCCATAGTAACCCTGTATAGGGTTTGCAAGGAGCGACTGGTGAGCTTGAACCACTGACCTTGCGATTCAAACGCCTTTGCAGTCTGGTGCATTTACCCTCTCAATATTGTGTTTACAACCAAGGACCCACTCTGAATCCTCCACAGCATTCACTGTCTAAATGAAGCCATAAGTTATGGGTCTTCCTCTCAGCCATGGAACATAGAGGCCTCAGGTACTCCCTTCACAACCACCCACAAGAAGCCAGAAGGAAAAACGTGGTTTCTAATTAACTTGGAATTGCTCATTTCTGTATGGCTAAGTGGAAAGATATTATAAAAGGGTGGGGTGACATTACCTTGTTGTTGTTGTTAAGTGCCTTCGAGTCAATTCCGACCCATAGCGACCCTGTATAGGGTTTCTGAGGAGCAACTGGTGAGCTTGAACTGCCGACCTTTCACTTCAAACAGCTTTGCAGTCTGGCGCATTAACCCACAGCGTCACACCAGGACATTACCTTACAAGTCTATAAATCTTGAGTCCTCAGAATACAGCTTTGGATTATTCAGCTAGATCTGGATTTTACGTAAAGTTAAAAGCTCTTTGTCTAGGGGCTTATTGTGTGTATTTATGTGTGTGTGTACAAATTCACACACTAACAATCTGATATCCTAGTCAAGTTTAAGGGATACAAAAAAGAGGAAAGCTCCTCATTATGGTCAATGCAAAATAAATTATATCTGGATTGAAACAAATAAACAAACCTTATATCTAAGAAGTTGACCGTGACTAATAGTCACATGACCCCTTATGCTCCATGGAGTTCTCAAAGACTAAGTTTTCAGAAGTAAGTTGCCAGGTCTTTCTTCTGAGGTACCTTCAGAAGGACTCGGGTCTCCAACATTTCTACTAACAGCCAAGTACATTTGCTTCCTTTGATGTGGAAGGAACATCTAAAAAGACAAATATGCTGACTGCCATTGGAGCATATAGTCAAATATTGAAAATTCTAGGTGCCATGGTTTGTTGTTGTTGTTAAGTGCCTTCGAGTCGGTTCCGGCCCATAGCGACCCTGTACAGGGTTTCCGAGGGTGTAAATCTTTATGGGAGTAGAAAGTCTCATCTTTCTCCCGCGGAGCGGCTGGTAGTTTCGAACCATTGACCTTAAGGTTC
>NW_006408546.1:22121993-22124683 GCF_000296735.1 Chrysochloris asiatica | reverse complement strand
TTGGTCTTCCTATTGTTGATTTCTAATTTGATAGCATTGTGGTCTGAGAAGATGCTTTGTAGTATTTTGATTTTTGTAAATTTATGGAGATTTGTTTTGTTACCTAAAACACGGTCTATTCTGGAGAATGTTCCATGTGCACTGGAAAAGAATGTGTAATGTGCAGTTGTTGGGTTGAATGCTCCGTACACATCTATGAGGTTCAGTTGGCTGATTGTGTTGTTTAGTTCTTCTGTGCCTTTGTCAAGTTTCTTTCTGGTTGTTCTATTCATTTTTGAAAGCAGTGTGTTAAAATCACACACTATTATTGTAGATTCATCTATTTCTTCAACTCTATTAGAGTTTGCTTTATATAATTTGGAGCTCTTTCATTGGCAGCATAGATATTTATTATGGTTATTTCATCTTGTTCAATTGTCCCTTTAATCATGAGATAATGTCTATCTCTATCTATTATGCTGTTTTTTGCCTTAAAGTTTATTTTATCAGATATTAGTACTGCCACTCCTGTTCATTTTTCATTGCAACTAGCTTGGTATAATTTTTCCCATCCTTTGACTTTTAATCTGTTTTTGTCTCTGTGTGCAAAATGTGTCTCTTAGAGACAGCATATTGAAGGATGTAGTTTTCTTATCCATTCTGGATTAACAGGTGCATTTAATCCATATCCATTCAGTATAATTATCGATAGGTATTGATTACTTGCTGCCATTATGTTTGTTTTCTGTGGTGTTGCTGCTTCTTTGTTCTGTGTGTCTTCCTATGTTGAGTTCATGATGTTTGTGTTCTTTCTTGTGAGTTTCCACATAGTTTTAATGTTTCCATGTTCTTCTTGGATTTTCATTTTCTTGGTATGTTGTGAAGTGTTAATTTTCTCTGAGTTGTCTTATAGTCCATTAACTTTTCTTTCCATTTAGTGCAGTCTATTTTATCCTGTAATCTACCTAACCTTCTCACCATTTGGATCTGTTCCTACGTGTTTACCTTCTTATACAGTATACTTGTTTTGATAATAGACTGACCTCCCAGATTCTCTGAGTTTGCTCATGTAGTTTTGTTTTGTTCTCAACAATTCCTTCTGTTGACTTACTTCTGGTAGGTGATGCCATGTATGTCAATCTCTGGTTGTTCTCTGTTCTTGTTGGTTCTCAGTCCACAGAACTCCCTTTACGATGTTTTGTAGCGCAAGGTTGGCTTTGGCAAAATCCCTTAGCTTCTGTTTATCCTGGAATGTTTTGATTACAGTGTCATATTTGATTGATAGCTTTGCTAGATAAAGGATTCGTGGTTGGCATTTTTTTTTTTTCTTTCACGGTTTTATATATGCCTCCCCATTGCCTTCTTTCTTGCATGGTTTCTGCTGAGAGATCCGAGCTTAATCTGACTTGCTTGCCTTTGTATGTGAGACTTCTGTCTTTCCTGGTTATTTTCAGAAGTGTCTCCTTTCTTTGAATTTTGGAGAGCTTGACTATGGTATGTTTTGGTGATATTCTTTTGGGGTCTATCCTTCCTGGGGTTCGTTGAGCTTCTTGAATGTTTATCGTTTCACTTTTCAGGATGTTAGAGAAATTTTCTTCCAGCAGTTCTTCAACTATTTCCTCCGTGGACTTGTGTGATTCTTCTTGTTCTGGAATGCCGATAATTCTTAAGTTATTCCTCTTCATGTTGTCCAACATGAATCTTAGAACTTCTTCAGATTTTTTTATCCTTTTTTCTGTTTGATCTTCTATCTTAGTGGTATTGAGAGATTTATCTTCCAGATCACTGATTCTGCCTTCCGTCTCATCTATTCTACTCTTTTGCACTTTCAGAATATTGTCTATTTCTGATATTCTGTTATTGATCATTTGGACCTCTTTCTGTAGGTTTTGAAGTGTTTCCAATGCTCTATCTACCTTATTTGATTGTTCCTGTAGCGCATTCCTAACTGCTTCCTTATTTTTCTCAACACCATTGTAAAGTGTTTTGAAACATTTTATAATCATTTTTCTGAATTTCTTCAAAGGCATTTCCAAGGCCTGCCCTCCTTCCAGAATGGAGTCCAGAACTACTTCTAGGTCATTTGTCTCAGACATTTTATCTTATTTCCGGGCATGTGCTGATATGGTCATCTGCTTTTGCTTCTTGGACACGCTTAGTATTTATATGTGGCCTTAATACTTAATTGAGTATGTGTTTTGGTGTCATATACACACACACACACACAAACACACACACACACATATATATATATATATATATGTATTTATACAAATACATATATATACATATAAGTAATAGTATAGCATCATATACAATAAATAGCGTCACACATAGTTTGAGTAGCAAGACTCTTAGAACTAACGGTACAGAGCTGATGGCACACCAAAAGCCACCATTTGGAGGCTTATCTCTGAAACAGAAAGTTGGATGGGTACATTGAGGTCCCATCAAGGGCAGCCTCAAGATTATGAATCCATGATACATTGAAGTGTCTTCTTTTACATCAGGTTTAAGGGTGAGTTTGTTGTCTATCACACATTCAGCAAATCACTCAATCAGAAAAGTTGTTCCCAATGGCACTAAACTCCCTTCCATTGATGGGATTCACTACTCCAGTTTATTTAATCTTCTTCCCATAGTCAATCACCTACAAAGCTTAAATGAAGACAAAAAGGGACAAAACCAAAGAGAGAAAGAAAAAAAAAAAA
>NW_006408546.1:22087373-22121428 GCF_000296735.1 Chrysochloris asiatica | reverse complement strand
CCTAAAGGCTTTGGGCACAGTGGGTGGAGTCTAGGGAGTTTCTGAGGAGGGGAGGAGGAAGAGGCGGGGTCAGACTTGAAGAGGTTCTATAAGAGCTGATGGTGTTCAACAGAGTTCATCAGTTCATCATCCACCCTTTGGAGACTTTTCTCTGAAAGAGAGGCTGATTTGGACATTTTGAGGTGCCGGCAAGGGAAGGCTAAACCCCTTGGATCCCTGAAACCTTGAGGCGTCTGCTCTTCACCTCAGAAACAAGGGTGAGCTTGCTATCTCCCAGACACTGAGTCTCACCGTTTGTTCCCAAAGGCACTTCACTGCCTTCCACTGTGACCCACCAGAGATGCCACCCCAGAAGCCTGGTGCCCCGGACTGCAGTTTTGAACCGCCGCGTTCTCTCATTGAGAACCTTCCAGCGACGTGGAGCAGAGCAACCAGAGTAGGAGCCGGGCTTCGCAACATGGGCAACACCTGTTACGTGAACGCGGCTCTGCAGTGTCTGACCCACACACCGCCCCTGGCAGAATACATGCTGTCCCGAGAACACTCAGCAACGTGTAGGCAACACGCCTACTGTGTGCTCTGCACCGTGCAGGCTCACATCACCCAAGCCCTGTGCCATCCCGGACACGTCTTGGAACCCTCGCCAGCACTGGCTAGAGGCTTCCATAGACAGCAGCAGGAAGACGCCCATGAATTTCTGATGTTCACTCTGGATGGCATGCAGAAAGCCAGCCTGCCAGGGAACAAGCATTCCTCAAGCCTCTCTGAGGACAACGGCCCGATTCGTCAAATCTTTGGTGGTTACTGGAGATCTCGAGTCAAGTGTCTTCAGTGCCAGGCTGTGTCAGACACCTTCGACCCTTACCTGGACATTACCTTGGATATCCAGGCAGCTGAGAGCGTGAAGGAAGCTTTGCAACAGTTAAGCAAGACCGAAGAACTAGCTGGTGAGAACTGCTATTACTGCAACGTTTGTCAGAGGAAGGTACCTGCCTCCAAGACTCTGAACATGCACACTTCCCCTGAGGTCCTCATGCTGGTTCTGAAAAGGTTCTCAGGCATGCCAGGCCACAAAGCGGCTAACTACGTGCATTATGAGGAGTGTCTGGACTTGGGTGGATGCCTGTCTGAAGAGAATGGAAGAGTGGCCCCTTACAGACTCTATGCAGTGCTGGTCCACTCCGGCCCGACTTGCCACTCTGGGCATTACCTCTGCTACGTGCGGGCCGCCAATGGTGAGTGGTACCAAATGGATGATGCCAAGGTATCTGCCTGTCATGCGACTTTGGTCCTCAAACAACAAGCCTACATCCTGTTTTACATCCATCAGAGTCAGTCGACAGGCGAGGCTGGCAGTGTGCCGCAAGCCAGCAGATCAACGGGATGCCGAATTGAGGATTCGGAAACGAGCCTCATCTCACACACGGATGGAGCAAATGCCACCAGACACGGTCCACCATCACATGAGAAACACCCGGATGAATCCTCTTCTAAGCAAATGACCTTGGAGGAGTGGAAAAGCCTCCAAGCCCGAGAGAGTGTGAAGCCTGAATTCAAGCTCAGGGAAATCGACACGGGCCTCCCCTCAAATGCAGTGGTAATTCACAAGTCAAAAGCCAGCCTTGGGCCTGGAAAGGACTGGCAGGAAGAGGATGCCCGCACACCTGATATCATGGACAGATACATCCCTGGAATGGTGCTGCCTGGAAACATTGGCTATGGATTCTGTGGGGGCGGCATCTCCAGAGAGAGCAACAAGAAGAAGAAGAAGAAGAAGAAAGGAAAGGGTCCCAGACCACTGGAGGGATTCTAGCTGAGTCTGTAGGATCGCATTCGTCGTACCTCATGACGATTTTCTCTCGAGGAGTCCTCACCATTCCACAAGGATTCATCTGCTTGATTCCTCGCTGAACCAGAAGAAAGAAATGCTTAATTTCCATGATGAATGTTATTTCATATTTGATTAATTGGGTTGATATTGCTATATATCCTTTTATATTGACTTTTGCTTTTTGGGATGTTATATCAAATTTCAGTTTGCTTGCTAATTTAATTTGTTTTATATTGTTGTTAAGATACCATGTTATGTAAAATTCTACTCTTTCACTTCAGTTAAGTTCATTACATTATTAAAAATAAAATTTTTTTTATTGTAGTTTAATTATATTTTCATTTACTTTGATATTTAACAATTTCTTTCCAGAGACTTTATATGATATTACTTTATATTATTCATGAGCTTTGTAATTCGGTAATTATTTAGACATCGTTTATGTGTGTCATGTGTCACCTGGTGGGTGCTCACTCAATCTGGATGGGTATAGTTTTCCTATGAGCAGCTGGTGAATTTCAACAGCAAAACTAGCGTTTTGTAATCCAGTGCTTATCATTTAGCGCACCTCCAGGACTCCTTGCTATGGATTCATTTTCTTAGTTTAATCTATGTCTTTTTTAGTTTCCCTCGTTGAATTAAAATTCAAATAGTTACAGTTTTGGAAACTGTTGATCTCATTGTGTGAATTTCAACAGCAAAACTAGCGTTTTGTAATCCAGTGCTTATCATTTAGCGCACCTCCAGGACTCCTTGCTATGGATTCATTTTCTTGGTTCATCTGCTTGATTCCTCGCTGAACCAGAAGAAAGAAATGCTTAATTTCCATGATGAATGTTATTTCATATTTTATTAATTTTGGGTTGATATTGCTATATATCCTTTTATATTGACTTTCGCTTTTTGGTATGTTATATCAAATTTCAGTTTGCTTGCTAATTTAATTTGTTTTTTATTTTTGTTAAGATTCCATGTTATGTAAAATTCTATTCTTTCACTTCATTTAAGTTCAATATATTATTAAAAATAAAAATTTTTTTATTGATGTACTTCTTCAGGGACTGATCCCTCATAATAATATATCCGAAGTATGGGCTGCCAAAAGAACAAATAAATCTGTGTTGGAAGAAATTCAGCCAGAGTGTTCCTTGGATGCCAGGATGGCCAAACTTCGTCTCTCATACTTTGGACATATTGCCAGGAGGGACCAGTCACTGGAGAAGGATATCATGTTTTGTAAGGTGGAGGGTTAGAGAAAAAGAGGAAGGTCCCCAGTGAGATGGATTGGCAAAATGGCAGCATCAATGGGCTCAAGCGTGACAAAAATTGTGAAGTTGGTTCAGGATCGAGCAGTATTTCGTTTTGTTGTACATGGGGTCGCTATGAGTCTATACCCATTCTATGGCACCTAACAACAACAACAAATGAGAAATGAAATCTGTCCATCCTGGCTTCCAAGGAGTATTATGGCTGCATTTCTTTCAACACAGATTGGTTTGTTGTTTTGGCAGTCCATGGTACTTTTAATATTCTCTTCCAACATCATAACTCAAATGAATCAATTCTTCTAAGGTCTTCTGTATTTATTGTCCAATTCACATGCATATGAGGTTATTGAAAATACCACAGCTTGGATCACGTGCACCTTAGTCCTCAAACTGACATATTTGTTCTTCAACACTTTAAAGATGTCTTGCGCAGCTCATTTGCCTAACTTCTTAATTGGTGCTTCCATGAGTGTTGACGACTAATAGGAGGAAAATGAAGTCTTCGCCAGCTTCAACATTTTCCCCATTTATCTTGTTATTTATTGGTCTGTTGTCATTGTTGCTTTTAAGAGCCACCAAGTCAATTCCAAACCATAGCAACGCTGTTTATGGTTTCTGAAGAGCAGATGGTGAGCTTGAACCACCCACCTTGCAGTTCAAATTGATCTAGCAGTCCTGCGCATTAACCCACAGTGCCACACCAAGATTCAGAGGTGAGGATTTTGTCTTCTTCACATTGAGACTCAATCCATACTGATGCTTGAGCTCTTTGATCTTCATTAGTAGGTATTTTAATTAGGAAGAGCAATTGCTAATTATAGAAGGCCTTATCAGGTGGCATCCCAGGCATGAGCTGACTTCTCTGAGTCTTCACTTTACCATATGTGTGGACATCAGTAAGCTGTCTTGTGCCTGTATGTGATTGGATCAGGGTGGACACTTGACGGAACAGGACCAAGAAAATCCCTCTTTGAGAATCTCTAAGGGGCTGAAAACTGTCTTTTTTCAAAAATTTTAAATCACATCAATTAAAGAAATTCAGATTTAAACACAATGACCCTACCATCAGCTGCCTTGTGCTTTGTTCAGAGAAGAGCAAAGAAAGTTCTTCAGAGAGACACAGGATTGAAAGAAGCAGAGAGGAGAAGCAGGAAGAGAGAGATAATATCTCCAAAGAGATATTAACATTTGTTTCCAAGATTCCAAGTTCCGTCTCTGGTCCCTTAAGAGGACCAACCACATTCTCGCCTTTGTTCAGCATAATAGCCCTTAGTTCTTTGAATAATTTCTCCTTTCTATAAGCCAGGTGAAGAATATTTTATATTTTATAAGGAACAAAATTTGTTCCTTATAAAATATTACATATGAACTAAGCGTTCTTGCTTTCTTACTCTATGCTAATTCAGCAAGTAGCTGCTTTTCTAAGGAAATTCTTTTTCAGGCACAGAAAGAAAAAGTATGGTTTTGTGTTTTTAAAAAAAAGTAATATTCTTTCAAAAGAAAACAAAAAATAAAGATGTGAATATATGTTCCTGTGTGTATATGTTAGCCAAGCAGGAAAAGTACGAGAAAAAAACACAAAATGCATTTAAATTGTTTCTCTTATTATATGAGATTTTGAAAAAATATACCATAATTAAGAAAAAACACAATAATACAGATAAGCATGCATCTACAGACTTGTGTCAATATGTCATTCTTACCGCACAGCCCCAAGAAGGAGCCCCGTATACCTAATGAAAGAATGAAGTATGAGAAGACCACTTACTAGTCCAAGGTTAGGCAGAAAGTAAATCATCTGTCTTGGATATAACTCTAGGATATATGATGTTAAAGCCTTCATATCCTTCCTCTTAATTTTTTGAAAACATTTTCTAGTTTCCCAAAATGTATTTTATATTACATTAATCCCATAGAACATCCTGTGGTCCAATAAATTTTGGAACTACTGAATAAACAATTACTCCTTTCAGAGATTTTCAAGGTGCATTCATTTACTATATATAGTCTATAAAGAAAGACACTCTACTCTGTTTAACCCAATGTTTTTGCTTAATATATTTTCTAAGGAATCATTTTAAGTGTTATTAAATTATATTACCAACAGATATATTGATATATTTGATAGCTAATACTTTATTACTGACTAGGGAAAAAAAAACAACAACAATGCATAACACTTGGTCTCTATTCACCTGGAACAACAGAAGAAAATGCAGCGTCAGGAATAGGAGAAGGATATGGAAGGTGAATATGTGTCTAATTGGCTTCCTTTACTATGTAACCAGAAGAACTAGACATTGTCTAGTGACCAGCACTGAACATTTTGATCAAAGATTCTACAGAAGAACCTTGGTCAAAAGGGGGGAAATGTGGAGTAATGTTTCAAATTTTCATGGGCTCCAGATTTTCAGGAGTCATGGAGGCTGAATAATGAACTATGCAGACTTGAAGTTAGAAAAGCAAAAGGGAAAAACATGCTCTGTATATCTAAAGGTGAAAGCACTCGCAAAAAATTGCAACCCTCAGGTTGCAATAGTGAAGGATCCTATGGACAAAATATTTTAAGAGGCAGGAAGCAGCAAAAGAAGAGGGAAAGAATACAGAATCACTATACCAATAAGAATTGGTCAATGTTCAATCATTTCAAAGAGGCAGGATATGGAGGGAAAAGTCCAAGCTGCATTGAAGGTATCGATGAAAAACAAGCTCAAGGAACTGACAGAATACTAAGTGAAATCTTTAACAAATTGATGTAGCACTGGAAGCACTGACTTTTTTATGACAAGAAATTTGGAAGACAGCTACCTGGTCAGCTGATTGGAAGACATCCATATCTTACCAAATCCAAAGAAAGGTGATCCAATGGAATGTGGAAATCATTGAAAAATATCATTAATATCACATGCAAATAAAATTTTCCTAAATGGTTGTAGCAGTACATCGACAGGGGCCTTCAGTAATTCAAGCCAGATTCATAAGAGAAGTTGGTAAAAAGGATATTATTGCTGGCGTCAGATGGATTTTGGCTGAAAGCAAAGAATGCCAGAAAGATCTTTCCTTACGCTTCATTGACTATGCAAAGGCTTTCAACTCTGTGGATCATAGAAAATGATGGATAACTTTGTGAAGAATGGGTATTCCAGAACACTTCACTGTTCTCATGAGGAACCTGAACATATACCAAAAGGTAATCCTTAAACAGAAAAGGGGATTGCTGGATGGTTGGGTTCAGGTAAAGGTGTGCATCAGGGTTGTACCCTTTTACCACACTTATTCACAATTGATCACTTTGGATCTTTCTCTTTTTCGATATACTCTCCACTTTACCAGGCCTTGTTGATGATCATGGAGGTGAAAGGGCCTACTAGTGGCTGTGGTGATGGTGGTAGTGGTGGGCTACAGTAATGTCCGCTGTGATAACAGACTGACAGGGGGCTGGGTAGGAGGGGACTCCTGAGCTCCCTAGGGCTGCCATCCTCCATGAGGCCTCCGGCAGTTGTGCACACCTGGGGTCCCTATCCACATAGTCTGAGATGAGGTGGGGGTCTCAGGATGGAAGCTCCTTTAGCATATAGGACCCTCACTTTCAGCACAGGTTCCAGTCCTGCCACTGCAATAGCCACAGAGGGAAGGGGCACTAGAATGAGGGGGAACTCTGTCTGGCACAGAGTAAGTGCTAAGGAAATGCCGCTATTATCAATAATATAGGTCTATTGAATCTGAGGCCAAAGTTACAATTACAGACGTCTGAAACTGAATGAAACGTCCAGGAAAATCCTACAAATAGAATATCCACTATCTCATCTCCCATGAATCAGAAGGACAGAAAGTGGAGATAACATTGATGTTGTGGGCAATGTTCCCTGGCCCATGTTTCGAAGACACTGTTGGCACCAGGGAGACCTACTCCAGACTGGGATAGGGTTTATTCTGTTCCTAACTCCTCTGCTATGCCGCTGAGGCTTTAGCTTGATCAACTTTATACGAAGTAAGTGTTAGCTCCACTGAAAAGTGGTGGGTGGGTGAACCCCAACGTGTAGTGTGCTTATTAAGGTAGAGAGCAGGGAGCGGTAGGCAAGAAAGCCAATTACCAGGGGCTGCCAGCCTCTCTTGCCTCAGGGCACCAGATAATAACTTCGAAATTAGCACTTGGACGGCCAACCTTTCTCAGCTTCAGCTTCACAGCACATGGACGTGAAAGACAATTCCTTTCAGAACAGCAAAAATGTCCTGAAAGCTGAATGGACATGGAGTGTTTAATAAGTATGTTCTCTTAGTAGGAGAATGTCAAGGGCAGCGGACTCTGGGTCCTCATTAAATGTTGCCTAGATGTTGAGGCAGAGATGGCACAGAAGGCTGAGGTCAGACTCAAATGCATGAAGCAGTCCGGACAAATGGGTGGGTTTCCTTTTAATGCCTCCTACTACTAATCAGGAGAGCTTCTACATCCTGAATTCACCAAAGCTATGTCCTGGTGTGGTGCTGTGGGTTAATGTGCTAGAATGCAAAGACAGTTTGAACTGCAAGGTTGGTGGTTCAAACTCACCAGTCATTCCTTGGACACCCTCTAGAGAGTCGCTATGGATCGGAACCGACTCGACGGCACTTAACAACAACAACATGAGAAGAAATTACAAAGAAAGTCAAGGAGAGCTTAGTAAATTCAAAGATGATGTTTTTAATGTAGGTAAAGTCTAAAGTCCTGATTCTGGAGCACTTTGACAGTGATCTTTAATTCCAGCAGGTAGTGTGGAGATGATTTGTCATAGCTGGTGCCCAATGTATAACCAGCCTTCTTTTGGAAATCAACCCACATATAGGAAGTTAGGGATCAAGTGCAAGAAGTTAACACTCTCAGTTAACACTGGGTGGTGCAAGAAGTTAACACTCTCAGCTGCTCACCATAAGATTTTGGTTCAAGCCACCCAGATGTGCTGTGGAAGAAAGGTCTGTCAATCTGCTTCTAAAAAATAAGCAACAGAAAATCTTATGAAGCACAGTTCTACTCTGACGAGCAGGAATAAACTTGACAGCAACTGTTTTTGTTTTGGCTTACAAAAACATGGTTCATCTTCAATTACATCCCTTCTCTGGAATTCCCATGATTTTCCTTTTCAATCTTGCCACATGCACATATCACTAGGCAATATGTTTTATAAGTTTCAACTTTGTTTAACTACAACCATGACAATTATAATGTACCAGGACTTGCTTCTTCTTGCTCATTTGTATGTATCTTCAGTGTTGTTCTTGTGCATCTGTGTTATCGCACATGCATGTTGTTTAGTGCCTTCAAGTTGGCTCTGACTCATAGTGACCCTGTATAGAGTTTCCAAGGAGTGGCTGGGGGGTTTGGTTTATTAATTTTCACTGTTATATACTACTCAATTGCAAGCTCTGGTAGTATAGTGGTTACGAGTCGGGCTGCTAATACCACAGTCAGCAGTTCGAAACTACCAGCCAGTCCAGAGGAGAAAGATGAGGCTTTCTGTTCCTGTAAGGGTTTACAACCTTGGAAATCCTATACAGGGTTGCTATGAGTCATAATGGACTCCACAGCACACCATCACCACCACCACCACTTCAACTTATCCTGTGGTTACAAGTTGGGCTGCTAATCTCAAGGTCAGCAGTTCAAAACTACCAGTAGTTCTGTGGGAAAAAGATGAGGCTTTCTGCTTCAGTAGAGATTTATAACCTGGGAAACCCTTTACAGGGTCTCTTTGAGTAGGAACCGAGTCCACAGCACACCACCACTACCACCACCACCAAGATCACTCTTGATTCAGTACTGGGATGCTACAAACAGTTAAAATGCTCTGCTGTCAACTAGAGGATTGTAGGCCCTTCTTCTAAAGTACCTCTGAGTGGATTTGAACCACCAATCCTTTGGTTAACAGTGAGCCATTTTCTTCACATCAGATGAGGGGCACATGTCATCAATATGATTTATCACTGTCCATGTGAACCTTGATCACTAGACTAAGGAAGCCTTTCTCAGGTTTCTTCACTATACATTTGCCTTCTCCTGCATATCATCCTGTGGAGTCCTGGTGTGGTGTTGTGGGATAATGTACTGGAATGAAAGGTCAGTTTGAACTGGAAGTTCAGTGATCTGAACTCACCAGTTGCTCCTCAGAAACTCTATACAGGGTTACTTTGAGTCAGAACTGAATTGACGGCACTTAACGACAAACAACAGCCCTTTAGAAGGACGTCAGTGTGCACAGTCCACATTTAAGAAGGAGTAGGGGTTATACTCCACCTCTTTGAGTTGTAGTACCAACATAAATTATTTGGAATTTTTCTACAAATATTTTTCTGGAACTGTTTTCTCATTTATTTATTTGCTCAAACATTTTTGTTATATAACTGTGTTCTCATAAATATTTCATCTGTATTTTTACTTCAAGAGGGCCTTATTTACTTGCTCAAATTGTTCCTGCTTTGACCACTGGGAGCTCTTTGAAAGACTATTTAAATGTATCAATATGAATGGATGAAGTGTGACATCTCCCAGAGCTTCAGCTTGAATTTTACTAATCCTTTCTGATAAAGATCACCTTTGCTGATTTATCAATTGAACTGCTATTCTATTTCTCATTGATTTCTTTTTCTTTTATTGCACTGTGGTTTTTTCTTTTCCCCTTAATTAGTTGTGTTGGAAACACTGCCATTTATAGGCTTGTGTTTATTTTATGAAATCTTTTCATATAGTAAATTTGTTACTGTTTATATAAGTAAGCCCTGCCCTTTCTTTTTACAGTTTACAATAATTGAAAAGGTATTGAAGAAACTTTATGAGATTCTATGGATCTTCCACAAGATAATCTTAAAGTTTTATAGTGTGTCTTTTCTCTAAGTAAAATTCATGCTTGAACCTACTGTGAAGCGAACCTACTGTGTGTCTGGTATGTTGAATTGTGCCCCTCAAAATGCAATGGCAAGTCAACAAATATTTCTGCTAAGTCTCATAAGGGTGCCTTCAAAACAAAAAGGTCTGATCAAAACTTTGTCTTCCAAAAGAATCTGCTGGAGAAATTAACTCTAAAGCAGAAAGGTCATGGAGTATGTTCTGAGGAATTCCCAGAGGGAAATCATGTTACATTTTCTCAAAGAACACAGGAGGGTCATAGACATTTATTATGAAGCTTTTTTTTTTTTTTTTTAATTTGGAAAAGCATTAAGGAGAAAAAGCTCACAAAGTTTTCACCAAGATTTTTTTTTTCTTTTCCATAACAGTAATGTATCTGTTCATTCTTCTAAGGTAGCAAGGGCTGTCTTATAAAAATGTTATTGGAAAATCTTACCCCATCCTCCCTACAGACTAATCTTGGCCAATCAGACTTGTTGCTCCCTCAAATCAGAGTATTTCAAATGAATACAATTTGAGTCCCTATAGAGGATGCCCATACTGGAGCTCTGGTAGTGTAGTGGTTACGAATCAGGTCTCAAGGTCGGCAGTTTAAAACTACCAGCTGTTCTGTGGGAGAAAGATGAGGCTTTCTGCTCCCGTAAAGATTTACAGCTTCGGAAACCCTGTACAGGGTCGCTATGAGTCGGAACCGACTCCACGGTACTTAACAACAACAACAACATATCAAAGACTACAACATTCTTCAGGGAAGGGTTGCTGTTGTTAAGTGCTGTTGAGTCCAGATGATTCCGACTCACAGCGACCCTTTATAGGGTTTCCAAGGAGTGCCTGGTGGGCTTGAACTGCCACCTTGAGGTTTTCTGTACTTGTAAATCTTTTTAGGAGCAGAAAACTTCATCTTCCTCCTGTGGAGCAGCTGGTGGTTTTGAACTAATGACCTGTGGTTTTCTGTTTGGGGCTTATCCTATTCAGGGCTCCTGAATGAGAAAAAAATAAGTTTCTGTTATTTAAAGCTTGTGGTATTTCTATTAAAGAAGCACTAAGTCATCCAAGACAGAATTCAATCTCTTTTATTCCTATGTAGAAAAATGATTGTCTCAGCACCATTTATTGAGTATGCTCTTTTTCTAAAGAGGTAACAACATTTTGTTGCTGTGGAAAAGTGCTACCAAATCAGTTCTGACTCAAGGTGACCATACATAGGATTGCCAAGGAGAAATTGGTGGGTTTGAACCACTGACCTTGTAGTTAGTAGTCTAGTGCCACACTCCAACAACATTTTATTTATGTTATAAATTGAGTTTCCTCATTGTGTGGAGGCCTGCCAAGCTCCTTTATTCTATTCCATTCTTTGTCTATTTCTACTTATCTGTTAGAATATTACATTTACTCAAGTAATAAGAATTTGTTCATGTACTCTTTTAGGCAACTCTCCCACATTTGTCATCTTCAGGAGTGACTCAGAAATTGTTACTAACTTTACAAATTCTAGAATAAATATTTTCAAGTTCGGAAAAAATCAGATCAACCATAATAAACAGTTGGAATTTTTTATGGAATTCTATTAATTATATTTGGGGAAAACTGATCTATTTGTAATGTGGAATTCTTTATCATAGTCCAACACATATATAGGAGAATATCTTTTCACTAAGGTAGTCTTTAATATCTTTCAATAAAGTTGGAAGATTTCTTTCATAATACTATTACCTGTTTAGATTTTTTTAAAAAATCAGATTATATCCAACATATATTGAGACCATGTATTGATTACAAGTCAGGCTCCTAACCGCAAGGTTACCAGTTCAAAACTACCAGCTGTTCCATGGGAGAAAGATGATGCTTTCTGCTTCCATGAAGATTTACAGCCTCAGAAACCTTATACAGGATCTCTATGGGTCAGAACCGACTCCAAGGCATACCACACCACCACCACCATCATAGCAGAACAGAATAAATATTTCCTAAAAGGGAGAGAGGGAAAAAGTTAAGCATGGCCCATGACTTATAGGATCTGGAAAGCCAAGCTTGGATTTCGTCCAAACCGAAATCCAAAATCCAAACTCATGCCATCGATGTTGGCGCTGAGGCTCTAAGTCTTTATTGGAGCAGAAAACCATCTCTTTTTCCCATACAACAACTAGTGGATTCGAAATGATAACCTTGAGATTGTTCTTGTTGTCGTTAGGTGCCATCAAGTCAGTACTGACTCATAACAACCCTGTGCACAACAGAATGAAACACTGTCCAGACCTGGGCCAACCTCACTATTGTTGCCAATCTTGAGTTCATTGATACTGCCAGTTTGCCAATCCATCTCACTGGAGGTCTTCCTCTTTTTCTCTGAATCTCCACCTTACCAAACATGATATCCTTCTCCAGTGACTGGTCCCTCCTGACAATTCGTCTGAAGTATGAGACAAAGTTTGGCCATCCTGGCCTCCAAGGAGCACTCTGGCTGCACTTCTTCCAACATAACTCTGTTGGTTCTTTTGGAAGCCCTTGGTACTTTCAATATTCTCCTTCAACGCCATGACTCAAATGCATCAATTATTCTAAAGTCTTCCTTATTCACTGTCCAGCTTTCGCATGCATATGAGGTTATTGAAAATACCATGGCTTGTGTCAGCCGTACCTTAGTCCTCAAGCTGACATCTTTGCTTGTCAACACTTTAAAAAGGTCTTGTGCAGCAGATTTGCCTAAAGCAATACGTCATTTGATTTCTTGACTGCTGCTTCCATGAGCGTTGATAGTTGATCCAAAAAAGAATGAAGTCCTTTTTCCATTGATAAGAATGTTATTGGTCCAGTATGAGTATTTTTGTTTTCTTTATATTGAGATGCAATCCATACCAAAGACTGTGCTCTTTGATCTTCGTCAGTATATATTTTAAGTCCTCTTCATTTTCAGCAAGCAAGGCTGTATCATCTGAATATCTCAGGTTGTTAATGAGTCTTCCTCAAATCCTGATGCCATGTTTTTCTTCATATAACCCAGCTTCTCAGATTATTTGCACAGCATACAGGGTGAATAAATATGGTGAAAGAACACAACCTTGTCGCACACCTTTCTTAATTTTAAACCATTCAGTCTTCCATGTTCTGTTCGAACAATTGCCTGTTGGTACAGGTACAGAGTCCTTATGAGCACAATTAAGTGTTGTCAATAGCTTGTCATGATGCACACAATCGAAAGCCTTTGCATAGTCAATAAAGCACAGGTAAACATCTTTCTGATATTCTCTGCTTTTAGCCAAGATCCATTGGATATCAGCAATAATATCCTTCATTCCACGGCCTGTTTTTGAATCCACCATGAACCTCTAGGAGTTCTCTGTCAATGTATAATTGTAGCCATTTCTGTATTACCTTTAGTAAAATTTTACTGGCATGAGATAGCAAAGATATTTTTCGATGATTTCTGCATTCCATTGGTTTACCTCTCTTTGGAATTGGTACAAATACAGATCTCTTCCAATCAGTTGGCCAGATAGTTGTCTTGGCAGAGATGAGTGAGTGCCTCCTGTGCCGCCTCACTTTCTTGAAAGATTTCAATTTGCATTCCATCAATTCCTGGTGCCTTGTGCTTTGCCCATTCCTTCAGTGCACCTTGGACTTCCTCCTTCAGTATCATTGGCTCTTGATCATATGCTACCTCTTGAAATGGTTGAATATTAACCATTTCCTTTTGATACAGTGACTTTGTGTATTCATTCCATCGTCTCTTGATGCTTTCTGCATCATTCAATAATTTCCCCAGAGAATCCTTCAATAACGAAAGTCGAGGCTTGGATTTTTTCTTCAGTTTCTCCAGTTTAAGAAATGCTGAGCGTGTTCTTCCCTTTTGGTTTTCTGACTCCAGTTCTTTGCACATTTTGTTGTAATATTTGGCTTTGTCTTCTCAAGCTGACCTTTGAAATTTTCTGTTCAGCTCTTTTACCTCCTCATTTCTTCTGTTTGCTTTAGCATCTCTATACTTGAGAGCAAGTTTCAGTGTCAGTTCTCACATCCATTTTGACCTTTTCCTTCTTTCTTGTCTTCTTAATGATTTTTTTTTTTTTTTTGCTTTCTTTATGTATGATGTTCTTGATGTCATCCCACAACTCTTCTGGTCATCAGTCTTTAGTGTTTAATATATCAAATCTGTTCTTCAGATGATCTATAAGTTCAGGTGGGGTATATTTAAGTTCATATTTTGTCTCTCATGGACTTGTTTTCATTTTCTTCAGCTTTACTTTGAATTTGCATATGAGCAATTGATGGTCTGTTCCACAATCTGCCCTGGTCTTGTTTTGGCTGATGAAATAGAGCTTTTCCACACTGTCTCTTTCCACAGATGTAGTTAATTTGATATCTGTGTATTCCATCTGATGAGGTCCATGTTTATATCCTTCAGGTTACCAGCCCAATAACCTATTACATTAGTTTTGCTGGATTTTGTCTGATAGGTGAGAAGTCAGTGTGTAGTTTTAGTGAGGAAATAAGAAAGTTTAGATAAACCTAGTGTCCTCAAGAAAAATGGATTAGAGAAGAGTAAAACTGGAAGTAGGAAGAGTACCATGGCTAGTTAAACATTTTAAAGAAAAGGTTGTCTACTAGGTCTAGGAATCCTGGTGTGCTGCTATAGGATAGCACTGGACTTCAAACCACAAAGTTGGTTAAAACCCACAAGCTGCTCCTTGGAAACCCTCAGATTGCTTTGAGTTGGTACTGACTCAAGGACACTGAACCACAACAACACCAGAGATAAAGAGAACATGAGAGATTTGATGTATTCAGTAGGTAGCAATAAGAGAGAAGTTCTTTGGCAAGAACAAAAATTTTTGTAATATTCTAACGTAATTGGTGGTGGTGGTTATGTGACGTGGAGTCAGTTCCAACTCATAGCGACCCTGTACACTGTTTCTGAGGCTGTGAATCTTTTTCAGCGCAGAAAGCCTCATCTTTCTCCTGTGGAATAGCTGGTAATTTCGAACTGCTGACCTTGTGGTTCACAGTCCAATTCATAACCACTTCGCTACCAGTGCTCCTTACGCTTTCAGTGCTCCATATTTATGCATAAAACTATGCATATGCATATTATGCATATAATTATGCATCATAATTAATATGTGTAACTGAAGTTTTTTAAACACATCTATCCATAGTTTCCAATTCTGCTGTGACCACTTCAAGGACTTGGCCAGTCATTCATTGAATAGAACAACATGGAAGGCAAAGAAGGCCTCATGCAATATAAGCAGGTCAGTCTATCTTAATAGATTGCATTCTCAATTTCTATGAAATACATGTTTAATTTGGATGACGGAACTTCCTCCAAATAATCAAGTATTATGACATGCATTTCCATGCAGCAGAATAACCTTAGTATTGAAAATCAGGACTAACTGAATGGAAGATACAGTGGTTTCAATTTGCAAAATGAGAGAATATTCTCGTTTTGTTTACCTAGGAGATAGGGATAAAAGGAAGTCTAAATCTTAGCACTATGGTTGGGAATAAAGAGAAAAGTTTCTGTCTCACGTGCAAATACTTATTAATCATTTATTTAACAATCTCATAATATTTTCCACTCATGACCCAAATAACATGGAGTCCTAGTGTGGCAATATAGGATAACTACTGGAGTGCTTACCATAAGGTCCACAGTTCAAACCCACCAACTACTACTCGGAAACCCTATCTAGGCTTGCTATGAGTCAGAACTGACTTGACGATACTTAACTTAGAGAAACATAGATTTTAAAGCCATTTCATTATCTGAGACCTACAGAAGGAGAAAGTCAACGCCTGCTTTTCCTTTGAAGCCCTAATGTTAAGAATGGAACACTGCACACCATAAAATTGGTGTTACACAGTTCTATTATGTTATCTGTAGGTACATGCTTGCTTGTTCTCTAGGGATAATTGAAAACACAAAGGACCTTTTCTGTTTGGGTACCTAAAATCCATATCCTGTATCAAAGGATTCCTTTTTTAAATCCACCCAAATATATCTTCAGAAGAAATCTCCAGAATTAAATCACCAAGAAAAGCTTCAGGAAGTAGTGACAAATTCAAGTGCTTATACCTTTTGAACAAATGTCAAAAACATCTTTGTCAGAAGATCAAAAACAAAGTACCAGGTGGTCTCTTCTTCTCAGTATTAAATGTACAGAAACCATCCAGCCATATGCAACCAAATAATTGAAGCCAGCGAATAGGTCTTCTGAGTCAATTTTCAGGTTTTCTCCTAAAATGACATATTTGAGGTATAATGTTGTTGTTAGGTGCCTTTGAGTTGGTTCTGACTCCTAGCAAAACTATGTACAATGGAACAAGACACTGGCCAGTCCTGGACAAGCCTCACAATAATTGTTTTGTCCGAGCCCACTGTTACTGCCGCTATATCAGTCCTTCTTGTTGCGGTTATCATCTTTGTTGCTGACCTTTCACTTTACCAATCGTGAGACCCTTTTCCAGGGACTGGTCCTTCCTGACAACATGCTCAAAGTAGGAGAGGCAAAGTCCGGCCATCCTCGCTTCTACAGAGCATTCTGACTGTACTTTAAGACAGATTTGTTGGTTTTCCAGGCTGTACACGATATGTTCAATAGTCTTTATCAACATCATAATGAAATTCATTCTTCTCCTGTCTTCCTTATTCACTATTCAACTTTTATATGTATTTGAGGTAATTTAAACTGGCATGGCTTAGGTTAGGCATACCTTTGTCCTTGAAATGACAGTCTTTCTCTTCAGCACTTTAAAGAGGTCTTTTACAGTAGATTTACTCAATGCAATATGTCATTTGATTTCTTGTCTGCTGCTTCCTTGAGCTTTGATTATGGATTTGACAACTTCAATCTTCCTGATTTATCATGATGTTATTTATTGTTCCAGTTGTGAGGAGTTTTGTTATCTTTTCACTGAAGTGCAATCCATACTGAAAGCTATAGCCTTTGATGTTCATCAGTAAGTATTTTAAGTCTTATTTACTTCCAGCATGGAGTCTTGGTGTGGCATTGTAGTATAAGCACTGTAATGCTAACCATAGCATTGGCAGTTCAAACTCACCAGTATCTCCTCAGAAACCTTATACAGGGTCGCTATGTGTCTAAACCAACTCCAAGGCACTTAACAACAACAACAACAACAACAACACTTCCAGTAACCAAGGTTGTATAATCTGCTTATCACTGGTTGTTAATAAGTCTTCCTTTAATTCTCATATCGTATTCTTCTTCATATAATCTAGCTTCTCAGATTATTTGCTCAACATACAAACTTAATAAGTATGGTGAAAGGATACAATTCTGATGCACACATTTACTGATTTTAAACCATTCAGTGCCCCCTGTTCTGTTCAAATAGTTGCCTCTTAGTCTACATATAGGTTCCTCATGAGTACAATTAAATTTTCTGTTATTCCTATTCCTCCCAATGTTATCTAGTTTATTATTATTCACACAGTCAAATACTTTTGTCATCAATAAAGCACAAGTAAACATCTTTCTGGTACTTTCTGCTTTCTGCCAATGTCCATCTGACTTCAGCAATATCCCTTTTTCTACATCCTCTTCTGAATCTGGCTTGAATTTCTGGCAGTTACCTGTCAATATAGTGCTGTCACTACATTTTTGTGTGTGTGTACATGATATTAATGAAATTGTTCGAGGAGTTCTGTAATTTTTTTGTATGGCTATAAATATGGCTCTCCGTCAATAGGCTGACCAGGAAGCTGTCTTCCAAATTTCTGGCCACAGATGAGTGAGTGTGTTGAGCACAATCATCAGTTTGTTGAAGCATTTCAGTTTGTACTCTGTCAGTTCCTGCAGCCTGGCTTTATGTCAGTTCCTTCAGTACAGCTTAGACTTCGTACTTCAATACCATTAGTTCTTGATCATACACTACTTCGTGAAATTGTTGAACACTGAACAATTCTTTCTTTGTATGCTGCTGCTGTATGCTGTGGAGCTGGTTCCAACTCATAGCAACCCTATACAGGGTTTCCGAGGCTACAAATATTTACGGGAGCAGAAAGCCTCATCTGTCTCCCTCAGAACCGCTGGTAGTTTCGAACTGCTCACCTTGCAGTCCGCAGCCCGATTTGCACTATGCTACCAGAGCTCCTTTAGCGACTGTTTGTTCCTTCTCATGCTGGCATTTAAATAATTGAATCAGCATCTAGACCATGAGAAGTGAGGTAGTTTTCTAGTATAAGCACTGGACTTTGAACCACAAGGTCAGTGGTTCAAGCCCCCCAGCCGCTCCGAGGGAGAGAAACCAGACTTTTTACTCCTGTAAAGATTTTACTCAGAAATCCTACGTAGGGTTACATGAGTCTCAGCTAGCTTGAAGGCACACAACATTAATAACAGACTTTTGGAGCATAACATATGGAATCTGATGACCTTTCCTTCCAGCCTTATTATTTTTTTGAGTTCTGGTTTTTAATTAAAGGAAAAGAGTAAGTATTAGGACAGAAATTTAACTAGTTCCTTTCCAAATCAATATCCACGCAATCGACGTTGGACAACCAGTGTTTTAGGTTGGTATGTTGCCACTCATTCATGTATAACTTGTCTGCTGCTGTTACGACTCTAGATTTTGCTCTGAGGGGTTGTGTAATGAAATCTAACAATCTGGCAGGAAGTCATTCAGAAAGTGCCAGGTTAACAGTTTAACCCAACTTCTGGGCATCACTTTGATAGAGCAGAAAGTCTGAATTTCTCAAAAGTATATATGATGAATTACATGTAAACTCAGTTAGTGTAGAGGCTGTAGCTGCTTTTGCCTATGATTGACTACAGACCAGACAGCAAAGGGCCTGGTACATAGAAGGTATTTCATATATACTGCATTAATGCGCTGGACTGCAAGACCGGTTTGAACCTCTAGGGTGGCAGCTCAAGTTCACAAGCTCTTCCTTCAAAACCCTTTACAATGTCACCCTGAGTCAGAATTGACTCAAAGGCACTTAACAACAATATTTCAAGCTAATATTAACTCTAACTGCAAAACAATTTTTGTATAATACGTAGTATGTATTTTACATATTGTGAGACACAGTTCTGGTGTGGCACTGTAGGATAAGGACTGCTATCTATAAGGTCAGTAGTCCAAACCCACCAGCTGCTCCTTGAAAACCATATACAGGGAACTGAAACTCTCTTCATACTCTTTGCAGCCCCCAGCCCGAACTCCTCCACAAAAGCATTCACCAGCCTAGGGCAAGTTATTTTCCCTCTTCTGGCTTCAGTTTTGTAACTGTGCATCTAAGCAGGGACCACACATGGGTCGCTTCCATCTGCAACCTTCTAGAATCCAATGTGTCCCCTGGTAGGGCTCAATCCTATGCCGAGACCCGACAACACCTCCAAGAGAGATTCCCACCTGCTAATCAATGACTCCCCAAGGAAGACAATGAATGAGGTGAAAGAAACAGACGTACAAACTCTTCCAGTAACAATAGTTTCCATTCATTGCTGCTCTGAGCACTGCAGAGAAAAGGCCCATGACAAGATACAGCCCATCACCAGTATAGGACAGGTGCAGAGCTACACGGAACACTACTGCAGCAACACCACAGACAGGTGGATTCTGCTCATGTTCCTGGACATATGTACAGATCTGAGCAAGTTTCAAAGCCTTGCACTCTGGCACCCCAGTCACAAACAATCTCCTAGTAAATTGCAAAACTCTTCTTAGCCATAGGAGCGATTTAAGCAGTCTCAGAGCCAAATATCCGCATGACTTGGTGAATCACTTCAGCTACGAGTAGGCCAGGAACCACTACGGAGATGTGGTCAGTCTTATCCCCATCATCTTAGACTTAATGAAAGAATGGATCACCCACTCAGAGAAGCTGCCTCCAAAGGCAAGCAACGAATGCACTGTGGGAGCCACTAAGTGAGTCCTCACCAAGACACAGGCATACAGACCCCGTTAAAAATAAATACAGGTAGAGAACTTCTAAAAACCAACCTCAAATCTAGTGCAAAAGATAAAGGATGTTGAAAACCTCCCTGGAGGTTTCTGGTGGAAACTGTAAATCAAAGTGGCCTATTGGGTATGGTAGGGACACTTTGTTCTTTAATTTGGTTTCCACTGGTTCGATATATTTTCATTGGCACTAGAGTCCTTGCCACATAATGACCCCTAAAGGAACGAGCAAATATATTACTGAGACTCTCTTTCTCTCTTGTCTTAACTTTCTTGGAGCTTTTCCTCATCTTTTAAGTGTCAGGTTCTGTGCTGATGGAAGAGCAACCCCACTTACACAAATTGACAGGACAGTTGATAGGGGTGTCTCCTAGGCCAGCATGGACCCTCTACCAGGCCTGTCCTAGGGTTGGTCTCCAGCTGTTCAGCTCCACTGGTCAGCCAGGGGAAGACTGCACAGCTTCTGAATCTCCTACCAGATCATCACTTTTGCAGAATGGGTGCTCCCACCTCACAGGATTGTTTTCAAGACTGACCATATTACTTCCAAAGTGTGTTTGGGTCTCTGGACCAATGCCACATAGGAAATGAACCCACCTTTCCCTCTCCTTTACTTGGGAAAAGGAAGCATAGGAGAGAAGTGGGAAGAATTCTGAGTTTGTGGTTCTTATGTGAGGATTACCTGGTTATCATAACATCATCAAGACCCAGATATTGTAAAAATGTGTCACTAGCTACAGAGCATTCCCTAAGTACTGTCCGACTGTTGGTTTTTCCCTTCACAGGGGTTGACTTAGCTTCTGTATTCTTGCTTCCTTGGGGGAGACAATCTAGAATTAAAATAGTTCTACCACAAAAGACAAACAAACAAAAAACCCGGAACTGGCTTGACAACACTTAACAACAACAACAGTATATTACTATTATATTGTAAATATAATAGCCTATAATAGAAGGCACATAGTGGCTCCACACCATAAGTGATGGACTGCGAACCCCAAAGTCAGCAGTTCTAGCTGGCCAGCTGCTCCTCAGGAGAAAGATGAGGCTTTCTGCTCCCACAAAGAGTCAAAGCCTCAGAAACCCTATGCTGGGTACCTAACAGTCAGAAATGACTCTATGGCACTTAACAACAACAATAACAACAGAATAGTCAATACAAATTTGAAAGAGTGTGCAAAATAGCTACTACAGTTGTTCCTTAGGGTTGCTGTAACAAATTTTCAGCCAGCACAAATGTATTCTTTTATAGTTCTAGAGGTCAGAAGAACGGAAGCCACGGAGTCAGTTGGGTTAAGCTCCCTCTGGAGCTGCCGGGGAGAAGCCTTCCTTGCCTCTTTGAGCATCTAATAGTTTAAGGCAGTCCTTGTGACTTTATGACTTCAGGCTCTGCTTCCATCTTCAACCGACCGTTTCCACCTCTACTCTCAATCTCAAATCTCCCCTCTTGCTATCTTTTACAAGAGTCCTTATTGGATTTAGGGCCCACCCTAAATCCAGGATGAGCTCATCTTGGATCTTCAATTTAATTATACCTACAAAGATCCTTTTTTTCAAAAAAGCTCAGGTAGCAGGGGTTAAGATAGAGACGTATCTTTCAGGGGACCACCACTCTCCAATCCACTAGAGGTACTCATTTGATATTTGTTATGCATTCACAGGGCTCATCATATGAAATGATGCAATTCAAGAGAATTTTGTGTAACAACACTTCTTAATTAACGTAAGAAACTGTTGAGAAATACTCATGAAACCGATTTTGGTTTTTTACTTAAATCGTAATCTTCTTTTATTAATATCTTTGTCCTATATGGTTACTGTGTGCCACTGAGATGGTTCCAACTCATAGCGACCCTGTATAGGGTTTCTAAGGCTGTAAATGTTTACAGGAACAGAAAGCCTCATCTTTCTCCAGTGGAGCGACTGATAGATTTGAACAACTGATCTTGCAGTTAGCAACTCAGTCTGTAATCCACTACACTACCAGGGATCCTTTGTCATACATGTTGTTGTTGCTATTAAATGCCGTCAAGTTGGTTCCAACTCATAGCAACCCTGTTTCCAAAGGTTTCCAAAGGGCAACTGGTGAGCTTGAACTGCTGAACTTGCAGTTCAAACCAACCTCACAGTCCAACACATTAACCCACAAGGACACCTTGTCATATATAGTATATGTATAACCAGGATCATTAAAAATGAAACAAATTGTTGCTGTAAAAAAAAACTCCACACTTTACCATTAGCGAAATTAAAAGAATGATAAGCTCAGAAAGCTGAACAGGAGTCATAGTGTGGCACTGTGGGATAAGCACTTGACGGTAAGGTCAGATTGAACTACAAGTTCAGTGGTTCAAACTCACCAGCTGCTCCTCAGAAACCTCATACAGGGTCGCTATGATTCAGAATCAATTAGATGGCATTTAACAATAAAAGTAACATCACTGAGCCGAGTTTCTAAAAAGACAATACTCTTTGACCCATCTCACTATGGAGATGGAGTTACCTAGCCCATTTTTAACAAAATCTGTAGCTGAGTTTGTTGGACACAGAGTTGAAATCATACAATAGGAGATATAGATGCTAAGGTTGTTTGTTACTTTGAGTTCATTCTGACTCGTGGCAGCACAATTTATACAGAGAACTGCTCCTTAGGGGTTTCAAGGTTGAGACCTTTTGGAACCAGATCACCAGGCCTGTCTTGTGAAATGCCTGGGTGGATTTGAACGACTATACTTTCAGCTAGTAGGCGAATACTTAACCATTTGCACTAGCCAAGTGCTCAGGAGTAACGGTAGACACCACATAGCTGACAGCTTCATTTATGCTTTGATTGCTTACATTTGAAAGCTTCAAGCGAAATATATAGACTATTTCTTCAGTAATTTAACGAAATTGAATTTAGCACATTTTTGAAAAATTATATATAATCAGTAACTGAGGTTAGGTTAATTTATTGCCAGATTTTTCTTCTTATATCTGCCATTTTCTGATCTGCCTGTGGGTGAGTGGCTCTGTAGAAGCACAATGTAATTATTTGTGTGACTGTCAGAAAATCAAGTAAAACAGAACAATTATATCATTGTTGTTGGTGTTGTTAAGAACTGTCGAGTAAGGTCTGACACATAGTGACCCTGAGGAGGGGCTGTTGAGTTTGAACCACTGACCTAGTGGTTCAAACCGACCTTGTGGTCCCGTGCTTATCACACCAGAACTACATGGTATTATATGGTATATTCATGTTGTTGTTGTTGTTTGGTGCCATTGAGTTGGTACCGACTCAGAGCGACCCTATGTACAACAGAACAAAACACTGCCCAATCCTGGGCCAACCTCACTACTGGTGCCACGCTTGAGTCCATCGATGCTGCCACTTGTCCAATCTATCTCACTGGGTGTCTTCCTCTTTTTCTCTGACCCTACACCTTACCAAACATGATATCCTTCTCCAGCGATTGGTCCCTCCTGACAAAATGTCCAAAGTATGAGAGATGAAGTTTGGCCATCCTGACCGCCAAGGAGCACTCTGGCTGCACTTCTTCCAAAATGGATCTATTGGTTCTTTTGGCAGCCCATGGCACTTTCAATATTCCCCTCCAACACCATAACTCAAATGCATCAATTGTTTTAGTGTTCCTTATTCACTGTCCAACTTTCGCAAGCATATGAAATTACTGAAAATAACATCTTATGGTATATTCATATATGATATTAAATGAATCACATTTATTTGTAAAGAAAATCATGATTTTTGAGCTACATGACAGCAAATGACTGTACGTTAACTGATAGGCTTCAACCTCACATTGATGACATACATGACCGAATATCTAGATTTTTTTATTCCTTTCAGATTTCTTATGTTTTTCTGACAATCCTTAGATATTTTAGAAGGATGTTAGTCAGATGCCACCAAACTGATAACTACATCTGATAAGGCTTTGCTATGAGAAGATGTAGATATTGTCATTTGTTGTTGTTGTTGTTAAGTGTCATCGAGTCGATTTCAACCCATAGCGACCTTGTATAGGGTTTCCAATGAGCAGCTGGTGAGCTTGAACCACTGATCTTGCAGTTTGAACAACATTGCAGTTTGACGCATTAGTCCACGGCGCCACACCAAAACTCTTTTATGCGCAGTAAACAGTGCAAGAAAAGACAAAGAGAGTAAGTATACCCAAGGCACCTGAGATCAAGGAGCCAACAGTACTCCACTGCAGGATGTAAGAGAAATGGAAAGGAACAATGGTGAAAATATCCTAGAGTGAGAGGTTGAATGACATCCACCTTACCCTACTTTGCAGTGAAGTATATTGAGACTTACTTTACTCAAATGTTATTTCATTGTATCTTGAGCAAGGAAGCACAGTCTGCAGGTAGTGAATCCACTTGGACCATTCAAGAAATATTTATTAATTATCAACAAAGTCTACTAAGAAAGCAAAAGAATCCACACCTCTCTTCTTTATTTCACCTCCACGCCTTCCTGTCTGGATAAGAAAAAATAACCCAGAGAGTGGAATCACCATGTGTAATGCACAGGGGACATGAGGCAGGGAACTTCTGGTTCTGGCTCAATTCCAGGTATTACAGCTATCTGAAGAGGATACAAGATATCATTCAGATTTCAGACTGGCCTGGACTTTTCAAACCTTAAAAATGAGCCAATTATTAAATATGTCAAAAAGTGGTACCAAAACATAGATGAATCAACTGCACTTGAAAATAAACATAGAAAAAATAAGGTGTTACCTGTTTGCATTCTACTGAGACATTCCACTCATAGAGTGATTGCACGTTCACAGTTATAAGTGGAGGAGATGCTGCTGAAGCTCTCACAAAGGCACTTGTGTTGGACTGGTGGGTAAGAGAACTGATTCGACACCTGAAATGTAAAGAATCAGTAGAATTTATGAGTGAAAGGGCGAACTGATAAGGAAGAATGTACAGATATTGGAGTCAACATGTCCAAAGGACTAATGAACAGTAGCAGCTTCAGATGACTGCTGAAGCTATATATTATACAAGGGCTAGAGACCACTTCCTATCTCAGTCTTTCAGCCCTGACTAAGAATAGACTACCTAGGGAAGGTGCACAGTTGGATACGTACTCCCTGCAGCAGACAGTGGGCTACAGAAGCTGGAAGAACACTATTCTTTCAATCCACTTTACCAAATACATGTTTCCCTTCCTTGGATCCTTTTTGACAATTCATCTGTACTTCTCATAACTTACTACATTTACCTTAATCTGCCTAGTGTTCGAGTTTTGGGTCTCCTTGCCTAATACCCTTCATTAGATTGTAAGCTTCTAGCCTAGCACAGTGCCTCTTATAATAAATATTTGCTGAGCTCAAAGAAAAAGCACTGCAAATACCAAGCTTATCTGTGGATTAGAAGGCCCATTGGGCCCTGGTGTCATTTCAAATTACTGTTAAAATGTGTGAAATATATTTCTGGTCCATGGAGCTTCATGCATTAGCATTTTTCTTAGTTTCTCTGCTTATTTTTATGATTTTTATTTTCTATTTCATGACATTATTCTAGATTTTTGATGTCTTAGATCTAAAATTCATTTATTCATACAACTATAAGGGGGCTTTATACCAAACTTGTTACTAGAAAAGATCTACGCCACTATTAATGGTTGTTAAGTGCTGTTGAGTCAGTTCTAACTCACAGCCAACCCTGCATAATGTTTCCAAAGAGCAACTGGTGGTTTCAAACCATAGAACTTGTGGTTAGCAGTCCGGTGGTTATCCTATAGCACACCAGGATTCCTGTTGTTTTCAGGTGTTGTTGAGTTGTTTCCAATTCAGAGCAGCCCTGTGTGCAATAGAATTGTTTTTACATCTGAGCCTATTGCTGAAGCTACTATGCCAATCCATCTCATTGGGGCCTTACCCTTTTTCACTGACCCTCATGCATAATACCCTTCTCCAAGGATTGCTCCCTCTTGATAACATTCTAAAATATGAGAGACAAAGACTCATCATTCTGACTTCTAAGGCTCATTTTGACTATACTTGTTCCAACACAGATTTGTTTGTTCTTCTGGCATTCCAGAGTAGCTGTAAATATTCTTCTTAAACACTGTAACTCAAATGCAACAATTCTTCGACAGTCTTCTTTATTCATTGTCCAACTTTCATATACATACGAGGCTACCGAAAATGCCATGGCTTGTGTCAGGCACACTGTAGTCCTCAAACTGATATCTTTACTCTTGAACACATTAAAGAGATCTTGTGAAGATTTGCCTAGTGCAATAAGTCCTTTGATTTCTTGACTGCTGTTACCGGGAGTGTTGATTGTGAATATTGGAAAAATGAAGTTTTTGACAACTTCAATCTATTCTCCATTTATCATGATGTTATTTATTGGTCCAGTGGTGAGGATTTTTGTTTTCTTTACATTGAGGTGCAACCTATACCAAAGGCTGTGGTCTTTGATCTTTATCAGTAACTATTTTAAGTCCTCTTCCAGCAAGCAAGGATATATCATCTATATATCACAGGCTGTTAATGAGTCTTCCTCTAATCCTGACGCCATGTTCTTCTTCATATAATCCAGTATCTCAGATTCTTTGCTCAGCATATAGAATAAATAAGTAAAGTGAAAGATACAACCCTCACACATACCTTTCCTGATTTTAAACCATTCAGTATCCTCTTGTTTTGTTCCACCAACTTTCTCTTTGTCCATTTGTTTTTTGTCCTCATGAGCACAAGTGTTCTGAAACACTCATTCTTCTCACTGTTATCCATAGTGTGCCATGATCCACACAGTCGAAAGCCGTCACATAGTTAATATAGCACAAACAAATATTTTTCTGACATTCTCAGATAAATCCATCTGACTTCAGCAATGCTATCCCCCATTCCACATTCTCTTCAGACTCAGATTTGAATTTATAGCAGTTTGTTGTAGGCGCACTGATGCAGCCATTTTAAAATTATCTTTAGCAAAATTTTACTTGCATGTATATTAATGATATTGGTTCCCAATTTCTACATTCTATTGGGTTACTTCTCTATAGAATGGACACAAATACTGATTTCTTCCAATCAATTGATCAGGTAGCTATTTTCTAATTTTCTTGGCACAGATGAGTGAGTGGTTCCAGTTCTGCATCAGTTTGTTGAAAGGTTTCAATTTGTATTCTATCAGTTCCTGGAGCCTTGTTTTTCAACAATGTCTTCAATGCAGCGTGGACTTAGTCCTTCAATATCATTGGTTCTTGGCCATATGTTACCTCTTGAAATGGTTGAACATCAACTATATATATTTGGTACAGTGACTCTATATATACCTTCCATCTTCTGAGTCATTCACTAATTTACTCAAAGAAACCTTTAATGTTGCAATTCGAGGCTTTAGATTTTTTTCTTCAATTCTTTCAGCTTGAGAAATGCTGAAAGTGTTCTTCCCTTTTGATTTCTAATTTCAGGTATTTGCACATCTTATTATCATATTTGACTTTGTCTTCGTGAGCTGCCCTTTCAAATTTTCTGTTCAATTCTTTTACCTCCTCCTTTCTTCTTTCGCTCTAGCTTCTCTATGCTCAAGAGCAAGTTTCAGAGTTTCTTGTGACATCCATTTCTGTCTTTTCTTTCTCTTCCATCTTTTCAATTACCTTTTTTTTTTTTTCCATAATTGATGTTCTTGATGTCACCCCATAACCCTCCAGGTCTGAGGTAATTGGTGTTAATGCATCAAATCTGTTTATGAGATGGTTTTTAAATTCAAGTGGAATATAGGCAATGCATATTTTGGCTCCTGCAGACTTCTGAAATTTTTTACAGCATCACACTGAACTTTCATATAAGCAATTGACAATCTGTTCCAGTATGCCCCTTGTCTTATTTTGGCAGATAATACGAAGCTTTTCTTCCATCTCTTCCCACAGATTAGGCCAATTTGATTCTTGTGTAATCCATTTGGTGAGGCTCACAAGAATAGTAACCTTTTATATTGCACCACACCAGAAGTCCTTGTTGTCATTTACCTTTTTGGAAAAGGTATTTGCAATGAATAAGTCGCTGGTCTTATGAAATTCTATCATGTAATCTCCAGCATCATTTTTATCACCCAGGCCATATTTTCCAATTATGAATCCTTCCTCTTTGTTTTGAACTTTCCCATTCCAATCATCAGTATTTATCAAGGCATCATGATTACATACTTAATCTCAGACTGAAGAAGCTGGTAGAATTCTTTATTTTCATCATCTTTGGCTTTAGTTAGGTCTGACAAACTTAACTGGTCTACCTTGAGGGTCTATGTATATTATCCTATCACAGACAGCATTGTGCTTCAAGATGACATTGAAAGGCTCTTTTGGGATTACATATGACCCCACTGCTCTTGAATTTGTCATTCACAGCATTATAAACCATAGGATTATCTCATTCAAAAAGGCCAACATCAGTGCATTTTGGCTCACTACTGCCTAATGTAAGGAGCTCTGGTAGCGTAGTGGTTACGAATCGGGCTGCGAACCTTAAGGTCAGCAGTTCGAAACTACCAGCAGCTCCGCGGGAGAAAGATGAGGCTTTCTACTCCCGTAAGGATTTACACCCTCGGATACCCTGTACAGGGTCGCTATGGGTCGGAACCGACTCGAAGGCACTTAACAACAACAAATGCCTAATGTATCGCTCTTTATGTGTTCCATTTCATTTTTGATGGCTTCCAAGATTCCTTGATTCAGACTTCGTACATGCCTCATTCCAATTACTAAGGGATGTTTGAAGTTGTTTCTTCTCATTTTGAGTGGTGCCCTTTCAGCAAATGAGGGTCTCAAAAACTTTGTTATATCCATGTAAGTAGGGTCTACTTTAGCCTGAAAGTTCTTATGAAACCTGTCTCCCATGTATGCCCCTGCTGCTATTTAAAATGTTGGTGGCATTGCTTCTAGCATCACAGCAACACGCAAGCCACACAGTACAAACAACTCCCAGAAGAGTGGTGGTAAATTTAGCCTACTTCAGATCTATCTTCTATTGCTATACCACATGACAAATTATATCCTCCTGATCAATCAGTTAACCGCTGATTGTGTGGCACCCAAAACTGACAACTGGTTTTCACTGATGAGCAGATTTTCAGATAAACACAGAAGATATTCTTAGTGATATAAATCTAACTGGGAAATTAGCCCTTTCCAGAGTTAAGGTCTAATAAATCTATCCTAAGCCTCAAGTAGGCATTCAGGAAACAAATCTCTGGAAGAACTTGAGCCATTTTCCTGATGTCAGATCATGACTTTTCATTGCCATCCACCTGAAAACAATTCTTCCTCATAGAAAACAAAACTGAAAAGTATTTGTTGATATAATTTAATCAATCAGAGATTCAAAGTTGAAACTTGTGACCTTGGTTCTGGTTCATTTGAAAAGTATTGTAAGAAAACCTATGAGAACTGTACTTAATTCTTTATTTTTTCAGTTTGTGGCCTGTGAATGTATATACATGTGTATATCTCAAATCTATTTTTAGATGTCTACTTGTGATCTGGACTGAGCACATGGTAGCTCTAGAGTGTAAGCACTGGACTGTGAAATACAAGTCAAGCAGTTTGAGCCCACAAGCTGCTACAAAAGAGAAAGTGGAGGCTTTCTGCTTCCACAAAGATATATGGCCTCTGAAACTCTATACAAGGTTGCTATGAGTCAGAAATGACTTTAAGGCACTTAACAACAACCTGGTGTAGCAGTTCAGGATAAGCAATGAACTACTAATCACAAGGTTGTCAGTCCAAACCCACCAGCCTCTCCTTGGATATTGTGTACAATGCTGCGGATATTGTGTACAATGCTGCTATGAGTTGAAACACTTAACAACAGCACTTAACAACAACGACAGCAACTAATGATCTGATAAGTTATTTCAACTGAGACTTGCTAATGCAATTATTACCTAGCAACTTTGTGAAACCAAGGAGACCAACATTCCAGTTATTGAAATGCAGCTCACCTTTTAGCCAGCTTTCAGGTTTGCCACTTAGCATTGATTAAAAGTTTAGGAATGGAAGTGTTTTGTTTGGAAGGTGTTATGCTTGGAAGGTGACAAGATGAGAACCCACTAGAGACCAAAACCAATAACAGGCAAAGGGCCCCTGAGAGTCAATTTTAGAACTCTGTTTTTCATCCAACTAACAGGAAGTACCCATATATGCACTGTCCAAGAAAATAAGAATCCTCTGTCATTTATCATAGGGACCAAATGCCTTGTCTAACACCCCTAACAATTAGTGGCTTACCGTATCTGTCTTGTGTTTCAGATGATTCTTGAGTGGTTTAGGGATATTTACAGCTGCTTTGTCACTGCTTACGAGGCAAAGCATGAATCAATTGGCATGGCATGCATCAAAGGCTTGCCTGAGTGAGTGGGTCAGACCAGATCTATATACTGTATTTCAATTATCCTCCTTCATACTGTGTGTTTCAAGCATGGAGATCTTGGCAGGCCACTCTTTCCAGGCTGGCATATATGTTTCATTGGCAATGTCCCCCACACAGGGAAAGATTGTGTTTAGAATATTTTGAGTGAGCAGCCACCGCACTACATTGTGACTACTGTCCACTCTGAGTTTATTTGTTGACAGACTTTGTTTTTCTAAGAGCTTTAAGTACACATGTATTTAATAATAGCACCAACTGTGTGATGCTTATCTATTCCTGGTTTATAGATATGGAAATAAATCATCATCAAAACAACCCTTCCCAAAGGCTCTCTCTCATACGGAATAACCAACATGCAATAAATATCCTGGTGTGGTGAGTTAGTGTGCTGAACTACAAAATTGGTTTGAACTGCAAGGTCAGTAGTACAAGCTCGTCAGTTGCTCAACGGAAACTCTATACAAGGTCACTTTGAGTCAGAAATGACTTGACAACACTTACCAACAAGAACAACAATATATAAACAAGCCAGAGAGCTACAAAGAAAGCAGGAAACGTCTTTCTCTATAAATCCTAGATCCTTTCTACTCAAGACTCCAGTGGTTTTCCTCAGAATTTCTTGCCTTTACCTTTGCATTATGGATGAGCTAGTGCTTCTTGAAATTGACTATTTTATAGTCTGGACAGATGGGCCTCTCTAGTTTGAGATTGAAGTAATTAAACCCACTGATAGATTTCATCTTTTCAGAGTTTGGAATCAGCTTTTAAAAGGAGCTTCCAAACATACATTTTCAAAATAACTTACTCAGAGAGGTGCTAAGGAACTTTAACAGTGAGTTAAAAACATTTGTTAGTTAAAACTATTGTTCCCTTTTTATTCACTAGGGTTTTCAGTATTATGATAATCTTGGACACACTTTCTTAAAAATTAAAATAAAATAGGAGTGCTAGCCCAAATCCTAAAATCTGTAGATTCACAGATATTTGAGAAGCAGTTTGATATTTATTATAGTGGGTTGCTTTAACAGGTCTCATGTTGATTTTTGTAACTGCAAACTTCAGTCTCACAGGTTAAATGAAATGCTGTATCAGTCAGGTTAGGCAAAGTTATGCTGCAAAAACAGTCAATGCAAAAGTCTCAAAAGCTTAAACAACTACCATATTTTAACCACACAACACATTTCTTTGCCAGTCAACCCCATTCCCACCTCCTCTTCCCGCTAAGGTAATTTGCTTGTGTGTTATGGAAACTTTTGTTTTGGTTTTGGTTTTGTTTCAGAAACCATGGAAAATATATTTCTCCCTTATGATTCATTACATTGAGGATTGGAAAAGAGGTTCTCCTCAACAAAGTCACTTAGAAATCTAGGAGATTTTATCCAGATATGCATTACAGTGGCAGCAGAGACCAATCTGAAATTGATCAAACATGCAATCAAGATGTATTGATCATTACTGGTGACTGGAATGCAAAGGTTGGGAGCAAAGACGAAGGATCAGTAGTTGGAAAATATGGCCTTGGTGATAGAAATGATGCTGGAGAATGCATGATAGAATTCTGCAAAACCAATGATTTGTTCATTTCAAATACCTTCTTTAGACAGCATAAGAGACAACTATACATATGGACCTCACCAGATATAATACAGAGAAATCAAATTGACTACATCTATGGAAAGAGAAGATGGAAAAGCTCCATATCATCAGTGAAAACAAGACCAGGGGCAGACTTTGGAACAGACCATCAATTACTCATATGCAAATTCAAACTGAAGCTGAAGAAAATTAAAACAAGTCCACGAGAGTGAAATATCCCACCTGAATTTAGAGATCATCTGAAGAACAGATTTGATGCATTAAATACTAAAGACCAAAGACCAGAAGAGTTGTGGGATGACATCAAGAACATCATACAGGAAGAAAACAAAATAATTAAGAAGACAAAAAGAAGGAAAAGATCAAAATGGATGTCAGAAGACACACTAAAATTTGCTCTCCAGCATAGAGATGCTAAAGCAAATGGAAGAAATGAGGAGGTCCAAAAGCTGAACAGAAAATTTTAAACATCAGCTCGAGAAGATAAAACTAAATATTACAAAAAAATGTACAAAGACCTGAAGCCAGAAAACCAAAAACGAAGAATACGCTCAGCATTTCTCAAGATGGGGGATCTGAATTAAAAATTGAAGCCTCGATTTTTCTTATTGGAAGATTCTCTGGGCAAATTATTGAATGATGCAGAAAGTCAAAAGATGATGGAAGAAATGCACAGTCACTGTACCAAAAGGAAGTTTTTGATGTTCAAGTGTTTCAAGAGGCAGCATATGATCAAGAGCTAATGATACTGAAGAAGGAAGTCCAAGATGCATTGAAGGAATTGGCAAAGAACAAGTCACCAGAAATTGATGGAATACAAATTGAAATCTTTCAAGAAAGTGAAGCGGCACTGGAGGTACTCACTCATCTATGCAAAAAAATTTGGAAGACAACGGTCTGGCCAACTGATTGGAAGAACATTAGGAAAGAGATTTACATACACATATAATGCAATCCCAATCCAGATTCCAACAACATTCTTCAAAGAGATGGAAAAAAGAATTACAATCTTTATATGGAATGGAAAGAGACCCAGGATAAGCAAAGCACTGCTCTAGAAGAAGAACAAGGTAGGGGTCTCTTACTCCCTGTTGTACTGTGGTGGCTTGTGAGTTGCTGTGATTCTGAGGGTTATGCCACCAGTATTTTAAATAACCAGCAGAGTCACTCATAGTGGACAGGTTTCAGATGAGTTTCCAGACAAAGACAGACTAGGAAGAAAGAGTGACAAACTACTTCTGAATCGTTAGTCACTGAAAACCTTACGAATAGTAGCGAAACACTGTCAGATACAGTGCCAGAAAATGAACCCATCAGGTCGGAAGGCACTCAAAATGCAACTGGGGAAGAAAGGCCTCCTCAAAGTACAGTTGATCATATGAGATGAATGGAGTTAAGCTCAGGGGAGAAAAGTCCACAGAACCTTCATTTGCTGATGGGGCACAACTCAAAATGAAGACAAACAGCTGTACACATCCACTGATAATCGGAACATGGAATGTACGAAGTATGAATCTGCGAAAATTGGAAGTTGTCAAAAATGAAATGGAATGCATAAACATCGATACCTTAGGCATCTGTGAGCTGAAATGGAGTGGTATTGACAATTTTGAATCTGACAAGCACATGGTTTACTATGCCAGGAATGACAAATTGAAAAGGAATGGTGTTGTATTCACCATCAAAAAGAACATATTAAGATCACTCATGAGGTACAATGCTATAAGTGATAGGATAATATCCATGTGCCTACAGGGAAGCTGAGTAAATGCCATATTATTCAAATTTATGCACCAACCAATAAAGCCAGTGAAGATGAAATAGAAGAATTCTACCAACTTCTTCAATGTGAAATCTATCAAACATGCAATCAAGATGTATTGCTCATTACTGGTGATTGTATGCAAAGGTCAGGAGCAAAGAGGAAGGACCAGTAGTTGGAAAATATAGCCTTGGTGATAGAAATGATGCTGGAGAATGCATGATAGAATTCTGCAAAACCAGTGATTTGTTCATTTCAAATACCTTTTTTAGACAGCATAACAGACGACTATACACATGGACCTCGCCAGATGGAATACATAGAAATCAAATTGACTACATCTGTGGAAAAAGAAGATGGAAAAGCTCCATAACATCAGTGAAAACAAGGC
>NW_006408546.1:22037478-22085933 GCF_000296735.1 Chrysochloris asiatica | reverse complement strand
TTAAAACATTTACTGATGAAGATCAAAGAGCACAGCCTTCGGTATGGATTACATCTCAATGGAAAGAAAACAAAAATCCTCACCACTGGACCAATAAACAACATACTTATCAACGGAGAAAAGACTGAAGTTGTCAAGGACTTCATTCTTGGATCAACTATAAACACTCACAGAAGCAGCAGTCAAGAGATCAGATGACGTATTGCATTAGGCAAATCTGCTGCACAGGAACTTTTTAAAGTGTTGAAGAGCATAGATGTCAGCTTGAGGAGTAAGATGCACCTGACCCAAGCCATGGTATTTTCAATAACCTCATATGCATGCGAAAGCTGGACAGTGAATAAGGAAGACCGTAGAAAAATTGATGCCTTTGAATTATGGTGTTGGAGGAGAATATTAAAAGTGCCATGGATCTGTTTTGGAAGAAGTGCAGCCAGAGTGCTTCTTAGAGGCCAAGATGGCCAAACTTCATCTCTCATACTTTGGACATATTGTCAAGAGGGAACAGCTGCTGGAGAAGGACATCATGTTTGATAAAATGGAGGGTAAGCAAAAAAGAGGAAGACTTCCAATGAGATGGACTGGCCAGGTGGCAGCATCAATGGACTCAAGTGTGGCAACAGTAGTGAGGTTGGCACAGGATCAGACATTGTATCACTCTGCTGTGCAGAAGGTCACTATGAGTTGGTGCCGACTCAAGGGCACCTAACAACATCAACATGTCTGTTGATTTCTTGTACTAGTGTTTCGTAGTTTTCTTTGTACATGTCCTTTGTTTTTCTGGTTACATTTATTCCTAAATATTTTGTCCTTTGTGTGGCTTTTGCAAATGGTATTGCTTTTAATGTTCTTTTCAGTACTAACATTGTTACTATAGAGGAATCCAAGTGGTTTTTGTATTTTGCTTTTATACCCTGCCACTTTGCTGAATCTTCCAATGAGGTCTACTACCTTTTTTCTCTATGTCTTTGGAGTTTTCTATGTATAGCATCATATCATCTGCAAATAGAGAGAGTTTTACTTTCTTTTTGCCAATTTGGATACCTTCAATTTTCCTATCTTGCTGTATAGCACTAGCTAAGACTTCTAGCAAAATATTGAATAGGAGTGGTGACAAAGGACATCCTTGTCTGGTTCCTGTTCACAGAGGGAAGGCTTTACGTTTTACTCCATTGAGAGTAATGTTGGCTGTTGGTTTTGTATATATGCTCTTAATTATGCTGAGGAATTTCCCTTCAATTCCTACTTTTCTGAGTGTTTTTATCAGGAATGGGTTCTTTTCTTTTTTCTTATTTATATGGTGAATTACATTGATTGTTTTTCTAATGTTGAACCATCCTTGCATCCCTGAAAATCCCATTTGGTCATGATTTTGTTTCGTTTTGTTTTTGATGTGCTGCTGGATTCGGTTGGCTACAATTTTGTTGAGAATTTTTGCATCTATGTTCATGAGGGATATTGATCTACAATTTTGTTTTTTATTGATGTCCTTTCCTGGTTTTGGTATGAGGGTTATGCTTGCTTCATAAAATGTAGTAGGACATTTTCTATCCTCTCTATATTCTTCAATAATTTGAGTAGAATTGGTGACAACTCTTCCCTTAATATTTGGTAGAATTCACCAATGAAGCCATCTGGGCCTGGACTTCTTTTGGTTAGGAGTTTTTTGGTGACCTGATCAATATCTTCTTTTGTTATGGATATGTTCAAGTCTTCTTCTTCTATTACTCTGTGTAAATTTAGGTAGGTTGTGTTTTTCTAAAAATGTATCCCCTCTCTTCTAAGTTTTCAAATTTGTTGTAGTACAACTCTTCATAGTATTCTATTATTCTCCTTTTGATTTCCTTTGGTTCCATTGTGGCATCTCCCACGTGGTTTCTAATGTGTGTTATTTGTGTCTTGTCCCTCTTTTCTTCTGTTAGTTTTGCCAATGGTTTGTCAATTTTATTAATCCTTTCAAAGAACCAGCTTCTTGTCCTGTTGATCCTTTCTATAGTTTTTTCTGTTTTCCATCTCATTTATTTCTGCTCTTATCTTTATTTATTTTTTTCTTTTGGTGACTGTATGTTCCCTCTGTTGGCCTGTTTCTAATTGTTGGAGATGCTGTGTTAATGTGTTAATTTTGGTTCTTTCTTCTTTTTTGATATGCACATTTATCGTAATAAATTGTCCTCTCAGCACTGCTTTTGCTGTGTCCCAAAGATGTTGGTACATTGTGTTTTCATTCTAGTTTGTTTCTAGGAACTTTCTGAATTCACATTTAATTTCTTCTATTACCAGTCGCTTTTCAGCATGGTGTTATTCAGTCTCCGTGTATTCAACTTTATTTTCTTGGTCTACTTATTGTTGATTTATAGTGTATGGCATTGGGGTCTGAAAAGACGCTTTGTAGTATTTTGATGTTTGTAAATTTATGAAGGCTTGCTTTGTGACCTAAAACATGGTCTATTCTGGAAAATTTTCCATGTGCACTGGAAAAGAATGCATATTGTGCTATTGTTGGGTTGAATGCTCTGTACACGTCCATGAGGTCAAGTTGGTTGATTGTGCTGTTTGGTTCCTCTGTAACTTTGTCAAGTTTCTGGTTGTTCTATCCATTTTTTTAAAGTGGCGTATTAAAATCTCACACTATAATTGTAGATTAATCTATTTATTTCTTCAATTCTAATAGAGTTTGCTTTATACATCTTGGTGCTCTTTCATTGTGAGCATAGATGTTAATTATGGTTATGTCATCTTGCTCAATTGACCCTTTAATCATGAGATAGTGTCAATCACTATCTATTATGCTGGTGTTTGTCTTAAAGTTTATTTTATCAGAGATTAGTATTGCCACTCCTGATTGTTTTTTATTGCTGTTAAATTTTTTTCCATCCTTTTTAACTTTCAGTATGTTTTTGTCTTTGTGTTTCAGGTGTGTCTCTTGCAGGCAGCATATTGAAGGGTCTTATTTTCTTATCCATTCTACCACTCTCTGTCTCTTAACTGGTGCATTTAATCCATTGACATTCAGCACAATTATCGATAGGTATGAATTGTTAGGTGCCATCAAGCTGGTACATTGCTGTCATTATGTTAATTTTTGTGGCGCTGCTCATTACTTTGTTCTGCATGCCTTCTTGTGCTGAGTTCATGTTTTTTGTGCTAATTTTTGTCAGTTTCTTCTTAATTTTAATGTTCCCTTGTTCTGCTTGGATCTTCATTTTCATGATAAGTTGTGAAGTATTAATTTTTCTTGGTGTTACCCTATGTCTATTAAGTTTTCCCAGCATTTAAAATGGTCTATTGTATCCTGAAATCTACCTGACCGCCTCATCACCTGGATCTCTGTTCCTATATTTTCCCCTTCTTTGACATTGTTAATATTTTGATCTTTGATTGGCCAAACAGGTCCTCCGAATTCATTGTTGTAATTTTGTTCTGTGCTGAACTCTGCTATCTGTTGAGTGAGTTCTGATTGGTGTTGCTACATCTGTCAATCTCTGGTTGTTGTCTGTTCTTGCTGGTTTTCTTTCCAAAGAACTCCCTTTAGGATGTTTTGAAGCACTGCACTGGTTTTGACAAAATTGCTTAGCTTCTGTTTATCCTGGAAAGTTTTGATTGCACCATTGTACTTTATTGATAGTTTTGTTGGCTAGATGATTCTTGGTCAGCAGCTTTTTTTCTTTTATAGTTTTATATATGTCTCTCCATTGCCTTCTTGCCTGCATGGTTTCTGCTGAGAAGTTAATGCTTAATCTAATTTGCTTGCCTTTGTATGTAACACTTCTCTTTTCCCTGGCTACTTTTAGGATTCTCTCCTTTCTTTGGTTTTGGAAAGCTTGATTATGATATGTGTTGGTGGTTTTCTTTTGGGGTCTATCCTTTCTAGGGTTTGTTCAGCTTCTTGAATGTTTACCTTCTCATCCTTCAAGATGTTAGGGAAATTTTCTTCCAGTAGTTCCTCAACTATCTCTTCTGTGGACTTCTCTGATTCTTCCTGTTCCGGGATGCCAATATTGATTAAGTTGTTCCTTTTCGTGTTATCCAACATGAATCTTAGACTCTCTTCAGATTTTTTAAAATCTTTTCTGCTTGCTCTTCTATCTTAGCAGTATTGAAAGATTTGTCTTCCATCTCACTGGTTCTGCCTCTCATCTCTTCAATTCTACTCCTTTGCCCTTTCAGTGTATTGTCCATTTCTGAGATTTTATTATTAATCATCTGGACCTCTTTATGCAGGTTTTGAATTGTTTCCACTGCTATACCTATCTTGTTTGATTGCTCCTGTAGCACTTTCCTGACTTCTCCCTTGTTTGCCTCCACCCCTTTGTGGAGCACTTGAATTTGTTTCCATATCATTCTTCTGAATTCCTTTTCAGACATATGCAAAGGCTATTCTTCTTCTACTGGGAAGTCTGTGTCTGCCTCCAGCTCATTTGTCTCAGTTACTCTTTTCTGTTTTTGGACATGTGTTGAGATCTTTTGTTATTTTTTTTTTGGTAATTTCCAGCAGTTAGGTAGATTTTTAATGCTTAAATGATTGTATGTTTCTGTGTTGTTAAGCTTACTGAGGGTTTCCTGGTGGATGTGATCTAGAGATAGGCTTCCTTTTTCACGGGTAATGCCTAGCAACTGGTATAGGTACTTGTCCAAATGGTTAGATATTACAGGTATGTATGTAGTTTGGCTATAGGAGAACACTTGCTGTCTCTTCTTGGGTAAGGTAGGGCGAGAAAGCTCCCATGCCCAGGAAAACAGTGAGACCAAGAGGACCAAAACCAGAAACAATATAAAATCAGAGACAAAAACCAACACTCAAAACCAAAAATAAAATCATAGTCAACTGTCCAGTAGCCTTTTCTATGTAGGCAGGGATAAAGGGCCCCACCCAGGTCAACTTTAGGGCTGGGTCCCAGAGTCAAATGTCCTAAGAAGCAGACTGTGGGACAAATGAGGCTCTCAGGAACCTCCTCCCTATGCCATGGGAAACTGTGGGAGCAATGCTAGACCCTTTTGGGGGTGCACTTCCACCCACCTGAAGCTGTCTGGGCTGGGCAGTGAGGGTGTGAACAGAAAGAGGAGGAAAGAAATGTGAAAAATTAAAAATGAAAAATGAAAATTCTGTCACACCTCTTTTTCCAGATGCAGCTCCATGGCTTTTTAGCTCTGTGTCACTATATCCATTTGGATGTGACCCCGCCCTCTGATCTATGAGGGGGAATCTAACAGAACAATCAATTTGGAAATCGCCATATTTTGCTTCCATAGTCAGATTTCTCCACAGGTGGGTGGTAAACTGGCACCCAGTGCATTATACAAGATCCAAAGCTCTAGCACTATTCTGGGAAAGCTCCTTCTCTGTTTCTTTCACACCTCCGCTAAAGAGCCTTTCCTACCTGTCTGTTTCACCTGCCCTCAAAATTGGAAGTCAACATCTGTACTTTTGCTGTTGTTATTACTGCTTTTCATGTTAGTGATGGTTTTGTTGTTGTTGTTATGTGTCATCAAGTCGATATCAACTCACAGCATCCCTATGCACAACAGAATGAAACAATGTCAGATCCTGGGCCAACCTCACAATCGTTGCCATGTTTGATCCCATTGATGATGTCACTTTGCCAATTCATCTCCCTGAGGGTCTTCCTCTTTTGCTCTGACCCTCCACCTTACCAAACATGATAGCCTTCTCCAGCAAATGGCCCCTCCTGACAATATGTCTGAAGTATGAGAGACAAAGTTTGGCCATCCTGGCCTCCAAGCAGCACTCTGGCTGCACTTCTTCCAACACAGATCTGTTTGTTCCTTTGGCAGTCCATGGCACTTTTAGTATTCTCCTCCAACACCATGACTCAAAAGCATGAATTCTTCTATGGTATTCCTTATTCACTGTCCAGCTTTCACATGAATATGAGGTTATTAAAAATACCATGGCTTGGATCAGGTGCACATTAGTCCTCAAGCTGGCATCTTTTCTCTTCAACACTTTAAAAAGGTCTTGTGCAGCAAACTTGCCTAATGTAATACATCTTTTGATTTTTTGACTGCTGCTTCCATGAGTGTTGATAGTTGATCCAAGAAGAATGAAGTCCTTGACAACTTCAATCATTTCTCCATTGATAAGAATGTTATTGATCCAGTAGTGAGGATTTTTGTTTTCTTTACATTAAGATGCATTCCATACCAAAGGCTGTGCTCTTTGATCTTTATCAGTAAATATTTTAAGTCCTCTTCACATTCAGCAAGCAAGGTTGTATCATCTGCATATCGCAGGTTGTTAATGAGTCTTCCTCCAATCCTGATGCCACGATTTTTTTCATAGAACCTAGCTTCTCGGATTATTTGCTCAGCATACAGGTTGAATACGTATAGGGAAAGAATGCAACCCTGTCACACACCTTTCTTAATTTTAAACCATTCAGAGTCCCTGTGTTCTGTGCGAGAAACTGCCTCTTGGTCCAGGTACAGATTCCTCATGAGCACAATTAAGTGTTCCGGAATACTCATACTTCTATCAGTTTGTCATACTGTTGTGGCTTGTGAGTTGCTGTGATTCTGAAAGCTATGCCACCAGTATTTTAAATACCAGCAGGGTCACCCACGGCAGCCAGGTTTCAGATGACCTTCCAGATGAAGACAGACTAGGAAGAAGGATAATGGACTACTTCCGAATATTTAGTCACTGAAAACCTTACGAATAGCAGAGAAACACTGTCAGACATAGTGCCGGAAAATGAGCTCTTAGGTTGGAAGGCACTCAAAATGTGACTGGGGAAGAGCTGCCTACTCAAAGTAGAGTTTACCGTGATAACGCGAATGGAGTAAAGCTCATAGGAGAAAAGCCCGTGAGACCTTCATTTGCTGATGGGGCACAACTCAAAATGAAGACAAACAGCTGTAAATATCCATTAATAATCATAACTTGGAATGTACCCAGTATGAATCTAGGAAAATTAGAAATGCTCAGAAATGAAACGGAACACATAAACATCGATATCTTAGGCATTTGTGAGCTGAAATGGACTGGTATTGGCCATTTTGAATCTGACAACCACATGGTTTACTATGCCGGGAATGACAGATTGAAGAGGAATGGTAGGGCATTTATTATCAAAAAGAACATATCCAAATCAGTCACGAGTTACAACGTTGTTAGTGGTGGTGGTTATGTGCCAAAGAGTCAGTTCCAACTCACAGCAACCCTATACAGCGTTTCTGAAACTATAAATCTTTATGAAAGTAGAAAGCCTCATCTTTCTCCCATGGAACAGCTGGTAGTTTTGAACTGCTACCCTGAGGTAGCGTAGTGGTTACGAATTGGGCTGCTAATCTCATGGTCAGCAGTGTGAAACTACCAGCTGTTCCACGGGAGAAAGATGAGGCTTTCTGCTCCCATAAAGATTTACAGCTTCGGAAACCCTGTATAGGTTCGCTATGAGTCGGAACCAACTCCACGGCACATAACAACAACAACAACAACCGTGAGGTTAGTAGCCCAATTCATAACCACTATACTAGTGGGGTTTTTTTGTTTTTTTTTAAAGTACAAATGTCCCTTCTCTGCCAAATACCTCATGTTTGTCTTTCCAGAGTATTTCTCTACCCTTGGCTAATTTCTTCCTATCTCAAGGGAATTATATAAACTACACCCAATGGCCCATATCCTCTGGGAGACAGAAAGGTCAAGGAAAGTAAGGTCAGGATATTTAATTCTCAAGAAGCCACCTTGGAATGGCTTCTCCTATCAGCTCTGATTCTCAGCCTAAGACCACTGTGCCTTTCAATCAAGGCTCTTTCTTCTTGAATCCTTTCCTTTTAGGTTCCTCCTATCTTTATACACTTGCGTGAAGCTCTTCCACTTTCTGATCCTGTTTTTTTTTTTCTTCTATTATTAAACCTGTCTCTGTAATGTTGTTATTGTTACGTGCCATCGAGTTGGTTCTGACCCACAGCGACCCTGTATAGGGTTACCAAGGAGCAGCTGGTGAGCTTGAACCGCTGACCTTGCAGTTCAAATGGGTTTGCAGTCTGGCGCATTAACCCACAGCACCACACCAGGACTCCAATAGTACCTTTATAAATTGCTGTTGTTGTTAGGTGGCTTCAAGTTGGTCCTGACTCATGGTGACCCTGTACAGGGTTTTCAAGTCTTCAAATTTTTATGTGAGTAGATAGCTTCTTTTTCCTGCTTTCCAAATCATTATAACTCCATTTATTCTACAGTGAATAGAGCATCTCTCTCTTTTCCATCCCAGAAAGAGCAACAAATATTTAAAAACAAGAATCTAGTCTTCTACATTGTCCTTGATGGCATTTTGCTTAGAGTTGAAAGAACTGTTATCAGTGAAAAGTCACTGATCTTCAATGACAATATATCAGAGACTTGCCCAAAACGACAAACCCCAGCAGAGCAGTTCTACTCTGTGATGTAAGGGGTCGCTATGAGATGAAATCGACTCAAAAGTAATTTTTAAAATATATTATTTTATAGAACTACAGAATGTATTTGCCAAGCAGTCAGAGCCCACTGTATGCCATGCCTACCAAATCTTCCAAACAGTGTGGTAAGAATGTGAAACTGAAGGGTATCCTTTAAGGCATTTCTTTGAATTAAAAAAGAAAGAAAAGAAAGAAAGAAAGAAAGAAAGAAAGAAAGAAAGAAGGAAGGAAGGAAGGAAGGAAGGAAGGAAGGAAGGAAGGAAGAAAGGAAGAAAGAAATATTGTATGCTCTTTCCCCAAACAATCCCCACTGCTAATTAGCCCAAACAAATTCCTAAAATTATGCTGTAGTAATCAAAGAGATGTGCTTTTAGATATCCAATATATTAAGCATTGATCACATTGGAGGTTGTATCTACAAATCACTTAATCACAGCTTGTCATACTACCTTTATTGATTTGTTACTGGCCTCAGTTCATTAAAATGCCAGGGAGCAAAGAATTCATTTTTAGTGCTCTCTTCCAGATACCAGATTTTTATCTCCTAACAGTATAATTCAAGGTCAAGGGTGTTTATTTTGTTTAAACAGAAAAGCAATCAAAGTAGTTTGGGTTTTATAACACACAGAGAGTAGGGAGTTTACAGTCTCTCTTACCCTAAGGGTAGCTGCTTTGATCACAACATGTGATCTAAAGAGTCTCTGGATATTTGCTGAGGTTTCAAGGTTTAGAGTGGGAGGTTTTTCCTTTAAAAAAAAAAAATTATCAGTTGCAGAAAGAGTGATAGTAATTATTACCTTTTATTCCCAAGCAGTTTTACTTTCTGAGTGACTGCCTTTTATATTCTGTGATCTATCTCCAAGGTAATCTTAGAGCCAACAGACTCCTTAATTTACTTCTTTCTAGGGCAGAGGATTCAGGGTAGGAAAAATGGTTGGCAAGTCATCAGCCAGTTTCTCACATCATCATAAAGTTCTTCAGAAATAAGAAGTGCAATATTTCTGTGCATATTTGATCCCTAGGAACCTTTGTGGAGATATAGGTATGGCAAGTTAGAATGGTGGTCAAATGGTTTACTACTGTCTTTGGAAGATACTGGACTGTGAACTTCCTAGACCAGAAAATATTAAAGTATATTTCTAGCTACATAAAATATATCAAAAGCTTCCTAGAAGTTGGTAAGAAAATAGAGAATCTTCCCTCTATAATGGTTACAAACAGTTTTCAGAAAAGAAAAGCAAAAATGCCAATACTCTTATTAAATGATGCCTAAGTTCTGATAGTAAAGACATGTGTCTTTACCATCACAGACACTCACACAAATGAAGTCAATGTGGCGTTGTGGGTTAATGCGCTAAACTGCAAAACCATTTGAACTGCAAGGTCGGCAGTTCAAAATTACCAGCTGCTCCTCGGAAACCCTATACAGGGTTGCTATGGGTCGGAATCAACTCAACGGCACTTAACAACAACAACAAGTAAGATGCTGTAGGATCAATGCACCACAAGTTCGACAGTTAAAATGCACCAGTTGTTCCTCAGAAACTTTATACAGGGTCACCATGAGTCACAACGGATTCCATGCCACTTAACAATGACAGCAGCAGCAACAATGTCACTAACAAGGGGACAACAGTGACTTCTTTGTCAAATATAAGCACTAGACTGAAAACCACAAGGTCTGTGGTTCGAGCCTGCCAATCGCTCCTAGGGAAGCATGGAACTGTGAAAACCACATGTTCTGCAGGAAAAATATGAGGCTTTCTGCTGTCGCAAAGATTTTAAACCTCAGAAACCCTATACAGACTCACTATGAGTCAGAACCAACTCCACAGCACACCACCACCACAAGTTAACTAACCCAGGAGCCCCAGGTACTCAGTAACCTAACCTAAAGCCATCAGTCAGAACTCTCCAGCCACTCAGTGAGAGAAAAGACTTGGCAATCTGTTCCCATAAGGATGTATCCTTGCTGTTAAGTGCTGTCCAATCGGTTTGGATTCATAGTGACCCTGAATACAGTTTCCAAGGAACACCTGGTGGCTTTGAACCTTATGGTTATGTGAGAAATAAGTCTTGGGGTGGTCCATCTTCAGGAATAACGGGATTCTTGGGAGTAGCAGGCAAGCATAACGAAAGAGGCTCAGGAGCTCAGGGGAGAGGAAGAGACTAGTTTGACCTACTGTTGTTAAGTGCCGTAGAGTTGACTCCGACCCACAGGGACCCTGTATAGGGTTTCCAAGGAGCAGCTGGTGAGCTTGAACCACCGGCCTTGCAGTTCAAATAGCTTTGCAGTCTGGCACATTAACCCACAGCACCATACCAGGACCCACTAGAAGCTTTAAAATAAGAAAACAACCATCAAGGAAATAGGGGACATTCATGGGTAGGAGGGATACTAAGTTTAAATGAGAATGCTCCCACTAAGGACTGGTAGTCAACACTGGGGTACTCTGTAAACTCCATGTTGCTGTTGTTGTTATGTGCCATCAGTTCTGACCCATAGCGACCCTGTATAGTGTTTCCGAAGAGCAGCTGGTGAACTTGAATTGCCAGCCTTGTAGTTCAAACAGCTTTGCAGTCTGGCACATTAATCCACAGCACCACACCAGCACACCATGTGGTGGTGGTAGTGGTGTGCCGTGGAGTAGGTTCCAACTCATAGCGACCCTATATAGGGTTTCCGAGGTTGTAAATCTTTATGGGAGCAGAAAGCCTCATCTTTCCCCCATGGAACAGCTGGCAGTTTCAAACTGCTGACCTTGCAGTTTGCAGCCCGATTTGTAACCACTAAGCTACCAGAGCTCCATAGTACCCAGTAAAGGAGAACTGGCAGAGGGGCTTTCTTAAAACAGGGGAATAAGAAAGTCTTTGCCAGCTGGCCAGGCCGTGTCTACTGGGCCTGATGCCTGATTTTACAAAACGGAATAAATAGATCTCATCTTGCTAAAATGAATGCAGATTGGATTTCTTAAGAGTTTGTCAGTAAGCACCCATGATAATCCATCAGTGACCGCATACTGGATAAGGTGGTCCACCCCTCCGAAGTCCCACTAGGGTAAGGCCTCGGACCCACTAGTGGCTAAGTGGGTCTAAGGCAGTGGCCAGGGTACCAACAGCATTTCTCACAGCTGGCAGTCTAATGCTTATCCTGCAATGCCACACCAATACTCCAATACACCACTAAAATTACAGCTTGGGAAAATCTATGGAGCAATTATACTGTGATCTGAGGTGGTGGTTATGTGCCACACAGTCGGTTCTGATCCATAGTGACCCTGCATAGGGTTTCTGAGTCTGTAAATCTTTATGGGAGCATAAAACCCCAACTATCTCCTACAGAATGGCTGGTAGTGTTGAACTGCTGACCTTGAGGTATGCAGCCTGATCTATAAAGGTACGATAAGTCGGAACCAAGCAAAGGGTTTAGTTTTTAGGAATCATGGTACATCAGAGTTGGTCTGTGCGACCAAAAAAAAAATTGACGGTATGTGCCTTTCAAGACTACGTCATGAAAGACATTGTACCTTATCCTCTCTTGTATTCCTTCTTCTAGGGAAGCTGGCTGCCATACTGAGAGGCTCTCAAGTAATTCTAGGGGGAGGTTGATTCAAGTAATAACTGAGACGTCCTGCCAAGAATTACATGAGTGAGCCATCTCAGAAGTAGATTCTCTAGCTCCAGTAAAATCCTCAGTAACTGCAGCATTAGTCCGCATTTTATCAGTAATATCAGGACGGGCTCTGAGCCAGAACCTTAGCTCTGAGCTCAGCTCCTCCTGGGTTCCTGACTCTCAGAAACTCTGTTGCTTGTCTAAGTGAGAAGCTTTCTGGGAAATTTGTGATGTCACTAGTTCACTAAAACAATATATATTGAAAATATTGTGGCAGGACATGTCAGGTGTTAACATTGTTTATCTCAGTGAGCTAAAAATGAGTAAGAAATAAATTTTAATTTTTCCATCTTTATATTTTGTGCCATTCAGCTACCAAGCAGTTAAATGCTGTAGACAGCATCCTGATGACTTATTAATTAAATCAACAAATAGCAAAAATATTGACCAAATAACTGCTCTGAGTTAGATGTTTTGTTAGATGTGAAATTTTAAAAATAAATGCACACTATGTCTCCAAGGGGCATAAGTGTTGGAAGACAAGGTTAAAAACTGTTATTTACCGTCTCCCACCTTCAGTTATAATAAATGTATAATAGGAGTGTAACTCAAATGCTGTTGGAGTATAGAGGAAGAAGAAAAATTTCTACTGCAGAAAAGTACTGAAGATTCTACAGAGGAACTTAAGTCTAGAGTTAATCTTGAAGGAAAGCTAAGAGATGCTTTCCAAGAAATACAAAGAAAATGGCGCACGGACAAACCTCGTCATTTGAGATAAAATACTATGCTATGGAGTCCTGGTGTGGCACTGTGGATTAATGCACCAGATTGCAAAGCTGTTTGAACTGCACAGTCGGTGGTTCAAGCTCACCAGTTGCTCCTTGGAAACCTATATAGGGTCGCTATGGGTAGGAATTAACTTGACAACACTTCACAACAACAACAACAACAACAATGGAGTCCTGGTGTGGTACTGTACTGTAAGTACTAGACTGCTAACCACAAGTTCAGCAGTTCAAACCCACCAGCCACTCCTAAAGAACCTTATACAGGATCCTTATATGTCAGAACTAACTTAACAACAACATCTTCTCAATGGGGAAGTGCAGTGACTCTAGTGGATAAATACAAGGTTGGTGATTAAAGCCCACTAGCTGTTCCAAGGTACAAAGATGAGGTTTCTCTGCTCTCACAAAGATTTACAGCCCGGAAACCCTATACAGGGTTTCTCTGAGTAGGAACCAATTGGACAGCACTTAACAGCAACAACGGAGTCCTTAGGTGGTGCAAACTGGTACCATGTGCACTGTAAAAAGATAGGCTGGAGGTTCAAGTCTACCCAGAATTGCCTAGAGAGAAATGATCTATGAAACACATCACCCCATGGGGTTGTCATGAGTCATAGTTGTGTGAACAATAGTGAGTTTTCATTTGGTTTTGGTCTATTCTTTTAATACATGTTTCCTCAGACATGTGTCTTTACCATCACAGACACTCACAGAAATGAAATTAGTAACCCAGTTTAAAAGCACAAGCTACTCTTATTAATTTTCATAAAAATAGTAATACAATAATAAAAACATATATATAATAATGACTACTTTGAACAAGTTTGAGCAATTCAGTCATCGCTGATGAACATGGGCAGCATGTATCCTGCATAGTAACCACATCTCTGGCTCTCGGGATTTTGACCCTAGTAGGCAACAGAATGGAGCCCTGGAGTGGCACTGTGGGTTACTGTGCTAGACTGCAAAGTCGGTTTGAACTGCAAGGTGGACAGTTCAAACTCACCAGCTGCTCCTCAGAAACCCTACACAAGGTCTCTATGTGTCAGAACTCATAGCGACTGAACTCACAATGCAACGTTACTGACCAACAATAACAGGCAACAGAAAGTTAGTGGTGTCCTGCTCTAATATGGTGACTAAACACATCACTTTGAAGGTGTGTCACTGTCCACAGCTCTGCCAACAACTCAATTTCCTGCATCAAGAAACCAAGGTTTGAATATCGGTAAGACTGTGGCGAATGGTACACAGTCAAAGCCACCATCTTAAAGCATGGAATTGCTGCCTCTTGTTGTTGTTGTTAAGCGCCGTCGAGTCAGTTCCAAACCATAGTGACCCTGTACAGGTTTGATGAGGAGCAGCTGGTATGTTTGAACTGCCAACCTTGAGGTAAGCAGTTAGTGCTTATTTTACATTATCACACCAGGATTCGTCTTTTTCGCTGAAGTCAAAATCCATGTGTAAGAGATTTGGTTGCAATATGCACACTGCCCTTCTTTCTATCAGTAGTTCTGAATGACCGAATCATTTCCAACCAATTGAAAGTCCTGAGGGTTACATACTACTCTAATACATAGCATATTGTTCGTTTTCTCTGAGTGTAGGTAATCCTGACTTAGGATGGGGTTCTGCTCTGACAAGTGTGCTGTAAGTCTGTTATGACAAAAGTCAAATACCTGTTTTGTTTTGTTGTTTTTTTTAAGTTTTCATTATGGTTGCCTTGTTTGGTCAGTATCTTTATAAATCCTCTAATTGTCTTTAAGGGCTCATGCAGTAAAGATGACATTAGAAATTATGTACCACAGCATTGACTGTAGTTGTTGTTCTTGTTGTTAAGTGCTATCAAGTGGATTCCAACTCATAGCAACCCTGTATAGGGTTTCCAAGAAGCAGCTAGTGAACTTGAACCACTGACTTTGCAGTTCAAACAACTTTGCAGTCTGACGCATTAGCCCACAGAGCCACTCCAAGTAGTTGTTGTTATTGTTAGGTGACTTCAAGTTGGTTCTGGTACATAGTGACCCTATGCACAAGAGAACAAGCAGCCTTGCCCTGCACCATCCTCATATCTCTTAGGTTTGAGCTCCTTGTTGCAGCCCCTGTGCCAGCCTCATTGGGGGTCTTCTTTTTCACTGACCATCCAGTTTACCAATCATGATGTTCTCCGGGGATTGATCCTTCCTGACCACATGTCCAAAGTATGAGCGACCACATCTCATTTCCCTTCCTTCTAAGGAGCACTTTGGCTGACTTCTTCTAAGATTTGTTAGTTCTTCTGGCTGTCCATGGTAATTACAATATTGTTCACTTAACACCGTAATTCAAATACATTGATTCTTCTTCAGTCTTCTTTGTTTTCCAACTTTCATATGCATATGAGGTGACTGAAATACCATGGCTTGGGTCAGGTACACTTTTGTCTTCAAGATGCTTTTTTGTTCTTGAACACTTTAAAAAGGCATTTTGCAGCAGATTTGCCTAATGCAATACATTTATTTCTTGTCTGCCACTTCGATGAGTGTTAAATGTGAATCCAAGTAAAATGAAGTCTTCTGCAACTTCAGTCTTTTCTGTTAATCATATTTATATGTAGTCTTTTTTGTTAGGTGCCATTGAGTCAGTTCCGATTAATAGTGGCCCTATGCACACCAGAATGAAACACTGCCCAGTCTTGCACCATCCTCACAATTGTTGTTAAGTCTGAGCCCACTGCTGCTGTCATTGTACCAATCAACCTCACTGGGGAGCTTCCTCTTGTTTACTGTGACCCTGTACTTTACCAACCATGATGTCCTTCTCCAGGGACTGGTCCCTCCTGATAACACATCTAAAGGATGAGAGACCAAGTCTGGCCATTCTGGCTTCCAAGGACCATTCTGGTTGTACTTTTTCCAATACAGACTGGTTTGTTCTTCTGGCAGTCCATGGTACTTTTAATAATAGTACCAATATCACTAATGGTAAAATGTATCAGAACATGGATGATCCTAAGTAAAGTTGGTCATAACTCAGGGAATTATACTAAAAATATACTAAAAATACTAACATTAAGGAAGAAACTCTGTGCTGATATTTGTATCCCAAATCCATATTGGTGGAATCTGATCGCTAGAGCTAAATCAGATGATGTGGGTATGTGGGGATCATCCCTTATAGATAATGTATAGCCAGTGGCCAAACAGTCTCCACACATATTCACTGGTCATGTCTCACAAGAGACTCCAAGGTCCAGAAACTAAGCAACTTGCTAGCTGAATATGTTATTTTGCAGCCAGTGCAAGTTTCATTGTACTTGTGAAGCTGGGTGATTTGGAGTAACGCTGCCTTTTGTTTGTCACAGCTCACAAGGACCTCAGTATTCCTAAGCATACCCCAAATTACAAATTGGGTTTTAAAAAAAACAAACCAAACTAAAAACAGATCAGAGACTCAGAGACTGGGCTCATTTAAAAAAAAAACAAATGAAACTAGGATCCTGCATATATGATAGGCAGAAGATTTAAAATAAGTGAAAAAAATGTCATGTTTCTCCAGATGCCCACATCTCACTCTGTGATAATTGAAACCTTGGGGATCCTTTTCTGTTAATTAAATTTTATGGCAGCCAATATCTGCATTTACCGGAAATGAGAGTTGTGTATTTTTTATCTGCTTCATGCCATGTGGACAGGAACAATGAGCTGGCATTACAATAAGGAAATTGATAGGACTTCTCTTCATCTAGTTGTTCTCCTTGCATCTTTTACATTCTGGCAGTTACATGCAGGTCTGCTGAGTGGTTCTCTGGCCCTTTAAAAAACAGTTAGTCGGCCCCCACTCTAAAGAAGTTTGTTTTCTCACTTCTGTGAGCATCCAAATAACCAGAGTGACTTGCAATGAACAGATTTTGGGGGACCCTCCATAGAGTCTGCTTCTCATTCAACAAGACTGGTCTGAGACTCAGGAATTATTTTAATTTTGTTTTTTTCTTCTTTTTTTTAACTTCTATATGTGGTTTTATGAACGTCTTCTGAAAATCCTGCTTTCTCATAAAATACTCTAAGGAGGAGGAGTTTGATACTATACTGTACATTTAAAAAATATCCATTTGGATTTTCCTTCAAGCCAGGATTATCATGGAAGATAAGGACACTAGCAATTATGAAGACAAAGGTAAAAGCCAAAGGTTATTTTCATTTAAATAATGGCAACATGTCAAGGCGAGTTGGAAATCATTGGCTTCTTTCCCATTTCATTCAGAGGAGCTTTAAGGGCTAAGACTCACACAGCTGTGGTTTTCCAAATCAATCTTTGATGCTCCTTGGGAGCCACAGGTTAAATAGAGACAATAGACAGTACTTTGATTACTGAGATGAAACATTGCACTTGAAAGCAGAGCAAGTCATCAATAAATCGGTAAATACATAAATAAATAACATAGGGGCTCTCTGGGCTTAACGTACCCAGGCTACCGGTTAGGCACATGTCCAAAATGTAGGAGGCCGCAGGAAGGACAAGCCGTCCCGTATTCTTTAAGAGTGGGCCCATATGATACGAAGTAGACTGTCACTGTCGCTAGCTTCCTTCAAGTTGGCCCTCACTCATGATGACCCCATCCATACAGAAGAGAATGAGACAATGTCCAGTCCTACACCACCCCCAAGATCAGTTGCAGATCTGACAGTGGTGCTTTATAGGGGTTTCTTTGGCTGATTCTCTCGAAGTAGATCACCCGGCCTTTCTTCACATCTTCATCTTTGATCCTGGTTCAGCATCAAAGCAACCATAAGTCTCCATTGCCTATTGGGTGGTAGCCGCACATGAAGTGCATGAGTCAGGAAAGGAACCCAGGTCTCTGACGAAAAAGGCAAGAATGACCACTGATGACCTCAAGGAGTCAACTAGAACCTGAGAAAGCAGAACTCAAGAAAAGGGTGCATAGTCTTAGAAATGGCATTGAGTTCACGGGAGAATCCTCTGTTCATATACACTAGCTGGGGATTTTACCGAGATGTTTGATGCAGAGGTCTCATTCAATAACTATCTTATTGCTATGTTCATGGTGGAGTCCTGGTGTGGCAATGTGGGTTAAGGTGCTAGACTGTAAAGTCGGTTTGAACTGTATGGTCGGTGGTTCAAGCTCACCAGCCGCTCCTAGGAAACCCTATACAGGGTTGCTATGGGTCAAAACTAACTCGGTAGCACTTAACAACAACAACAACATATTCATGATACTGAGCTACAGAGACATAAGTGACTAAGGCACACGTGATCTCTACTGCTTAGATTATCTAGCTGTGCGGATGAGCATCAAAGGACATGCAGAATAAATACACAGACTAAATCAGTATTTTCAAAATGTGGTCCCTAGGCTGGCAGCTTTGGCATTACTTGGATCCCTGTTAGAAATGCCAGTTCTCAGATACCACCCCTGACCGACTGAATCAGAAATGGCGGGGGTGTGGTCCAGCATCTGTGTCTTAATGCACAGAGAATGTAATTCTAACACATAAATCAATGTTCTGGCCCTCACTAGCCTCACTTGTAAGATGGGATTGGTACCTTTACACCTGCCTACAGGGATAGCCCAAGTTATATTGGGCATGAAGCTCTTAAAACTTAATGGCCCCAAGTAGCATCTTAACCAAGGCTGCAGGGAGATTACTTAATGGCATTGCATACAAGCATCCAAAGCTGCACGAAAGGGAGCCCGTTTTCAATTCCCATTTGACCTGAAGAGCCTCTTCCTAACTCAGGTGTGTAAAAATAGCATCCCATCAGCACAGTTTTTGGACATCACACTATAGAGCAGAAAGCAGGGAAAATTCAAGCTGCTGCTTTGTAACACCAGTTTCCTGTATAGAAGATGGATTTAGAATTCTCCATTGTCATTCATGAAGACCCTGATGCACAAAGTCCACAATGTATAGGAAAACAGTGGCATCACACTTCTGCCTAGGCAGGCTGTCCCCTATGCACAGGTAGTATAAAGATAGTCCCCGGGTGAAAATAAGTAAACATTGGTCTACTAACCAAAACACTGGTTCAAATCCACCCTGAAGTACGCTGGAAGAAAGGCCTGGCAATCTGATTGCAAAGGTCACACCCATAAAAACCCTAGACAGAAGAGTTCTCCTTTGCAGCACACGGAGTCCCCAGGAGTCAGAATCAAGTGGATGATGACTGGAGAGTCGGCTGGTTCATAGGTGGAGTGTATTGAAGACTAGTTAGTGTTTGCCTCACACAGCAAACACTGATTGTATTCATATCAATATACAGTATATGTCATTGCTATTAGGTGTCGTGGAGTCGGTTGTAACTTATAACAACCCTATGAATAACAGAACGAAACACTGTCTGGTCCCGCATCATCCTCACAATTGTTGTTATGCTTGAACTGATTGCTGCTGTCAGTGTGCCAATCCATCTCATTGGGGATCTTCCTCTTTTACACTGGTCCTCCACTTTACCAAGCATGATGTTCTTCTCCAGGGACTGGTCCACCCTGATAGCATGTTTAAAGTATGAGAGATGAATTCTCACCATCCTAGATTCTAAGGAGCATTTCTGCTGCGCTTTCCCCAACAATATGGTATAGAAGTCAATAAACTATGCGGTGCTTTTCTTAGATGATTGACCCATTCAATAAATCCTCATCTCATCTTTGTGAGGTTCTAGGAAACCCTATTTAGGATCGCTATAAGCTGGAACTAGCTCAACGGCATTTAATAACAACAACAACATCATATCTAAGCACTGGGCTGGTAATTGCAAGGTCTGTGGTTCAATCCTGCCAGCTGCTCCTCAGAAACACTGCACAAGGTCACTATGAGTTGGAACCAACTTGGTGGCACTTAGTAACAATAAAAACATAGCAGATGCACATACCATCTCACCCAACCCACTTCTGACTCTCTGTTGATGTCCTTTCAAGAACCAGTCTTTCTCTGATGCCTAAGCAGTCAGCCAGAGCCTAGGATGTTACACCTAGGGGTAACTCAGTCTGAGATGAACAGAAGTCAGCAACATAGAGAGCGATTTCCCAATCCACTGATGTGGCCATTCTGCAGTGTTCTCTACAGGATATCTTAGAGAGTACCTGATTGGACAGAGTCCCAGCTGCCCAGAACACTAACAAGACATTAGTGCCTCTTATTGATTTTTCTGGAACCCTGGTGTGATAGTTGGTTAGGTTTTGGACAGCTAACCACAAAGCTGGCATTCGGCTGGAGACATTCTGTGGGAGAAAGACGAGGTTGTCTGTTGCCATAAAGACTTCATCTCAGAAACCCTAAAAAGTAATTCTCTTCTCTCCTACAGGATCTGAGCTGGATGATTATCTTGATGCCAGAGGATGTTGGCTTTTCTTCTTTCCTTCTCTCACTTGCCCCACTCTGTCCCTTGTGTTCTTGGGGGTATCCTCCTAGATAAACGGCTGTTCCCTAGTAGTTGTTACCAGCTGTGCGTTCAAGGAAACACGGTTCTATATAGCTAGAACACAGCGGAGCTCCCTTCCAAAGCCAGGCTATCTGACCCTTGTCTCTTGCTCTTGTGCACTATTTTATACCCTTTCTTTACAGAACCAATCACCGGTGAATCAATGCCAACTCATGCCCACTGTGTGTGGGGCACAGTAATTGAGTTTTCCAACAACTGCTTCATCAGAAGGAAATTGCCAAATCTTTCTCCTAAGGTGCCTCTGGATGAACTTAAGCCTTCAACCTTTCAATTATCAACAGAACGTGTTAACAATTTGCAACACTCAGACGTCCTTAAATGTAGGGGAACCTTGTCTTGCATAATCTAGAATCTGGAAAGTTCAGTCTTCAGTTACCTAGTCCTGAAAACTTCATAAACTAAATCAGAAATCAGTGGGAGAAAACAATGAATGCTTTATCACAAAAAGAAAAATCACATTTTTTTTTATTGATAAAATGACTGAGCAACTTCAAATATAAGAATGCTTCTATATCATCAAAGTAGCTCACCAAGGAGAGCACTGTTTGATTTATGTCTCTAGGGAGACTGCCAAGCACTGCAAGTGCTTCCCAGTCATTCAAAGATGCCCAGTGTAACAAAAGAAAATTCAATATTTCCGCCTATTGAGACACTGTTGATTTTGTTATGCATTTCTGCATTTCAGAGACAGTCATTTAAAAAGCTAACTTGGATTACATATCTTTTTAAGGAGCTGCACTTTAGCTCATCGGAATAGTTTTATTGTACAAACCTATAAAGAAAATAGCAGATTTCAGTAAGCAGAATAATCCCAGAGGAAAGTGTACCAGGAAGAAACAAAGCTCTCAGTCATTCTTAGAGATGAGTACAGAGATTGAAATGCCTTCTGAGGTTCTTTCCATCTCAAAATACCTATGATAAAAATAAGAGGTGGACAGAAAGCCTCCATCTCCATTCCTGTAGACCTGTCTGAATCCCTTTTCTCCAGAAATATTTTCTCCTGAGACTGACAGATGCCACCAATTCACAAGAGTGGTTAGGCTTCAAGTTCGAAAGTCTATACAGAATAAAAGGGCAGGGGAAGTAATCAAGATTTAGTTATTTGAATATTTACTAATTATATTCTAGAGTCATCAGTATGACAATGGTTTAGCTTTCAATTTTACTCTATGAAAATATTCTTCAATGTTGAATTAAATCTGACTTAGATATTCCCACAGTAGTAACAAATTACTTTAACCTATGCTTTACATTTCCAGTTACTCTTCCTAGGTTGTATGAGAATCTGGGGACATTATACAGTGTTTGAAAAACAGATGAGGAATCTGAAGTCTTCGGCCAGTCATGGTCACCACCCCTATGTGAATTGCTTAGTAGGGTTCATTAGGAACTCATCATGCCATGTCAAACTTGAGTCCAGAGCTATTTCCAGACAACTTCAAAAGCTTTAGAGTTCTCTAGTGGTATAAACGGTTAACATGCTCAGCTGGGTGGACTGAACCTTCCACCTTTCCATTAACAGCTAAGTGTATTAACTGTTTGCAACCCCCACAGACTCCTCTGTTAAAATGTTGTTATTGTCCAGTCAGTTCTGACACATAGTGATGGTAAATAGGTCTTCCAAGGAGAGGCTGGTGGGCTTGAACCACCAATCCTGTGATTAGCAGTCCAGTGCTTATCCTACAGTGCCACACCAGGACTCCTATTTGAAAATATCCAGTGTGAATATTACGGACAGGACTTGATTACAGGGGAAGCCTCTACAGTTGTCCTGTATGTTTGGAAAAAAGAAGTAATCTCTTCTCGATACCCTCCGTTTTCTTACATCCTGTTCATTTTTAGGCACTTCATTTGGTCTCCAAGAGCATCTTTCCACTCCATCTCCAATACCACTTTCTTAGTTTAAACCAGTGTTTTAAACCACCGGCCTATGGAGCATCTAAATGAACTTGTAGCATACTTGATTTTGTAGTTACTATATTCTTCTGGATTCTTTTATCCTGAAGTTCTATCCAGATATCCAACACCTGCCTTAAAAGTTTATGTCTTTGGTTCTGTCCTAAAGACTCTTTTCTCTGGGATATGTGCATATTCTCACAAATCAATTATACTGTTTTACCTGTTGGTGGACTCCTGGTGTGGCTCTGTAGGATCAGCATTGGATTGCGAACCACAAAGTCAGCAGTTCAAACCAACCTGATGATTCTTGGAAACCCTATCTGGGGTCATGTTAGGGTAAAGGAACAGAAAGGAAATTACTGCAGTAGGGGAAAAGTGGCATTGGAAAAAGATCAATAAAACTCTAAGATAAGGTAGATACTGGAGGCAGGGTTTGATGGCAGATCAGGGAGAAGTGCAGTGAGGGTCTCCATCAGCAATAACACAGAATATTAGATGAAGCAGGTTCAGGGCATGGTCTCAGAACTCTGAACCACATATAAAGGAATATTTAGAAAGTTTGAAGGCTACCAGCCAGCAAAATTTGTAGTGGAAGCAAGAAATCCAGTGCCTGAAAATCCACTGGCCTCAGCGGCTCCCAGAGTGGCCATCTTGGATTCTTGGATGAAATAGAGTTGGGGAAGGATCAGAGCCACCATGAATACTTGACACCTGACCCATCCTCAGAGATAAAGCTGTGGACTTTTTGTTTTGTTTTGTTTTTTGTATCTGTTCATTGGTCTCTCACTATTTGCACACCTCCATTCTGGTGACTAGAAGGAGTGTTTGAGCAAGTGGACACATTCCCCACCCCACCCCTGGAGGGTTCTACTACACATGCACACTAATCTGCACCAGTTAAGAGACAGAGAGTGGCAGAATGGATAAGAAAACAAGATCCATCAATATGCTGTCTACAAGAGACTCACCTTACACACAAAGACAAAAACAGACTAAAGTCAAAGTACAGAAAAATATATCAAGTTAATTGCAAACAAAAATGAGCAGGAGTCGCAATACTAATCTCTGATAAAATAAACTTTAAGGCAAAAACCAGCATAATAGATAAAGATGGACATTATCTCATGATTAAAGGGATAATTGAACAAGATGACATAACCATAATAAATATCGATGTTCCCAATGAAAGATCTCCAAAATATGTAAAGCAAACTCTAATAGATTTGAAGAAAGAAATAGACAAATTTATAATAATAGTGGGTGATTTTAATGCATCAGTTTCAAAAGTGGATAGAACAACCAGAAAGAAACTGGACAAAGACACAGAGGAACTAAACTATACAGTCAACTGGACCTCATAGATGTGTACAGAGCATTCAACCCAACAACAGCATAATACATATTCCTTCCCAGTGCAGATGGAACATTCTCCAGAATAGACCATGTGTTAGGCCACAGAACAAGCCTCCATAAATTTACAAACATCAAAATACTACAAAGTATCTTCTCAAAAAACTATAAGATAAACCTCCAAAGAACAGAAGAACAGGATGTGAACAAGAGATAGAACCTATCTCCTTGTCAGACAGGCAAAGAACAAATGAGATAAAATTAAAATCTATCTCCTCGTGTGTCCAGAACCAAGCGGGGCTTGTGAATCTTCCCTCCTTATTCAACTACCCATCTGAGGTTGTTACCCATCAGCTATACATTAACCTCCCCCATAACCAGTTTTCAGCACAGGTGTAAAATCGGCTATGTCAAATGCCCCAGAGGCCTCCACAATAGAATCCACTTTGAAATCTGAGACTCCATCATAGATGCCAGATACACGCACAGAATGGGGAAAAGGAGACACAGAAGTGACACATAAGAGCAGATGAGTTGAAACTGCCTTGATAGCACTTACCAACAACAATCTTCTGTAGCCTGACCCGGTAGCATTACTATGAGTAGGAACCCACTGAATGGCACTTAACAACAACAACAACCACTTTTTGTACAATATTCCAAAATATATCTGTTGTGAAATTTACCTTGGGATAATTCTTTAGTTTGGTCAGCCAGTTGAATTCTATCCAAAACTATCCTACTTATAGCTAAGATAAACTATGACTCTGATGATACAGATGATATCATAAAGGTGCCTGATCTAAGAAATGAAGACAGGAATTTAGGAAGTTAGAAAGGAAAAGAAAGAGAGAAAGAAAGGTGGGAAAGAGGAAAGCAAATAGAAAAGAATGAAAGCCAGAGAGAAAGAAAGTGGTCAAACTTATCATTAATAAAGGAAGTTAGTGGTGGTGGTGGTAATGTGCCATGGAGTCGGTTCCAACTCATAGTGACCCTGTAGAGGGTTTCCAAGGCTATAAATCTTTATGGGAGCAGAAAACCTTATCTTTCTCCCGCGGATCAGCTGGTAGCTTCGAACTGCTAACCTTGCAGTTCACAGACCGATTCGTAATCACTATGCTACCAGAGCTCCTTAAAGGGAGTTAGTAGTTCCTCTAAATATTAGTATCTAATCATGACAGGGAATATGATATGTTTTAATTCATCTGAAAAATAATCTAAACCTGGGTCAGGTCCCCAAAATGAAGACTAAGAGAAAGTCATATGATTTTTTGAATCGTGGCAACAAAAGTTGTGCAATACCACTTCTGTTACCTTCTTTTCAATGAGGCAGACATAAAGGCCTGCTTAGTTTCAAGAGGAGAAACAGATTCCATCCCTTGATCAAAAACTATAAAAATGTGAGAAGAACAATATTCTCTATGAAGAACATGGGAAATGGTTTTGTAGCACATTTTATCTGTCAAAAAATTACTACAGCAATATTGCAAAGGAACACACTAAATTTTCATCCAAGTTTCAAATGAACAATGACGATATTCTGGCTGCATATGAGATTCTCAAGGTTTCCTACTGGACTCCGAACCCATGGCTTGGATAATCTGATGAAGTAAGTTGTTGCAACCTATAGAGGGTTTCTATGGAGGCAATGCTAACCTTGTGGTTCAGACCAACCTTGTGGGCCAGTGCTTATCCCATAGCACCACACCAGGACTCCAAGTAAGTTATAATCATCAGAGTGTTTTTTTTTAGTTTTATTCCCTTCCAGCTTTTGTCCAACCAAATATAAAATATCTTCAATTTACTAATTTTGGACAGCTCACTTCTAACAAGAGATAATCTATGTACTAGAACCCCTGAATCATTCTATAAGCAAAGTCTTTGGAATAAAGATGTCTAGTAACTTGGCTTTCATGACCATAGTTTGGAATGGAGATGCCCAGTACAAAACTATACAATGCGAAATGAGGCCGCCATAGATTTGGGTAGAACTGGAATTGTAGGCAGGGTTACTTCTGCTTCTATGCCTGACTCCCTTGATAATCAAGTGTCATCCTCTGTCTGTTTTTCTTCTGCCCTCCTCTTAAACTCAAACCTGAGAGGCAAAGAACATAGAATGAATCTTCTATCCTGCAAAGGAAATTAAACACATGCGGCTGCCAAGGATGGGTAATAAACCGCATCATTTAGTCAGCCACAATGCAGTCTGGCAGATGACTCTGCAGAAGACAGACACAGGAAACAGAAAGAATCTCAGAAACTGTGTGTTTGTTGGAGTGGGCTGGGGGAAGATGGGGTTAGGAGACAGACTTAGGAAACTCAATCCTGAATGTGCCAAAAAAGAGGGATTGGATTGTCCTTGTCACAACTGTGGTTATCTTATTGGTTCAAGACAGATTGTAGAAAGCAGAGAAAGGCTTGAAGAAAAGTTACGCTTATCCCTTGCCCTATGGAAGGATTCGGTCATCTAACTAGAAGCGGTAGTCCTGGTAGAATAGGAAGGTCAGTGTTATCTGAAGGGTACAGTGAAGAAGATTCACTGTGTGAGTTTAATTTTGTACAATTCATATTTAATCCATATCCTCTTACCGTATAATATAACCCTGTAACCTTCAATTTTCCTTTTTTCCCTGAATCCCCAAGAAAATGGAAAAGATCATATAAATGATTAGGAGGCCTCCAATTTCTAATATTCTCCATCAAGACTGTGAGGAGTGGAGGGAGGAACAAACAGTAGTGTGAATGTTCTAGCTCTGACTCAGCCGTGGATTCCTTCTTTGTTACTTGTTCCATTTCCATTGATCTGGTTTTCTTTCTTTGTATCCTCTAAGGAACCTAGGTGTTCCCTAAACCCCTCTCATTCTAGTTGATTTGGGTTGGTGCTAGACCCAAGATCTAGAATGACATGAGATTCAGTAATAAATTTTGGATTTAGCATGAAATCCAAGTAGATCAAATCAGAATTATTCCTTCGACTTTTCAGAGTAGATGTTTGATTTGATGTGAAGAAGTAGCCTGGAGCTGCCAGAGGACATTAAGGAAAGCTGATATGAGAGATGAAAGACTTTTGAAAACATTAGCGACCCTATATTCAACTATGTCAGATTCTGTTCTTTGTATTTCTCCATTAGGTGAGCAAATGAATCCCACTTTCACACAAATAGGAGGGTTCTTTTTGTTTTTGTTTGAATTCTCTTATGTGCACAACAACTTATATTTTTTCTACTTTGATGGGGTCAGATAAATTGACGTCTATGAACAACATGTTGGCTATGATTCTACTAAGGGTGACATGGGGTCCTGGCGTGGCGCTGCAGGATAATGCCCTACACCATATGGTCACTTTGAGCCACAAAGTTGGCACAAACCTATCAGCCATTCTTTGGAAACTCTACATAGGGTCATGACAATTTGACAACACTTAACAATAAAAGCAACAACAATGGACAAAAATGGATGTGTCCTAACCTCTATAGTTGGAATTCTAACAAAACCCCAATGGAGCTAGATTTTCTCCACCTAAACTCAGGACCCTGATTTGGAAACAAGGTAACTCAGAGCTCCATTTGTGGGCCAGGCTTTATTCCTTTTTTTTTTTTTTTTTCAGCCCTGAGCAGTATTTAGGATAATTCTGACCATAGGCGCACGCACAAATACAAATGATGGCAAAAGTAGGAGAGGCAACTTCCCCAATGATTTATTGATTATCTTAGCTATTTGGACAAATGGATAGTATGCTAAGAAAAAGTCTGTACTAATACTAATTTCATATTTGCAAGCCATGTGATCTTGGTCAAGCCAGCATAAATCCTATAATATAAGAATTAATGTTATCAATAGTTAATTAGTTTCTAGTTCATTCCGATGTCTCTCCGGTCATCACTTCTCAAGTGTAGAAATAGTTTTCATTTTCATTAGCCTTGTATCATATGATGAAAAGTATACCAAGTCAATGAAATGCAACGTTTAAATACATATTTCAAAAGAATAACTACAAAATTTCTAGGTATATTATTAACCCAACCCGATGCACTGCCATCGAGTTCCTATTCTATAGGAAAGAACTCCCTGGGATTTTCAAGACATTAAATAATTATGGGTGCAGACAACTTCAAATTTCTCCACCAAAATGGCTGGTTGGTTTGAACAGCTGACCTTACAGTTAGCGTCCCACTGCTTAACCCACTGTGCCACCAGGGTTCAGTGTATATTACCAGCTATATTATTCTCCCTATTATGAAAGTCTGAAAATATTTATATCTGCTTTAAAAGTTCAGTCAAATTATCCTTATGAGATTTGGTAATAGTACTGAGAATCCAATGAATCTTCAAGGTCACACGAGGCAGACACCTTTTTTTTTAAAGCAAAATCGCGTATCTTGGCTACAGAACGTCTGTGCTCCCATATGCTGAAAGAACGAGAAGCTGAAAGATCATCATGTGACATCATAATACTCCAGAAAAGAACAGAACTTTGATCGGATCAGCCTGGAGACAGCCTGATTCTGTGTCTGCTAAACTCATGTGCAAGAAGCAAATCATATTCTGTTTACTCAATTGGTATCTAATGAGAGCACCAGATAGGAATTATTTCTTGTAACACTCTGTCTTTTTATATTTACTTGATTGGAGGATAATTTCAAAGGAGCCACAGATAATTAATTGCTCTGAGTGGGTGCACTGTATGTGATTGAAGTAAAGCAACAAGAAAAAAATGAAAAGGCTGTATGAAGCCAAGATCTGAAGAAACAAGAATAAGTGTTTTAGAGTCCCTTCAGTGACTTTGGGACTGTGAAGAATGATCTCTCTCCTAGTTCCCTGTGGACACTTTACTCTCCAGATCTGAGACATGGAATCCATAAACCGAGCCCGATGTTGTTAAATCAATTTTGAGTGATGTAGACCCCAATAGGACACAGTAGAACTGCTCCATAGATTTCTCAAGGTTCAGTAATATTACTGAAGCAGGGTGTTACATTGCTCTCCTGTGGAGTGGCTGTTGGGTTCAACTCACCCACCTTTTGCTTAGCAGCTAAGCACTTTATCCACTGAGCTACCATGACTCTTTTATCACACATGCTCGGTCTTTGCTGATATCATTGTTGTTGGTAGGTGTTGTCAAGTTGACTCCGACTCATAGTAACCCTGTGCACAACAGAACGAAACACTAGCCAGGCCTGCACTATCCTCACAATTGTAACGCTTGAGCCCATTGCTGCTACCAATCTGTTAACCCATTTTGTTAGGGGTCTTCCTCTTTCTCGATGACCCTCCACTTTACCAAGCATGATGTGCATTCTTACCAAGTCTTACCATCCCGGCTTCCAAGGACCATTCTGGCTGTACTTATGACAGTCCACGGTACTTTCAATGTTCTCCAACACTTCAACTCAAATGCATCAATTCTTTTATGGTCCTGTCTATTCACTGCCCAACTTTCACAAACATATGAAGCTATCAAAAATACCATGGCTTGGGTCAAGAGCACCTTAGTCCTCAAACTGTTATCTTTGCTCTTGAACACTTTAAAGAGGTCTTTTGCAGCAGAGTTGCCTAATGCAATATATTGTTTGTGCTGATATAGTCACCAAATAAGACTCCAAAATTTAATACCTACTGGGAAGCTACTGTACTGATGACTAATCTTTCATGGTGATTTATTTTATTACCAAGCAAATGAAAGCTTTCAATAAGTCAGCTTTTAAGTAAATAACATAATTGTATTTAACTCACTGGACTGTACTACTAAGACGGTTGTCAACTCTGCCAACAACACACATTCCCACGCTTACACTTGCAGGTGGTGGGAAACTAATGCTTGAGCCAAGACTTCTGATCCATCATGCTTTCTCTAAATTCCCTGAAGAGACAGAGAAAAAGAAGAAGAATCTGCGTGTCAGCTTTTTCGCCTATCTTTCCATCATGCCACATACTCAATTCATTAAATCCTCCAAGATATAGCTCCCAACGCTCTACTCCTCTGCCCATCCATTTCTGTTCATTAGTCCCTGACTCTGTGCTCACTCAGAACCTCCATTCTTGTCAAAATTAACTCTCTATAACAGTCCCTTTGTTTAAAATCTAAGCTCCTTAATCCAATTGGTAAGAACCTTGTATGGTCTGGATCTTACTCTCCTTTGTAAACCTCACTTTACCATTTTCCTAACTAGCTGATCCTGTTTTCTTAAAACTCTTGGCCTTGTCTCTTCACATGATTGGTCCTTCTCACCCTACAGGACTCCCATAGGTATTTCCTGCTCAGAAAGCCTTCTCTGATTATCATCTCTGTGGAAAGCCAGTATGTTCTATCATAACTTCCTTCTCTTCCCATTTACTCCTTCATATAATTTACATGATTTTTAACCTTTTAACCTGTTTATTCATTTGTTTTTATTCTTCTGATCTTTTCTCTCACTAGATTATAATTTTCCATGTGATTAAGGACCCATCACTATTCAATACCTGGCTTCAAGTGTCAAGTTCAATAAGCACTTATTACACTATTAGAATACTTTGTACAAGCAAGATCAACATCTAACTCCCGAAAGGAGAACCACGTCCTAAAATAGACAGTTGTCTTAAGTCCCAGGACAGTAAAGCTAACCCCTCCCCATCCCTCACCACTTGTTCTGCTATCCCAATTCATTTCTCAGTCTCTCATTTACTATTCGTGTTACCAGATCAAGCCCTATCACCACTCTTAGAGCAACTTCTTGTTTTGGGAGGTAGGGAGTGGGAGTAAGGAGTTAGGGGTAGGACTATGGCTAGATTCAGGCTATGCCCAGGACTTCATTTAGCATTAAGGTGATGGTTAGGACTAGAGTTACTGTTAGGGTTAGAGCTAGGGGTTAGACTAAGGCTAAGACTAATGTTTCGTCTAGTTTTGCTTCATGAAAACAATGACCCCAATCCACCTCCCTCACAGTCAGCTGAGTTTGTTTCATCCCAATGGCCACATAGAACTCACACACCACACTCACAGTTTTGGAGTTCATTAGGGAATTTAACAGGTTATAATTCAGGATCGGGAATTGTTTTAAGACATAGTTCTTCTCAGTCAAGCCACAGGCATACATCTTTCTTCCTGTGAAATGTTTAAAAGCTCTTTTAGGGCTGCTGATAAATGCCCAGCATTACATTGTTTCACCATGAGCCTCAGACTGAAGGAACTGGGCTCTAGCTCCATGGTTAGCAATACCCTCACCCCAGTTAAGTACCAAAAGTCACCCCACTCTGAAAGCATTGTCACTCAGCTTTACTTGCTCCATGGGCTGGGAAGCCCACCACTCTTGTCTTGTGCTCTGATTCTTGGATCTGTTGTTGCTGCTCCGCTGGCCTTCCTTTGGTCAAGAAGGTTCAATATGCAGGATCTCTGGGTCCAGAGAAGGTGCTCTAGTAGTGTAATGGGTTATGAGTTGGGCTGCTAACAGCAAGGTCTGTAGTTCAAATCTACCAGCCACTCTGTGGGAGAAAGATGAGGCTTTCTGCTCCCATAAAGATGAACAGCCTCAGAAACTCTAAGCAGGGTCAGTATGACCCTAAAGGATGTACATCACTGCTGGCTCTTCTTTGGTGGCAGAGCGATTCGACCCTCCTGCTTCTGAGATAGCTCATTTTATACTCAGTATGTCATGATTCAGCTGTGGACATTAACAGAGCTCACTGTCACCATAAAAACATAAAATTCTAGCCTATCAATATCTTCTCCCACCCTCTTTGACCCAGAGCCTGTGATGGTTGTGATTGTGTGCCATCATGTTGGTTTCTACTCATAACCATCCTGTCTCCATCCCGATAAGCATATCTTCTCACACATCATTATGTTAGACAGGGTTTCTTCCAACAACTCTTGATAACTGTCTTTGTTTTATTTTATTTTTAGTCTCTGTTCTGAAATTTCAGTCACACATAAATTATTCCTCTTGATGTTGTTATTGTTGTTAAGTGTTGTCCAGCTGTCTCTGACTCAAGCAGTCCTCTATAGGGTTTCTGAAGCTTTAAATCTTCTCAGGAGCAGAAAGCCTTATCTTTCTCCCATGGAGCAGCTGGTGGGCTCGATCTTAGGACTCTGTGGTTCACAATCCAGTGCTTATTGTATGGAGCTATCACACTCCCCCTCTTCTTGATATTGCCCACAAATTCTACTTCTCTGTTCTGTCAGTGTACTTTCTATTTCTGAAGTCTCAGTATTAATCTTTTGTGTTTCTATTTGCCATTTTTTGTATGGTTTCCAATTTTTTTTCATTTGTTTTTCAATTGTTCTTGCAGTGTTTTTTTTTGAATTCTTCTAATTTTTTCTCTGTTTTCCTTGATTTCATTTACAGTTTTCTCATTTATTCTCTCAATCCATTTAGGTACCTAGCTATTCTTTGCAATTCCTTATCTTGTAGTTCTGATACCATTTCTGATATTATAATTTCTGGCTCTGTATTTTGGTCACTTGTTTGAGGCAATCTGTCATCTTTTTGTGTGTGTAAGCTGAAACTGTCATCTGTCTCTGAGACACTGTGGTATCACTGTATCCATATTTAATTGATGATTGTATGCTGTGTTCTCAGGCACTCACCACCTGTCTCCTGGTGGATGTGAAAGACACTGGAAATGGATATGCAGTCTGTTCACTGTTTGTGTGACATCATTCAGAGCAGCTTTGTCTGATGTTGCCTGCTGATTTTGGTTGATCAGGTAGTGCAGGAATGAGTAGTGGCACTTGCCTAGGGTGTAGAGTCACAAGTGATATAGATGTTTTTTGGCCATATGAGCACAACTGTTGTCCTGGAAAAGTAAACAATCTAATGAGGCTAAATTTACAAGGCTCCATACTGGGAGGTGATGTACTTTGTGCCTGACCCCAGACAAAGCAGAGTTTGCTCAGAAGGAGGTGTCATTGGCCACTGGACAGTCAAGGCTGAGGACCAGTCATGCCCCTAGCTACCAGAAGAGTCCAGGGAACAACGGAGAACTACATCTCCCTTCTTGTCATCAGCCTCCAGTGCTCATATTGTGCCTTCAGGACACCATATTGACAGCTTCCTGAAAAGCTCAAGATAGCCACACCGAGTCAGGCCAGACACCCATCTGTCCCTTCTCTCATGGCTCCTCCTCAACGTCCTCTCTCAGTAAGCACTCAATCCTAACCTATGAAACTCAGAATTCCAGGATCACCAACTATATCTGTTCCACTTGTTGTCTTGTGTTTGTTTTGCAGAAAATCCACTATGCACATCTGCCTAGTCCACCATCTAGTCATGGGTATTCTTCTTCATAATCAAACCACATGCCATTCTTCTATAGTCCTTCAACTTGAATTTTTCTTAGCCACATTTGCTATCTGCCTGTGTCCTTTACAACCCACCTCACTCTCATTTCATCTGTGAAATTTGGCCAATTTAGCTTACAGTAAATAATTTATAATTTTTTACCTTTGCATCACTAACCACCATTAATTACTTAAAAAGCAATGAGTATCATAAAAGAAAAGAAAAAAAAAACAAAACTAACTAGCTTTGTTCTTTAAACAGTTTGCACACAGGATGTGAATTCATATTAATGAAAACCTGCTAGAGTAAATACTATTGTGATTACATGAGGACACTGAAGGTTAGAGGATTTATACAACTTGTTCATTGTCCTACAGCTAGAATGCATTGATGACCTAGAGTCTTAACATACAATGATATCTCTTTAATATTTGAAGGCATTAACTGTAGCTATTTGGTGTTTGGATAAATGAGATCATGAATACAAAATGAACAGCACGTTTTAGGATGAAAGCTCTCTAGAATTAGTTTAATCGGGCATTCAACAAGTGGGACACAGGTGGGTGGTCCTTCATGCAAACTGAAGCTCTTCCAGTGCTACCTTAACTTTTTACGCCCCAGGTGCTAAAATGATGCACTTCTGACACCTTCAATTGCTGACAGTTTTGCTTCTAAACACCTTCTTTACAGATGGGAAGCTTCATTCTGAGAGAAATTTCAACAATATGGATAAGAGCTGCTCAAAATAAGATAATATAAGTGCTAGCAAACATTTTATCATAATTTGTGCACGTCAAATTAAAAAAGGTGGTATTCAGTGACTTGGTTACACCTTTAACAGAATTAATACAGATCAATGGCTCTTCACCTTGATGCATGATGTGAGGTTTTCTTTGTTTTGTTTTGTTTTTAACGTCATTTAATCAGAATCTCTGGAAGTAGGACCCAGGCATCAGAATCTTCTTAAAGTTTATAAAGCATTGTAATGTTGTAATATTCTAATATGAAGCTAGAAATAAGAACCTCTCATCTAAGGTGATCTACACTCCTCCCTTGTGTTATTTAGGTGAGAAACACACATTGAAGTATATGGCTGAATTTTAGTTTTAACTACAGCAAAGTTGTTGTTGTTGTTGTTATGTGCCGTGGAGTCGGTTCCGACTCATTGCGACCCTGTACAGGGTTTCTGAGGCTGTAAATCTTTACGGGAGCAGAAACCTTATCTTTCTCCTGTGGAACAGCTGGTAGTTTCAAACTGCTGATCCTGAGGTTTGCAGCCCGATTCATAACCACTATGCTACCAGAGCTCCTTTAACAACAGCAACAGTAAGAGAAAAATATATATTGAAAAGAAAGAGCAAATTTAAACATAAAATTTTACTACTATCCCACTCTTTGGTGTTTTATATAACCAGTAAGGAAAAGGTAGCAGATAAAACCAAACAGTCACATGACAATCTTTGGGGAGACAACTGCTCCTCACCACCCTGCAAGGAGAGAAGATGTACGATCAGAGCAAAGCTACATAGTTCTGAAGAGATGGTAGGCAACAGCCTGAACAGTGAGAGTTATTTCTATTCCTTATTGGTTGCACGTCACATTCTCTGTCACAGAGAAGTGTTTAGTTCTAGGAGTTCAAAAATAATGATATGAGTGCACAAGAAATTTGAGACCAATATAGCCCTCATTATCCCAGGCCTATATTTAGAAACCTGACAGTGTTACAATTAGTTGCTTCTTCACTGATTGTAAGTTAAAAATGCCCTAAACTCTTCTTGATCTATATCTCTGCCACATGGTTGAATAAACTAATGTCACATCATATTCAGTAGTGATATATGGCCCAGTTCTATCCTGAATTGAGGTTATAGGGTTTTTGCAACCATTATAGATACAAGCAGACATCTTGTGTTTACAGAGGTCTACAAATAAGGCAGTTAGTAGACTAATCCTGGAACAGTTACCAACTTGGAAATAGAGAGTCTTGTATTTTCTCCAAGTGCTTCCTACCTGCTAATCTTTAAAAAGAACAATGCAAAGCGGTAGTGGAAAAGTGCTCAATATAAATTTGAATTCAACCATAATCACTATTAACTTATTTTAAGAAACTCAGTCCAGTACTGATGACAGGAAAATACTCAAATGACTAGAATGGAGGATATATTTCGTAGGGTAGACTACTGTGTCGCACGCACAGGATAGGCACATTAGCCAACCTGTCCTTAGAAAACTTCCTAGACTACAGCAAGTGTCTGCACTCATGGTGTTGCACTGTATGACAAGCACTGGGCTGCTAAGCACACAGTTGGTGGTTCAAAACCACCAGCCACTCCTCAGAAACCCTATACAGAGTTTCTATGAGTTGGAACCAACTCAACAGCACTTAACAACAATAACATAGCATGTGTCTAAACTTCCTTTGGGAAGCCAACCTAAGTTGCTAGTGATTGATCATATTCAATCTTCCATAATCCATGATCACCCACTTCTACATACATTTGAAGGAGTTTTAGCCTTCTGTGAATGATCAAGACAATTACCAAACTTTATGAAAAAGAAAGATTAAAATTCCTAAACCGTGAGATTTATTAAAAATCAGGAACATGTGGACTCAATCTCTACATGTTGAGGTCAGGAAATGTGTTATATGAGGCTTTATACTGTGAATGTTGTTGTTGTTAAGTCCAGTCGAGTTGGTTCTGACTCCTAGGGAACATGTATGGGGTTTCCATGATACCAACCATAATGGAATACTATGAAACATTAAAGATTAACAATGAATCTGTGAAACACCTCATAACATGGTTGAACCTTATGCAGAATGAAATCAGTCCATCACAAAAGGACAAATATTAGATGAGACCATTATAGTAAAATGAAATTTACACACAGAAGGAAACATTCTTTGATGGTTACCATGGATGAGAGGGAGAAGGAAGGTAAAGCACTAACTACAGGGTTTGTTGTTGTTAAGTGCTGTCAAGTCAATTCTGAATCATAGTAATCCTGTATAGGGTTCCCACAGAGCAGCCTGGGAGATCTGAATTGCCAACCTTGTGGTTAGCAGTCAAGTGCTTATCCTACACGACCCTTTTTACCTTGGGTGAATGGAAAGGCAACATTTATGTCTTAAGGGAGATGTCAGCATAAATTGACCAAGGCAAAGTTAGGTACTAGGAGGAGCACAAGAGTTAAAAGCAATAAAGGTAAACAATAATCTATGAGTTGATACATATATAGATATGCATGTTGATCATCGATGGGATGGCAAATGAGACAACATCCAGATGTATATATAATATATATATGTTTGACATACATGATTTCTATATATATGAGGAGTGTCAAATGGTTTGTGGGAAAATTCCATTATTTTTTCATTCTACTTACCCATGAAGTTTTGTATGACCTTTGCATATCTATATGTGCTGCAAATATATCCATGGATGTGGTAGGGAAATTAGGAGACAAAGTAATGGATGATAAACAAACACCTTGAGGGAATGAGTCACTAGACCTGGGGGATCATGAACAAAGTCTCAAGGACAAAGTTGACTGGCATAAAGATAGTCCAAAAAGACAATGGTCTACATCTTATTTTGATGAGTAGGAAGTGGGGTTTTAAAAGCTTGTGAATAAGAACACCCTAACTTATAGATAGTACCCATTCAACCTAGCTTTGATAGCTTGATGATCAAAACTAGACTACAGGAAGATTAAAAAAAAAAAAAAAATTGAGAAAGAAAACAAATGTAAATCACTACAGTTTGATGAACTTAACCTATACTTATGGGTATAGTAGCTCAAAATACCAACTGAGAGGGAAGGAGTCTTCACATCAAGTATCAATCCTATCCCTTCTGTAAACAGGGTTGATAAGAATGGGTAAATTAGACATTTGCTACTTAAAATGGGGGGGAGGGCAGGGAGGGTTTATAAAGGCACAAATTGACTGGCTAACAAGTTTTCAAGATGTTTAGTTTCAGAGTGTGCAGGAGAAGGTAGAATCTCGACTGTACAGTTTAGATGGGTCTGGTGAAAGGAAATGGGGATAAGATTCTTATGATTCAGTAATAAACAATTGTTATCATGACTAACTGTGAATGTCACAACTGTACAGGTAGATGTTTTGTAACAAAAAAGGGGTAGTAAAAAACAAAAAACAAACCAAATTTTGATAAAGGAAATAAGGGTATATTGCTATAATTTGATGAACTTGACCTATACTCATGGATGTAGTTACTCTAAATACCAATAGAGAGGGAAGGAGTTTTCACATCAAGTATCAGTGCTATCTCCTCTGTACACAGGGTAGATAGCGACAGGCAACTTAGACATTGGCTACTTAAAATGAGGGGGCAATAAAGGCACAAAGTGACTGGCTTATAAGGTTTAAAGAGGGAGTTTAATTTAAGAGGATGGGGGGAAAGAAAAGAGTCCCCACTGAATAGCTGTCATCTTGTCTAGACAGGACTGGTAAAAGAGATGAGGATAAGATTCTTATGATTCAGTAGTGAGTAACTGTTATCATGACTGATTGTGACTGCCACAATTGTAAAGGCAGACATTTTGTAACAAATATGGGGGAGCAATTAGACTTACAGGACAGAAACAGAGAACCTGAGGACCATCAAGGGAGAAGAGCACAAGTGGAATGCAGGCTCTTATCCAGAGAAGCAGCAACACCAGAGATGGAGGCAAAGATGGAGACATGGAGCAGGGGAGAGGCTGAGGACTCTTGATTCATGTGAAGATTCATGGTGAGGCAGACTTGAAGAATATGCCCTTTGGTGGGATAAATTATTATATATGCCTGAGTGTTTTTTTGTGTCTTTAAAAAAAAAGCTAAAGTGAATAGTGAGAAATATTGTTGCTAATGGTACATGCAAGGGAATGTAATCATTGTGATGAAACAAGTTGTATGATTTGTTGAATGTAAAACTGATGACCTGCCCTGTAAACTTTCACTCAGTCCACAATAAAAAAAACTTAAAGAAAAAAAAAAAATGGGGGGTAGTTGTTCATCTTACAGTCCAGGAATAGAGAACACAAGGACCATCAAGGGAGACGAGCACAAGCGGAATGTGGGACCCTATCCAAAGAAGCAGAGACACCAGATGGAGGCAGAGATGAGGACAAAGAGAGATATTGCAGCTGAGGACTCTAGACTCAAGGAAAGAGAAAGGCTGTGTGCTGGTGGCTAAGAGGCAGAATTGCAGAATGTGCCTTTTGGTTGTTTAAATGGTTATATATTTCTGAGTGTTTTTGTGTACATCCCAAACAAAACAAAACAAAACAGAGGGAATAGACACAAATACTATTGAATGACGATGCACAGAGGACACTGTAGTCATTACAATGAAATGATGAGTGTAAAACCGATGTTCTCGTAAGTAAACTATCACTCAATTCACAATAAAAATGTGAAAAAAAGCTTATGAGCAGCCATTTAAGGTGCACTGGTTAGTTTCTTCCCATCTGAAGCAAAGAAGAGTGAAAAAAAATCAAAGATGCATAACAGATACAATCATCCAAAGGGATAAAGGCCCACATGAGCCTCAGCCTCCCTGACCCTGAGACTGGAAGAACTAGCTAGTGTCTGTCTGCCACTGCTGAAAGGATTGCCACAGAAGGGCCTGGATGGAATGAGTGTAAAATGTGGACAAAATTCAAAATCATATAAAGAGCAGGCTTCCAGGTCTAAGAGACACCGGTAGCACTGCAGAGACCATGACCATTAGATCCCCTTTAGTTCTCAAACTGAATTCATTCCTTTGACCACTTTCATCCAAGGATAGATAGGCTCATAAGGTGAAAAATAACTCTAAGGAGGTATACATCTCTTAAAACAACCAGTCATATAAGAATAAGAGGACAGTATTTGTCCTGGGTTAAAGCTCAGAGGTCAGAAAAGGATCAGAAAGAAGGATGAATGGAATCTATAAACACCTGGAGGATATGGAAGTTGTTAAGTGCTACAGAGTTAGTTTTGACTCATAGCAACCATGTATAGGGTTTTTAAGCAGCTTCTGGTGGGTTGGAACCACCATAGTTCTGGGATTCTCCTACATTGCCATGCCAGGACTCTAGCACTGTTTTGTGTCAGGATTACAATCAATGTCATGGACATTGATAAGAACGGGCAAATTAGACATTAAATGGAAAACCAATTTTCTCTGTAAACGTTCACCCAAATTACAAAATATAAAAAAGCCAAATGAGTCAGTTGAAAGAAAAATATTGCACTTATCATAGTAGAGATGGTATGCAAAACAGTATTAATTTTGGTGTTGCTATATAAATGACAGAAGTTGGAAACAAGCATGACTAGAACAGAACCAACACAAAAATAATCACTTTCAGATGAGATTTGGTCAAAACTTTCCAGATTATGAGCAACTGAATGAAGCTCAGCTAGAAGCAGGGCTGTTCAGCTCTTAACAAACTCCTGAAATCTCCTTTGGATGTGTCTCCTAGCAACCTGCAGAGAACTTCTTTCTGTGAGGATAATTTCACTTTGACATTCTCATCACAGGCCAACAACGTCAAGTACTCTCTCTCAATGTCAAATCACCCCACTGTTTCTCTCTGAGTAGAAGCAGGTGGAAGAGTATTCTCTCTGTTTAACACTGATATTATGTAGGAGAGCAGTGGGCCACTGGCTTGCGTTGAAATAGCTTGTGTCAGGTACTGGAAGCCAAACACACTTACCTTTCTGAAGTGCCTGATGTGGCTGATGAAGCCAAGAATGCCACAAGATGCCAAAGAGTAGTCTGCACTAAAACCATCCACCTGAGCTATAGAGTCTCATGATTTCAAAACAGGAGTGGCATGAAGTTTGCCTTAATATTTCTAAACTCATAGAGCATTGGCACATGTGGTACATTAGCAGTATGGTTTGAATTGGGTCCCAAACAATATATCTTGAAACCCTAACCTCTGGTACCTGTGAATGTGACTTTATTTGGAAACCAAAGTCAAACTATTAAGATCAGTTACATTTACATGAGGACATACTAGAGAAGTGTGGTCCTAATATTACAGGAGTGGTGTCCTTAAAAAGGATGAAAAGAGACAAAAAGAGGCATACAGAGGGAAGACAGACATACAAAACAAGCTTTACTGCAACTACAAGCCAAGGGATGTCTCAGACTGCCAGATTCTGGGAGATATAAGAAAATATTTTCCATTAGAGCCTTTGAAGAAAATATGACTTCGCAGGTTGGCAATTCAGATTACCAACCTCCGAAACTGTGAGCCAATACATTCCCATTCTTATAAGTCACCCAATTTGTGTCTTATTGTTACAAGAGTTGTCAGAATTGAATACATTTGCTTCCTTTGAATTTGTTACTTAAATGGTGAATTTCAGAAAGTGAAGTGAATTTGCCATATCTCAAAGAAACAGGTGGATCCAGAACCTGGATTTCTACTGAAGAGTTAAAAGAATGTCACTGGGAATATAAAGCAAACTAAAATCTTTGTTATAGCTAAGTAGCTTTCCTATACTCAACGTTCATTGGGCTTCTCCAGAATCTCATTTAACAAAACAGGAAAAGTAGTAAAGATTAGAGAGTATTGTCTGATGAAGGTTTTTGGTTTAGAGTTCATGGTGGACTGTTTGGGGTCAGTTACTGGGCCTCAAGATTAATAAGAACATTTAAATTTTATCTATAGTCCAAGGTGCATTGAAGAAATTGGCAAAGAACAAGGTACCAGGAATTGATGAAATAAAAATTGAAATCTTTCAAGAAAGTGAAGTGGAGCAGTGTGGCAAGATCTGGGGACTCTTGGATCCTGAGTCATTGACATAGCCACAGGGAACTGGAGTGGAGAGTGAAGTGTCCAGCTAATAAGAAGAGAGGGAATATCCACAAGAACACCCACAATTGCGGATAATACCCACTTGACCTGGCTTCAATGACTGGATGATCAGAGCGCAACTAGAAGAAAGAAGAGGCAAAAAAGAGTAATTTGATACAATTTGATGAACTTGACCTACACCTATGGATGCAGTTGCTCAAAAGAGGGAACAAATCTTTACAGCAAGGATCATTCCCACCCCTTCCATACACAGAGTGGACAGGGATGGGCAACTTGGACATTGGCTATCCAAAATGGGGGTGCTACAAAGACAAAAAGTAACTGGCTTACAAGCTTTCAAGAGGGAACCTAGATCCAGAGGGCATGGAGGAAGACAGAGTCTCCACTGAGTTGTATCCAATCTGTCTAGGCGGGACTGATGAAAGGAAACGTGGATAGGTCTCTTGTGATACAATGGTGAATAATTGTTACCAGGACTGTTTGCGAGGCTTGGAAATGTAAAGGTAGACATTATGTGGCAAGAAGAGGAATGATTAGCTTTGTAGGCTAGGAACGGAGGTCCCTGGAACCATGAAGGGAGAACAGCAGAGAGCAGGACCCTACCCAGAGAAGCAGCGATCCTTGAGATGGAGGCAGAGATGATTATGGGGAGAGATGGAGCAGCTGGGGACTCTGAACCCAGAGAGGTAGAGGGTCTGTGTGCTGACGACTGGGTGCGTGGCCAAGGGGGAATCAGGTTTGTAGGACGTACCCTTTCATTGGTTCGTGAGGCGTGGAGGAGATTGTAACCATGGCAATGAAACAATATATGATAGGATGAATGTAAAGCTGATGTTCTCCCATGTATACTATCACATAATTCAAATTAAAACTTTAAAAAAAAATAAAAGAAAGAAAGTGAGGTGGCACAGGAGGCACTCACTAATATATGCCAAGAAATTTGGAAGACAGCTATCTGGCCGAGTGATTGGAAGAGATCCATATTTGTGCCCATTCCAAAGATAGGTGACCCAACAGAATGAGGAAATCATCGGACACTCTCTTTTATATCACATGCAAGTAAACTTTTACTAAAGGTAATACAGAAATGGCTACAAGCATACAGAGAACTTCCAAACGTTCAAGCCAGATTCAGAAGAGGCTGTGGAATACGGGATATCATTGCTGATGTCCGATGGAACTTGGCTGAAAGCAGAGAATATCAAAAAGATGTTTACCTGTGCTTTATTGACTACACAAAGGCTTTTGATTGTTTGGATCATGACAAGCTATGGACAACATTGCGAACCATGAGTATTCTGGAACACTTAATTGTGCTCATAAGGAATCTGTACATGGACCAAGAGGCAGTTGTTTGAACAGAATGTGGGAACACTGAATAGTTTAAAATTAAGAAAGCTGTATGATAGGGTTGTATTCTTTCACCATACTTATTCAATATGTATGCTGAGAAAATAATACGAGAAGCTGGGTTCTATGAAGAAAAGCGTGGCATCAGGATTGGAGGAAGACTCATTAACAACCTGCGATATGCAGATGATACAACCTTGCTTGCTGAAAGTGAAGAGGACTTAAAACATTTACTGATGAAGATCAAAGAGCACAGCCTTCAGTATGGATTAGAGCTCAATGTCAAGAAAACAAAAATCCTCACCACTGGACCAATAAACAACATTCTTATCAACAGAGAAAAGATTGAAGTTGTCAAGGACTTCATTCTTCTTGGATCAACTACCAACACTCATGGAAGCAGTGGTCAAGAAATCTAACAACGTATTGCATTAGGCAAATCTGCTGCACAAGATCTTTTTAAAGGGTTGAAAAGCAAAGATGTCAGCTTGAGGACTAAGGTACGCCTGACCCAAGCCATGGTATTTTCAATAACTTCATATGCATGTGAAAGCTGGATAGAAAATAGGGAAGACCACAGAAGAATTGATGCATTTGAGTTATGGTGTGGGAGGAGAATATTGAAAGTGCCATGGGCTGCCAAAAGAACCAACCGATCTGTGTTGGAAGAAGTGCCTCCAGAGTGCTCCTTGGAGGCCAGGATGGCCAAACTTCGTGTCTCATTCTTCAGCTATATTGTCAGGAGGGACCAGTCACTGGAGAAGGATATCATGTTTGGTAGGGTGAAGGGTCAGAGAAAAAGAGGAAGACCCCCAACTAGATGGATTGGCCAGGTGGCAGCATTGATGGACTCAAGCGTGGCAACAGTAGTGAGGTTGGCCCAGGATCGGGCAGTGTTTCATTCTGTTGTGCATAGGGTCGCTATGAGTCGGTACTGACTCAATGGCACCTAACAACAACAACAATACACTTGTATTATCTGCATATCACAGGTTGTTAATGAGTCTTCCTCCAATCCTAATGCCACGTGAAGAAGATTTAAAAATATTTACTGATGAAGATCAAAGAGCACAGCCTTCAGTATGGATTGCATCTCAATGTAAAGAAAACAAAAATCCTCACCACTGGACCAATATGCAACATTTTTATCAATGGATAAAATATTGAAGTTGTCAAGGACTTCGTTCTTCTTGGATCAACTATCAATACTCATGGAAGCAGCAGTCAAGAAATCAAATGATGTATTGCATTAGGCAAATCTGCTGCACAAGACCTTTTTAAAGCGTTGAAGAGCAAAGATGTCAGCTTGAGGACTAAGGTGTGCCTGACCCAAGCCATGGTATTTTCAATAAGCTCATATGCATGCAAAAGCTGGACACTGAATAAGGAAGACTGTAGAAGAATTAATCCTTTGAGTTATGGTGTTGGAGGAGAATATTGAAAGTGCCATGGGCTACCAAAAGAACCAACCGATCTGTGTTGGAAAAAATGCATCCAGAGTGCTCCTTGGAGGCCAGGATGGCCAAACTTTGTGTCTCATACTTCAGACATATTGTCAGGAGGGACCAGTCGCTGGAGAAGGATATCATGTTTGGTAAGGTAGAGGGTAGAAGGTCAGAGAAAAAGAGGAAGACCCCCAGCGAGATGCAGTCACAAAGTGGCAGCATCAATGGGCTCAAGCGTGGCAACAATAGTGACGTTGGCCCAGGATCTGGCACTGTTTTGTTCTGCTGTGCATAAGGTAGCTATGAGAGGGTACCGACTCGATGATACGTAACAACAACAAATGCACTTGTAAGGAGCTTTGGTAGTATAGTGGTTACGAATCGGGCTGCTAACCTCAAGGTGGGCAGTTCGAAACTACCAGTTGTTCCGTAGGAGAAAGATGAGGCTTTCTGCTCCCCTAAAGATTTACAGCCTCGGAAACCCTGTGCAGGGTCACTCGGAACTGACTCCATGGTACTTAACAACATACACTTGTAGGCAATTTAGAAACTGCAGAATAATTGAAAATAAACATTTATAGGAAAATATCATGTAATTGCAAAGGATAGATAAGCAGGATATTTCCCCTAAGAATGACAAGCATTAAAATTTTGTAATAGTTGGAGATGTTGTTGTTAAGTGCTGTAGAGTCAGTTCTGACCCATAGTGACCCTGTATAGGGTTTCCAAAGAACGGCTGATAAACTTGAACCACCAACATTGCAATTCAAACCAACTTTGCAGTCCAGTGCATTAACCCACTGAGCCATACCAGGACTCTAATCAGAGATAAAGATTTCTAAATGTACCGAAGAACGTATTTGTAGTTTTTGGTGATGAATCCTGAAGGGCATAGCTTCTTTAACTTCTATGCCTTTTAAATATTATTTATATCATTGGGTAAGGGAAGAAGGTTCTTAGATAACTGCTGACATATACTTTTGGTAAACTCAGTAGAGAAATGAGCAAACTACTATGGAAACAATTCTTCTATTTAACCACACACTGTCTTTCCTTTGGTGAATTACACCTCTTCACAAACTAACATTAAGTACAAGGGTTGTCTAGCTACACAACAATGCAGGTTTCGGTTATATGGCAGGTTTTAATTGTATCAAATATAAATATAGGATGAGATTCTAATCTAGACCAGAAATTAATTTAGAATAAATTTCAGGGTCACAAGTGGCTTTAGGAGTTGTGGATTTTTTTGAAACAAGAAAAGAATGTCTTATCTGTTCTCTATGCAAAAACATTGACACAAGCTAGGTAAATAACAAATTGGGTGAAAGGAGATTTGCTGGTGAGATACTGGGTTCAGTCTAATAAATTCATAAATATTTAGTGAACATCTTGTGTGTACCTAGTAATTAGCAAAAACCTTTATCAGAGATGGAAACAGACTTTCAAACTGAAGTGTCAATGCTGATTGGTACATACTGCATGATAGTTACCTTCAAGTCAATTCCAACACATGAAGTCCTGTGTGTTACAGAGTAAAACTGCTGCATAGATCTTAGTTGGTTGTAATCTTAATGGAAGAAGATCACCAGGCTCTTTCGTCCACACACCATCGGGTGGGCACAAACCATGAACTTTTAGGTTAGCAGTTGAGCAAAAACTATTTGCACCACCTAGGAACTTCTTGGGAGTACTGTTGTTCTGTAAAATAAGCACTGGACTGAGAACTGCATTTTAGCCCACCATCCACTCCAAGGGAGAAAGATGATACTTTCTGCTGGTGCAAAGATTTACATTCTTGGAAACCATATACAGTGTCACTATGAGTGGAAATCGAATTGATAGTACTTAATGACAACAGCAACCTCTTCCTTGAAGAAAAATGTTGAAAAATTCCATAAGACTGCCCACAGTCTAAGTGAGCATGAATATGTGGATGTATTAACAATGTCTCTTGTTAGGGAGGATGGGAGCAATGCATAGTACACAAGCCATGCGTTGGCCATTCTAAGTTAGCGAGATCAATGATCCTCAGCAATGGCTACACCTTAACCTGGGGAGTTTTTGAAAATATTGGCACCCAGTCCCTATTGCTAGAGATTCTGATGGGTCCAGACTTCACTTTTTTTTTTTTTTTTTTTTTTAACCCCTCAGGTAACTCTGAAATGCCATGACAATGAAGAACCACTATTATAGCTGATTCATAGTTCAGAAAATCTCCAGGTTCCTGCGACCAATTTGTAGAGTTGGATCTTTTATAGGATGTTTCAAGAAAACTTCAATTATTCCTGAAGGGTCCTGGGAGACCACTGAGTAAATACCGTTTTCTACGCTAGTTAAGAAACTCTATTTCTATGTGCCATTAACTCTTCTAAGTGATAAAAATTCTTCTTAGTGATTCATATCTTACACATTTGTTAACCTGACTTGTAAAGCATGTGGGTTACAATTCAAACTGATGATTATTTCAGAATGAGGGTGACACCCGAGTGCCTTTAAAACTACCTGTTTTCTGATACACTCATTTGGCATCGACTCATTCGACCACATTCTTCTGGGAATGTCCCATCTCCAAAATTATTTCCAGATTGTGTTGGGAAAATTTGAAGCAACGTTAAAATAGACTTTCTCACCTCATGTGAAAATTAAGTATTAAAATAGAAAAAAAGAGAACATCAATTCCAACATAAGTATGCTTTGATTAGTCAACAGACCTGAAATGATTTGTAAAGTCTCTTATTTAGTCTGACAGTACTATTTACTACTTGCTCCACCTTCCTGGGAGTCCTGGTGGGACACTGCAGGATAAGCACTGGACCACAAGGTTGGTTTGAACCATGAAGTCGGCAGTTTAAACTCACCAGCTGCTCTTTGGAAACCCTATACAGTTTTGCTATGATTCAGAACTGACTCGACAACACTTAACAACAACAAAAACACCCTCACTGATTCCTCACCCCCATGAGACTACCATGCAGAGCTAATAAGGAGAGTAAGATTAATCTCAGCCATCAGCAATATGTACAGTCAGCACTGACTTCCTATGCACTCTTCATGGATATCTTTTACCTGTACAGCTGCTCCTGGCTCCTTGTTGTTGTTATTGTTGTTGTTAAGTGCCGTCAAGTTGGTTCCGATCCGTAGCAACACTGTACAAGTTTCCGAGGCTGTAAATCTTTATGGGAGCAGAAAGCCTCGTCTTTCTTCCGCAGAGCAGCTGGTAGATTTGAACTGCTGACCTTGAGGTTCACAGCCCGATTTGTAACTGTTAGGTCAGACACATACTCAGCATCTTTTATGTACCCCACTTAGTATTGAAACACAGTAACTGCCCATACGTAGTTAACAGTCTAGTTCTTAAACCTGTTATTGCAAATGTGTGAGATCAAATTGACAACTCAAACAAAAGCTTAGATGCTAAGCGCTCAGGAGATACTAAGTTTGCGATAATAGTAGTGAAATCATCTAGAAAAGGATAGCGAGAATGGTAGTACAACTTGAAGAATGTAATCAATGTCACTGATTTGTACGTTGCATAGAAATTGTTGAATTAGTATATTTTTGACTTTTTATACTTTCCCCAAATTAAAAACTGAGAACGACAACACCCTGCTAGCATTCCAGCATTAGTATGTGAGCTGTATTCCAAATTGTTCACACTTGCATATGGAAATGTAATCAGATTATGTGCATTTTCACATTGTTGTTGGACACCATCCAGTTTGTTTCAATTCTGAGTGAACCTCTGAACAACAGAACAAACATTGCCCAATCCTGCTCCAGCCTCACACTGTTGTCAGCGTTAAGTCCACTGTTGCAGCTACTATGTCCATCCATCTTGTTGAGCGTCTTCCTCTTTTTCACTGACCCCAAGCATAACGTCTTTCTCTGGGTACTGGTCCCTCCTAACAACCTTCTCAAAGTACATGAGATAAAGACTCATTATCCTCAGGACCAAAAACATTACAGCTGTGCTTCCTCCAACATAGACCAATTCATTCTTCTGGCCATCCGTGATATACTCAACATTCTTTGCCAACACCATAATTACAACGCATGAATTCTTTTATGATCTTCCAAACAAAAGAATTGTCCAGAATACCATGGTTTAGGTTGGGTCCAAACTAATCCTCAAAGTGACATTTTTTACTCTTTAATACTTTGAAGAGCTCTTTTGCAGCAGATTTTCTCAGTGAAATATATTGTTTGATTTTGTGACTGCTACTTCCATGAGATCAAAGTGAAACAAAGTCCTTGATAATGTCAAACTTTTTTCTTTTTCCAAGTATCATGATGTTGTTTAATGCTTCCGTTGTGGGGATTTTTTATTTCTTTATATTTAGGAGCATAGTGGTTATGAATCGGGCTGCGAACTGCAAGGTCAGCTAGCTCAAAACTACCAGCTGTTCAGCAGGAAAAACATGAGGCTTTCTGCTCTGTAAACTTTTACAGCCTCGGAAACCCTGTACAGGGTCGCTATGAGTCAGAACCAACTCCACAGCACATAACCAACCAACCAACCAACCATAGTAAAGGCTGTAGTTTTTCATCTTCATCTGTAAGTGCATGAAGTCTTATTTGTTCTCAGCAAGCAAAATTGTGTCATTATCTTAAGAATCTTTGCTCTAATTCTGCTGTTATGTTCTTCTTCATATAATTCAGCTTCTTAGATTATTTGCTCAACATACAGATAAAATAATTATAGTGAAAGAACACAACTCTTAGCACATCTTTCCTTATTTTAAACTACTCAGTATCTGTTTTGTTCCAATGACTGCCTCAAACTAGGCACAGGTTCCTCATGAGGACAATTAAGTGTTAATGAAATTACATTCTATGCAATGTCACCCATAGTTTCAATGTCTTTGCATAGTCAATAAAACACAACTAAACATAATTCTAGTATTCTTTGATTTCAATCAAGATTCATCTGATGTTAGCAATGACATCCTTCATTCTATGTCATCTGGTGAAGACTTTAGAAAGACTGCCAGAAGCACAAATCTGTCTTGGATGAATACAATCAGAATGTTCTTTGGAAGCAAGGATCTCAGAGCTTCATCTCATG
>NW_006408546.1:22034455-22036003 GCF_000296735.1 Chrysochloris asiatica | reverse complement strand
GGCATTTTTGATAAATTTCAGACTCTAGAAGTTAATAGAATTCTTCAAATTTATTATCACTGGTTTTAACGGTTGGTGTGCAAATTGAATAATAAATTAACTGGTCTTCCTCAAAGGTGTATGGATATAATTCTTTCACAGACAACATTGTACTTCAAAACAGATGTTAAAATATTCTTTTTTATTACTATTATGAATGTGACACCATTCCCCTTCAATTCCATTTCATTTTTAAGGATGTCCAATATTCCTAAGTTTATATTTTTTGTATGTTCCACGTTCTAGTTATTAATGGATGTTTACAGCTTTTTATTTTTCTCATTTTGAGTCCTGCTGCATCATTCTGAGAGATTTTCTCCATCCATGTCATTAAGGTTGACTCTACATCAAGGACGTAGCAATTCCTCAGGTGTCTTTTGAGTGCCATCCAACCTGAGGTGCAGATCTTCTGATACTATCCCATTGTGATTCATAAGGTTTTCGGTGGATACATTTTAAAAGCGGTTCATTTCTTTTTTTTTTTTTTTATCATCTGCCTTAGTCTAGAAGTTCTTTTGCAACCTGTCCACCGTGCATGACCTTGTTGGTGTTTGAAATACTAATGGCAGAACTTTCAGCATCATAGCAACACACAAGCTCCACAGTATTACAAACTGACAGACGTGTGGTGGGTTTTCAAGTTAAGAATATGTAAAAGGTGCATAAATGTAAAGTATATAAATTTTTGTTAGGTGGTTATATTTGAAGGAGCCCCAGTACTCTTTTTCAAGTAATTTCCTCTTTTTCAATAAGTACTATGGCAAAATCTTATTTTGTATATTTTCCATTTAAGAATATATAAAAATATTTGAGATGGTGCACTGCACTGAATTGCTTCACATTGCTCATAGTCTTTGCTACTCCCACTTAACAACTTTTTAATTTTCTGATGGGTCTGGGTAAGAGAAGGTGAGAGATGATGCTCATATCATTCAATTGTGAGTGACTGCTAATAAGATTAATTGTGATTGTAGACATTTGGAACTCTAAACGGCATTAAATAAGCCATCTCAGAAGCAGGAAACAAGGGATCGCACTACCATAAGGAAGGAAATGCCAAGAATGAAGTGCAACCTTTGGATTCTAAGAAGCCTGTGCATTGAACATCCTAGATCCAGGGACAGAGAAGCATCATCAGAAGAGCAGCTGCAGCAGAACCAAAGGCAAGAGCATGGAATAGAGGGGTGGGCTTACTGCATCATGGAGCAAGTACAGCCGAGTGCTCTCAGCCAAGAGGCTCACATATGGAGTGTTGATGCCTTTAGGCACTTAATTTGGGGAGCTAGGTTTACTGGCCCACAGAAATAAAGCTGAATACTTTTAAGGCTGAGGCTTGTAGCAAAGTAGAATATCTTTGATCACTTATCAACAGCCCTAAAATAGCTTTGGCATACTGCCAGAGCATGTCAGATACAAAGTTAAGGAACTGAGGGACAGAGAGAGGCCTACTGTGGACATGGCTAGGAAAATGCTATCCTGACCAACAAACTGTATACTGAGCATTTGATT
>NW_006408546.1:22031615-22032772 GCF_000296735.1 Chrysochloris asiatica | reverse complement strand
TACTGAAGAACAGTACTAAAAGTACTATAGGCTACCAAAAGAACAAACCAATCTGTGTTGGAAGAAGCATAACTAGAATGCTCCCTGCTAACCAGGATGGCCAGACTTTGTCTCTCATACTTTGGACATACTGTCAGAAGGGACCAGTCCATTGGGAAGGACATCATGCTAGGAAAAGTAGAGAGTCAACGAAAAACAGGAAGACAACTGAGATGATTATGACAGTGGCAGAAGCAGTAAGCTCAAGCTTAGCAATGCCTGTGAGGAAGGATGGTGTAGGACCAGGCAGTGTTTTGTTCTGTTGTGCATAAAATGGCTATGAGTCAGAATCCACTGGATGACACCTAACAACAACAATCAGGAGGTACCAGCCCTTGGAGAGGAACACCAAGCTCCATAAAGTGGAGGGACAGTGAATAAGAGGGAGACCCCAACCAGATAGACTAGCACAGTGGCAACATCAATGAGCACAGTAACAATTGTGAGGCTGGAACTGGACCTGCACATTTCTTTCTGTTGTACATGGGGTCGCTACAGGTAAGGACTGATGTGCAGTACCTAACAACAACAACAATGCAGCCAGGAACCTCAGATTAGAAATTAAACCAATTTGCTTGATTTTTGGGGGTGGGGTGGCAGTGACTGTCAGAAGAAAATTCCCTCTCTTCTGAAGCACCGTTGAATGGATTTGAACCACCAGTCTTTCTGAAGTTGATCACGTAACCATTTGTGTCACTTACGGACTGAGACCTGTCATAACTCTGTAGGATAAGCACTGGACTGCTAACTGCAAGGTTGGTGGCTCAACCTGACCAGCCGCTCCTTGGAACCCTAGACAGGGTCATTATGGGTTGAAACCCACTTGCTGGTACTTCAGCAACAACAGATACTAACCTGTTGGAAGTGTAGCAGTCAATAATGAAAATCAATTTCAGTCAATAATGAAAATCAATATTTATGTTAATAATAAAAGAGCAGAAAAAGAAGTGGCATCTCCATATTTCCATAACTGCTAAACAAGGTCACTGGTTAGGCGATGATATACATTCCCATACATATTGACAACTTCAGAATCCCTATGGAAGGTCATTAAGAGTCGGAGTCTAAACAAAGGCAAAAAGATTGGTTAGCTGAATGAATTTTTTTAAGAAATGTGA
>NW_006408546.1:22029026-22030477 GCF_000296735.1 Chrysochloris asiatica | reverse complement strand
TGGATTATCGACTCCTGGAATCTCCATGTGACAGAGTTGGGTGTTGGTGAGTGGATTATCGACTCCTGGAATCTCCATGTGACAGAGAACAACTGCTCCACACAGCTCTCCTGGCTATGATCTTTGAGGAAGCAGATTCTCAATTCTTTATCCCACACAATCTCTGGGTGAGTTTGAACCACCAATCTTTCAGTTACTATACCATGAGGGATAGCACTAAAAACATCTGCAAATGTTTTACTTCATCAATTAGCACTAAGCCATGTGAAAGGCGGGACTCCTCCCTAAAAGTTCGCACTGACAAAGCAAATTCCGGAAAGGAGTCTAAACCAAAAAGAATAATTCTGATATTTAGAGGTACCAATAACAAAGCCAGGTTAAGGTAAAACTAATGCAGTGTCTACCATGTTTCACATTTTTATTCTCTGCTGGCAAGAAAAGTCCCCAAAATCTGTATGGAGGAAACAGGATATTTATTTACTGACTTCACCACATTTATTTGGGACAAAAACCTGAGAACATAGTAACACTTTTGACTTCATTATAGACCTAGGAGAAATAATTATTATAAAGCATTAATTTATTTAAAATGGAAATTTTCAGTGAACTGTAAAAATATTTAGTCCATTCTGAAATACTTGCTAGACACCATGAACATATTCTAATTCTTTGAAAATTCAAAATCTAATCAGGTAAAAATAGAAAGTCTTTATCATCGGCATTATCATGGACTTCAGACTGATCCATTGTGCAATCAACATGGATTAAAAAATGTATAAGATCATTGTTTGTCTTGTTAACAAGGATCTCTCATTTAAAAATGCTATTTTTTTTTTTTTTTTAGCAACCATATTAGATAATGTTGTGTCTTCAGTAACCACAGAGTCTGTCTAACATCCGGTCCATAGACAGTGGTTAAAGGTATTGAACAAATTAAATAAAAGAATAATTCAGGAAGACATGTATCATAAATTCTTTTGACTAAATGGATAGAATTACTTCAGCCATCTAATTTTTTATATACCAACAAAAATGATGAAGACATATAAAAGTAATAATGTAAACGTAATAATATTTCTTTCTAGCTTAAAGCAATAAATTTATTTAGGTCTCTAAAGGCAGAAAACAAACAAACAGTTTTTCCAAGGGAAAAATTGCTAGATATTTTCCCTCCGTTTGCACTCAATTCAGGATATACCACGTACAATTATAGTGTGTATACAAACCCAAACTAAATGCTTTGTTGTCAATTTAAACTTAAGGTTACCCCATGTTACAGAGCAGAACTGCTCCACAGGAATTTCTTGACTGTAATGTCCAAAGAAGCAAATTGCCAGGTATTTCTTCTGTGGAATCGTTAACTGGGTTTGAACCATTAACCACTTGATTAGTTGCCAAAAGCAAACTGCTGAGCCACCCAGAGATTTACAGTATAGGAGGGAGCTTCAAAA
>NW_006408546.1:22024539-22027306 GCF_000296735.1 Chrysochloris asiatica | reverse complement strand
AAAAAAAAAAAAAAACCAAAAAACCCACTCCCGCTGACTCTCAAGCAGAGCAGACTATGGACTACACCTATAGTTCACTGCCCTGACTCCTCCTCATCTTCTCAGCTCCTAAAGTTTCCAGGAGACACAGAAAGCCCTTTACAAAATGCCCGTTTCTCTTCTCTCGGGCCTAGCTTCATGTTCTACCACTGCCATCTTGAAATCCTTGCTGATTTTTTAACAAGAGACTCCACATTTTGACTTTTCACTGGTTCCTGCAAACTATGCAGCTGGTTCTGTCTGTTTTATATAATTGTACTTCTTTGTTTTGCCTTTATTTCACTTATAATTATTTAAAACTGTTGTTTATTTGTTGCCTTGCTCTGTTCAAATACAAGTCTGTTAGAGCAAGATTCTCATTTATTGAAGGAGCAGGTATATTAGTAATGTGTCTCCAGAAAAGTAGAACTAATAGGAGAAACAAAAATATCTATATTTCTTATTGATAATTTCAGCACACAATTGTCGTTGGATTGCTAACCATACTCACTGCTTGATTGCCCATTCGATCTTGTAAGAGCTTATATATTTAGAGAGAGAGAAAGATTTATTTTAATAATTGTCTCAAGCAATTATAGGGGGTGTCGCTCTGAATTCTGTAGGGTAAGTAATTAGCAGACTAGAAACTCAGACAGAATTTCTGGTTAAATGTCTTGAGGCGACTTTCTTTTTTCTCCAGAAAATCTTTTGTTGGTTGGATGAGGCGTACCCATATTTGCAAAAGTTGTTGTTGTTAAGTGCTGTTGAGTTGGTTCTGACTCATAGTGATCATCTATAGGGTTTCCAAGGAGCTTCTGGTGGTTTTGAATTGCCAACCTAGTGGTTAGCAGTCCGCTGCTTATCCTATAGTGCACACCAATTGATTGTAAACATCAATCCTATGATATCTATAAAATACCTTCACAGCAACATCTGGACTAGAGTTTAATCAGAAAACTGCAAGCAATAACCTATCCAAGCTAACTTACAAAATTAATCATCACAATAAGTACAGAAAATTATGCAAAGGAAAATTTAACAATTAAAAGCAATTCTATTTAATTTGAATAGAATAATCTCCCTCGACACTTTCCCCCATTTTAGGCTTAGAAACCAACCAACAAAAACTACACAATGTAATTGTAATTGACATGTGTTAAAATATTCTCTGTTGGTTTCATTTGATTGAATGTTACTTATGCCAGATTCTGGATTTGTGAGCAACCTGTAAATTTAGAGCAAGTGAAAAACATAGTTTAAAATCTCCTAAAGTCTTCCAGGTCAAATCGATAGCCAAGAGTAAGAGTGCTTATCAGTCTAACGACAATTGTAGCACTGATAACATAGAGAAAAAACACCCAAGGAAAATTAGTCTATAGCTTTCTACAGTCTCAGGAACAGAGAAATATTAGAATGTGCATGTGGATTGGGAGAGTACCCTTAAATGAGAATGATCAGAAGTAAATTATTGCAGTTTTGAAAACTAGGAGAGGGGAAACAATGGTTTAATCAGGAAAGAACCAAATCTTGATTATTAGTAGAGGAGGAAAGCTAGTGCTCAATGTGAAAACAGGACTCTACTCCTCACTATGTACTGTAATGACTTTGTAGGTATTAAGTATTCTCAGTCTACATAGTAATTATGTAATCTTACAAACTGCTTATTAAATATATTGACAAGGCCAAAATTTATGTCTACATAACCTTCAAAAATATCATACTAAACTAATGTTTCACCTCTTTTTTTTAAAGACTATTGTTTCTCCTTTCATGTCAGAAAAAAGCCCAAGTGGTCCAGTGGTTAAAACAGCTCAATTGCTAGCCAAAAGGTCAGTAGTTCAAAGCCACTCCTGGCTGTGTGGAAGGAACATGCGATTGTCTGATTCCATAAAGGTTTCCATTTTCCACTAAGCTGCAACTTGGGGAAAATTGGACACTTATGCCAGGAGAGCATTTGTAGGCTTTAGTTTTGTACAAATATTCATTGACACATAGATTCAAACCTATGGTGTCCAATTTTTCCCGAGATGTAGCTGAGTGAAAACTGTAACTTGGGGAAAAATAGAAACTTATTGGAATAAGTTTAGAAACCCTATGGGTACATGCTGTTGTTGTTACATGTCTTCAAGTCAATTCTACTTTACTGCAATCCTTTGTAGGGTTTCCGAGGTGCAACTGGTGGGTTTGAACCATAGACTTGTAGTTTGCAGTCCAGTGCTGATCCTGCAGCACCACACCAGGGGTCCACTCCATTCTATGGGGGTCTCCGTAAGTCAAAAGTAATTATACAGCAGTAGGTTTTTGTTGTTGTTTCATTTCAGACCTATACCTGGGTCTACAATTTCAGACCAGAACAAGTATTTGTGGTTACAGTAGATCTTGAATAATTTAACTATCCTGCTCCATGAAAATGTGTACTTGAGTATTGCATTGGTTAACTTTAGAGTTGTTTTTCTCAACACATTTGGCTGATAAAACCTGTAAGATAAGATTGGAGAATAGTAACACCTGGCAGCTGTGGGCTTACTAGTCTGTAAGCTTCTAGCTTAAATCAGAGGCTCCCAATCAAGGAAGAAAAAGAAAAGAAAAAAAAAAAAAAATCACTGAATCCTATTCAGGTCTGCCAAGAGGCAAGTGCTGGGAAGAATCTAGGATGTGTGAGTCTATGTATCAATGAATATTTCTGGCAAACTAAAACAAAAATCCTCACCACTGGACCAATAAGCAACACTCTTATCAACGGAGAAAA
>NW_006408546.1:22013808-22023954 GCF_000296735.1 Chrysochloris asiatica | reverse complement strand
TCGATGGCACCTAACAACAATAACAACAACAAAGCCTACTCAAGCTCTCCTGGCAGAAGTGTCCAATGTTTCCCAAGTTGTATCTGAGTGAAAACTGCAACTTGGTGGAAAACGGAAACTTATTGGCCCTTGATAAATATTATTATTGGTCCTTGATGAACATGTGGGGAGGAAAATAAATAAAAGCATGGGGAATACTTCAGGAATTACAAAAACTTCAGGAACTTACAGCTGACCAAAAAGAATTTGGAGTTCTTAAAGACAATCATCACTTATGTATTGAAAACTAGGAAAGATTAAGATCAAGAGATTCAGCAGCCACTTAGGATAAAAAGACCATAAAAGAACATATCTAGTAATGAGAAAAAGAAAAGATAACAAATGCGATACATTTCATATTTGGAGAGGTGAATGTAAAGAAATTTCACAGGAAATAAATTTCTGAGAGGGGCAAATTTTATCAAGGTAAGCTGGTGGGTTTTGTGGGCATGTTTGTATGCATGGGTTTCCAATAAGTCAGTGAAGGATTTTTGTTTTCATGCACAGAGGGGCTCTATTGGGGGAAGGAACAGGAAGCTGATTTATTATTATTATTATTATTACTTTAATTACTTATTTGGAAAGCATTTTAAAATTAAAAAAAAAAGTTACAAGAACTAAAAATAGTATAATACATACTTCTACAAATTTACATATTGGTATTATTTTGCCCCATTTACTTATCATTTTCTCTCTTTGAATCATTTGAGATTAAATTACCTATTTCGTAGCCCTTTACTCTTAAACACTTAAGGATTTATTTCCTATGAATACAAATATTCTCTTGTAAAACACCAGTTACCAAATTCTTTCATTTATGTTGGTATAATATGTATCCACACCCGAAATCCTGCATAGATGAAGCTGCATATTTTTCAGAATTTTAAATATAAAGGACGTAGGTATCCATCTGTCTTTCACCCACTTTCACTAGGTGATGCTAATTTTGATTTCTCAGAGTGTTCCCTGGTTTCTCCATTGTACAATCACTGTCTCTCTCTTTTTTTTTTATTTTTTTGCCCTACTGTAATTACAGTTTGTGGAGAAAAAATTTGGTTAATAAAAATATCCTCAGCCACATCCAGTTACTCTTTATACTGACATGCATTAATGTCTTGCCTAATATAATCACTATTACAATGGCAGTGAGGTAATGTGTTTCCAACTCCTGCACACCCTTTGCTTTGACCAGCCAGCCTTTGTCATTCTACTTCTTACTATGAAGTAGAACCATCCATGTTATATTTATGTATTTATTTATGCATGTATGTATTGTCAATATGGACACATGGATTATGACTTTTTCAATGGCTTATAATTGGTTATTTAATCATCTTTTGTGCTAAAATTGTCCCAAGTAGCAAGACTGCCATATCAGATGAAACTGTAGGAGCTTAAAAGGCAGGCCTAGTTCTTCTTGTTTGACAGTTGTCTTCCCCAACACTTTTCTGAATTTGTGATGGCCCAAGAGCCAGGTGATTACACTAGAAAGATGAACAAGATTTCTTAAATCTCACAGTGATTGATCATAAATAGAAAACAAGGGAACAATAACAATTAAAAACAACACTATAAATTAGAAGAATCACAGGTGATGAACCAGATGGTGCAGTTATTAGACACTAGTTCTAATTTAAAATAAAGTAGCCAAAATAAAAGATGGACAAGGTGCAAAATAATAAAATTTATTATAAAAGAACCATAGGGACAATCTAGATACAAAAGGAACAAATAAATAACAATGTGAAATTAATTATTTCTTACATGGGATTTACATTAGATTTGATATAGTAGAAGACTGGAACAGTGAATTCAAGTATACGTTGACTAAAATTATGCAAAGTCATAATTTGATCTACGCAGAGAGTAGATTGCATAAGTCAAAAAGCATGAAAGAAATATGGGGAAATGTCAACCAGTCTGTCATAAGTGTTATTAAAATCAGTGAAAATAGAGAGTGAGACTAACGATATATTTAAATGGGCATGAACTTTAACAAATTGATGAAATACAGCAACCTACAGGTTAAAGAAGGTCATTGAATGTCAGCAAGGATAAACACAACCACCACCAAATAAAACATATATACATAGAGAAGCAGGCATATCACACTCAAGTAGCTAAAAGCCAGAGACCAAAAGAACATCTGAAAAGTAGGCTGGAGGCCATGGGGAGGAAGAAAGAAAACAATCTATCAGCGAAACAAAAAATAAGGAGGACAGCTGACCTGTCATCAAATTCAGTTGAAAATGGAGGCATACAGTTGAAAATGGAAAAGCATCTTTAAAGAAATGAAAGAAAAACAAGGCAACCTAGAATGTATATCCAATCAAAACATTCTTCATAAATTGGAGGTAAAATAAAAACTTTTTAAGAGAAATGAAACCTGAGAGAATTGTTCGTCAGTACACTCACACTACATGAAAGAAATGTTCCTAGGCAAAATCAAGAAACAGAAAAAAGAAAAAAAGTTCATCAGATATAAAACAAAGGTGTGTGAGTGCATGTTGTTGTGTGCTGTCAAGTTGTTGCTGACACACAGGGACCCTGTATAGGGTTTCCAAAAGTAGCTGGTGGGTTTGAACTGCTGACCTTGAGATTACCATTACAAGTGCTTATCCTACAGGACCATATCATGGCTCATAGCTGTATATATACTGACATACAAACTACCTTCTTTAACTTTTTATGCTTGACTGCTAATTTAAAAGATCAACAATTAAAACCCATCCTGTGTTACCGCAGAATAAAAGACTTGGCAATTTTGCTTCTGCTAATATAACCTTCAATATGGATTGCATCTCAATGGAAAAAAACAAAAATCCTCACCACCGGACCTATAAACAACATTCTTATCAAAAGTAAAAAGACTGAAGTTGTCGAGGACTTCATTCTTCTTGGATCAACTATCAACACTCATGGAAGCAGCAGCCAAAAAATCAAATGATGTATTGCATTAAACAAATGTGCTACACAAGACGTTTTTAAAGTGTTGAAGAGCAAAGATGTCAGCTTGAGCACTAAGGTGCGCCTGACCCACACCATGGTATTTTCAACAACCTCATATGCATGCGAAAGCTGGACAGTGAATAAGGAAGACCATAGAAGAATTGATGCTTTTGAGTTATGGTGTTGGAGGAAAATATTGAAAGTACCATGGGCTGCCAAAGAACCAACAGATCTGTGTTGGAAGCAGTGCAGCCAGAGTGCTCCTTGGAGGCCAAGATGGCCAAACTTCATTTTTCATACTTCAGACATATTGTCAGGAGGGACCAGTAGCTGGAGAAGGCTATCATGTTTGGTAAGGTGGAAGGTCAGAGCAAAAGAGGAAGATCCCAGTAAGATGGATTGGTAAAGTGGCAGTATCAATGGGTTCAAGCGTGACAAGAATAGTGAGGTTGGCCCAGGATCAGGCAATGTTTCCTGGTTGCTATGAGTCGGTACTGACTCAATGACACCACCAACAACAACAATATTATAGCCAAGAAAACTCTACAGAGACATTATACTCTGTAACACATGGGGTCTCTATGAGTTGGAATTGGCTCTGTGGCAGCCAACAAGAACATATATATGTTGCTGTCAATTTGATCTTGACTCATGGTAATCTTTTATGTTGCAGAGTAGAATTTAGCACCATAGAATTTGCAAAATTGTGCCCTTTAGGGAGCAAACTGCCCGATCTGATCTTTCTTCCAAGGTTCTTCTGTTGTTTTGTTGTTGTTATTAACTGCCATAGAGTTGGTTCCAACCCATAGAGACCCTGTATAAAATTTCCAAGGAATGTCTGGTGAGCTTGAACTAACCTTGAGGTTCAAGTGAACTTGCAGTCTAGCAGGACTCCTCTAAGTGGTTTCAAATAGCAAACATAACAGTCAGTAGTCAAGTGATTAAACCATTCATGCCACCTTTTATTGTGCAACTGAACGAAACACTGCCCGGTCCTGCGCCATCTGCACACTTGTTACATTTGAGCCCACTGCTGCTGCCACTGTGTCAATCCATCTCATTGAGGTTCTTCCTCTTTTTCCATGAACCTCCACACATGATGCCCTTCTCCAAGACTCACATGTAAAATCATTCAAAGAGAGGATGAGTACAAATTATCTGCCATGGCTGTCAAATGCATTAAGTACACCACTGATACCTTCAAAAGTGTAGTGATCTTAATTTTCTTTAATGTGAAAATAATAGCTATTCTCTTCCTCTTTGGAAAAGAGAAATGCTTATGAGATAAAATGAGTTCTCAATCTAATTCCCAGTTCGGTCATTTAGTATGTAATCTCTGAGAATCCACTTAATCTTGTTCATTCTTTATTGATTCATAATTAAAATTAGTATAATACCACTTACTAAAAGAGTTTTATAAAAATGTAACTAATTAATGCTATCATAGTAGAGTGAAAGAAACCCCTACAGGAATTTCAGAAAGAACAAAAGAATTACCTTCATTTTCATCTACCCTAGTCTGCTGTGTTTCTTTACAAAGCTTATTCTGATGGGTTTTTGATGCATTCAGAATTTGGCAAGAAATTGAAGTATCTATGTAAGACATTCAAAAACTATTAGTTCCCCAGCTTGCTGGATCAGATGTTTCGATATTCATTTTTGTTTGCCACAACTTTAGAACAATGGTAGTCACCTTTGTACCCTCACAGAGGACTAAAAAACAAGAACAAAAATAAAGTTCAGACCAAGACTTATTTATGATAGAGACAAAGTTAAATAGAGATCAGGTGCTAGGGTTGCTTGCTTTGATGGTGTTCTGTTTTGCTTTTCTTTGTTTTCAGCATGAGTCATGTGTAAAATGGTATGGTGTAAAATAATGTAGTATCGACTTGCTTCTTCTTCATCAGGATGGGGAAGGTAAGCCATTTCTACGGTACAGTGATTACTAAAAGCATCACCTTCTATCAGCTCCACTACCTTTGTAATTTTATCAGTATCTAATTCTGTTTCAAAAATATTTGTTGTTTGCTCAAATTAGCTAGAGTGGGATTCTGTTACCACCAGTAGATATGGTATTGTTTTTAAGAGCCATGGAGTCAGTTCCAAATCATAGTGACCCTGTTTAGGGTTTCTGAGAAGTGGCAAGTGGATATGAACCACTGACCTTACAGTCAGTAGCCCACTACTTATCTTACAGAGGATTAAAATCCACCAGGATTCCCAACTAAATATGTTGTTGTTAAGTGCTGTCGAGTCGGTTCTAACTCATAGCAACCCTACATAGGGTTTCCAAGGAGTGGCTGGGGGGTTTGAACTGCCAATCTTGTTGTTCAAACCGACCTGCAAGTCCATTGCTTTATCCTATAGCACCACACCAGGACAACTAAATACAGTACTGAACAAATATAAGCTTCAATTGTTGCTGCTATTACCACTAATATTAATTAATAGCAAGGAGGATTTTAATTCTACAAAGGAAGAACTATCAAGCAATTAAAGTAAAATGAAATGAACTATCCATGAAGATTGTGGGTTAGACTCCTCCCGAGGCTTTCAAGCAGTGGGGGCATAAACAGATATAAAACAGATTCCCCAAAAAGGCATGAAGATTTGTTCTGTGACTCTCTAAAATCATTTCTAGAGCTGTGATTTAGTAATTCTGTTTTTTAAAGGTGCCGCTAGTAAAACCCACAGGGGTTGTGAATAGTGTGAATCATTTTACTCAAAGAGCCAGAAAGAGTGAAAATGAATCTCTTCTTCCTTTTGCCCTTGCAACCCATTATAACACTTGCTGATGAGGTATCTCACCCTGCAGTTAACAACTAGCATATTGCTGGGCATGATGTCTATTATAGAAACTGGAGAAATTATTTTTAACACTCACATAATTCTTGTATTCATCAGACATTTTGGTTACTTCTATTTTTTTGAAAATGTCTGTTCTCACTGGTGTTTTAAAATTGGTTTAAAGGCTAAAATTACTATATATAATATATATTTTTAAATAATAATTTACTCTGTTTTGATAACAGTTTCCACAATGGTTTAGGTTCTCATTCACAATTATGTACACAAGTTGTTCAGTGACATTGGTTACATTTTTCACTTTGTATGAATATTCACATTAGCTCCATTCTGGTTGTTCCATTTGAAAAATACTATTTGTTTTTAATTTCACCAACAATTTACATAGAAAGAAATACGAGGAGATAGATTTAACTCAATTTTAAAATAAAATTTAACAAATGCAGTTATTTGTGTCATAAATATGCTGACCACCATTTTGTATACGATGTACTATAGTATACCATATACTATAGTAAAAAAATCTGAGTGAACCTTAAGGAAAAAAAATAATGTCGAATTATTAAAATTATAATTAATCAGAATGCCCCAATTACCTGGAATCTCTTCTCAAATCACCATTTTGAGCTAAGAAGTAAATCAATACAAAATTGATCATATATGTCATCGATTCCACAGATCACTGTAAATCCCTAATTATCTCTCAATTAAGTGATACTTGGATTATATTACAAAAGCCTAGAACGAGTATCTAGGTATACTTTGAAATCCATTGCATTTAACGCACCATATTATAGTGATTAATAGCAGTGGAAACAAGTAAGGAATTCTCACCAACATTTTGATTTTCAATAGAATGCACCATTCTCTGACCATTCAATGTTTGCAAAAGGTGACTTGGGAGCTAGTCCTGGAAATTTGTATCTATGCCAACAAGCCTATACAGAGCATCGTGTTTGCTAGAAAACCATGACCTTTTTGCACTTCAAATTTAATGTTCTCATGTGGCCACTATTGTCTCTGCCTTTTCACTAGAACTTTCACCCATTCTATGACCTACAGTTTTCAACAAGAGCAGAGTAAGTCCAACCACGTTACCTCACTTCACCAGTGGACAGACACACATTGCCTCCTGCCTGGAAATGTGACTGTTTTGTTAGTTACCACATTCTAGAATGAATTGATGATCACTTTATCATTACTATACTGTCACACTTTTATATGTCCATTCGGTGTACCATTGCTGGATAATTAGCACTACTAGAGAGGTCTGATAACGTGCCTGATGTGTAGTAGAAACCTAAACATTGCTGTTGTTTTTTAAGTGCCATAAAGTCGTTTCTGACTTATTATGACCCTGTATAGAATTTCCATAGCTTTAAATCTTCTAGGGAGCAGAAAGCCTCATCTTTCTCCCACCAAGTGATTAGTGGGCTCCAAACATGTATCTTGTGGTTCACAGTCCAGTGGTTAGCATATGGAGCAACCATGCTCCTAAATTTGGTTAACTATTATAAATATTATTATCCTGTTCTCAGACCTCCGTTATTGAAATCTTTGAGTCATTTAGTTCCTGTCTTTTTCCCATAACGAGTGCCGAGTGGTTTTGATTCTACTTTTATATATCACTTACTCCTATCTGACTTCACAATCCTTCTGTATCTTCGGGTTAGAGCCATTGTGATATTTTACTATTGAAAACGGCCAGGACACAAATAATAGTAGCTAGCATTTATTGATCAATACAATATCTGAGGCACTTTATCAGGCAAATGTCAAATAGTATTTACAAACAGACTTTCTTTACCTTATTTTGGTAAAAATAAAAGAACTTACTTCCACTTGCATTCAGATAATCTGGCTTGTCAATATGGAAGTAAGTACTTTATAGTGAAAACATTTCTTTCTATGCTGTTTAGATCATATGGAAGAGTAAAGGGTAATGCATTCAGTGAAATTATAATGGTTTTATGTTCATTTCATAACTACAGTGGTACACAAGACCTATTGTTGTCATAGTGACCCCGGGCAAGGTTTCTAAGACTGTAGATCATTACAAGAGTAAATAGTATCATCTTTCTCCTACATCATGGCTGGTGGGTTTGAACCACTGAGCTTGTAGTTAGCAGTCTTAGGTGTATTCCAGTGATAGACAAAGTCACAAAAAGGTAAGATTAATGCCTAGTCAAAGATCTTCTTTGGAAACACATGGCACTAGATCAGAAAGCAAAAGTACAGCATTTTTTTCATATTGTTTCCTAACGGTGGTGGTGATGGTGGTGGTTATATGCGTGGATTCATAGTCCGTTCTGATTCATAGAGACCCTGTACAGGGTTTCCGAGGTTGTAAATCTTTATGGGAGCAGAAAGCCTCATCTTTCAAACTGCTGACCTGTGGTTCACATTCCGGTTCATAACCACTATGCTACCAGAGTTGCTTCTAATGTTGTTGTTAAGTGCCATCGAGTCGGTTCCGACCCATAGCGACCCTGTACAGGGTTTCCGAGGGTGTAAATCTTTACGGGAGTAGAAAGCCTGATCTTTCTCCCGTGGAGCAGTTAGTAGTTTTGAACCGCTGACCTTAAGGTTCGCAGCCCGATTCGTAACCACTACGCTACCAGAGCTCCTTATAGACACATGTAATTTCTTACGGTCTAGCCCTAACCATTCATTGTTCTGAAAAATCTCTTTACTTTTCCACTTTGTTCTCTTTGTTTTTATTTTACGAATGGAGTGCTAAGAAAAGCAGGATTGCACTTTGAAAAATGCGTTTGACTGCCAAAAAAGAAACACAAGTCTTTTAAAATATGAATGTACTTGATGAGTCACAGACTGAGTGTGTGGGTGCTTTAACCTGCTCCCTCCTTATGATAAGAGTACAGACGGAGGTGTACTCTGTAGGGACAAGGTCAGTCAGCACTAACAATAACAAATACCCCTATGTACTTTGATTTGTGCAGTTTCTTATGAATCATTGACTAGTTCTCTTCCCTGATGATGTTGTTGGCATAGTTTCTGCAAAGGCTTTACGATTCACAGTAAAAAAGTATGCCCAAAGATTATAAGAAGAAATCAAAAGTCAGTAAGAAATTATGTAATAGAAAACTTTCAAGCTTAGGACAATTTTGGGTTCATTATTTAAAACTATCAACGTAAAGATAATCTGGCAGTGTACATTAATAGGAGATTGAGTAAATTTCAATTCACAGCAGCCCTGTCTAGGATTTCCTAGGAACAGCAGGTGATTTTGAACTCTCAACCCTGAGGTTAACAGTCCAGTGCTTAGTCTACAGTGTCACACCAGAATTCCAATAAGGTCTTTATTGAGGGTAGTGGTAAGCACTGTAGAGGTGGTTCCTATTCATAGTGACCCTGTGTAGGTTTTCCGACGAGCTGCTAATGATTTGGTACTGCCACACTTGCAGTTAGCAGCCCAGTGCTTGTCCTACAGCACCACACCTGACACAAATATAAGACTAAACATTGCAGGAAATGTAAAACTACTTTGAAAAGTTTATAGTGTAACTAATAGAACATCCATGGAAATCAAAACAACATGAGGAATATGGTAACCATATAAATAAAAAGATATGAACATGCATACATATATCCTCTTTATATGCTAGGAATCTACTATTTGAAGGTATGGTTAATTATTCAGTCAATTGCCTATTCTTTTCACCATTCTTCCTGGTATGTGATGGCACTTGGTAGATTTTCGTTTAAAAAATGAGTTGGTAATTGAATATTTAAAAATAGAAGCAGATTTTGGAGAACAAACAAGATGGTGGATCGGGTGGACGTGTTATAAAGAGCTCCGCCAACAACAACACAGAATACCCAACCAAGCAGGCTCAGGGGATGGTCCCAGAACTCTGAACCACATATAAAGGAATATTTAGAAGGTTGGAAAGCTTACAGCTGGGGGAATTTGTGGCAGAAGCAAGAAATCTATTGTTTTCTAGTCTGGGACACTCGGCTGCTCCAGGAACCGCCATCTTGGGTGAAACCAAGCAGGGGAAGGATCAGAGCAGCCACAGATGCATGGCAGAATCACAGAGATAAAGGTGTGGACATTATTTTCTTTTGGTAGCTGTTCATTGGTCCCTTGCTGTCTGTGCACCTCTATTCTGGTGACTATAGGGGTGCCTGAGCTAGTGGGCACCCCAGACCCACCTTCAGATGGTTCTACTACGTATGCGCACAGATTTCCTTGAAATTTAAAGAGAGTTTCCAATTAAAACCAAATGGCCACAGCCGGTCCTGAACTGTTTCCAGCTAGAAAAAAGGCCTGAACAGGGATTGTTCAGTGGGACAAGCATACAAAAGAGGAAATAGGCCGAAAATTAAATC
>NW_006408546.1:22008530-22010913 GCF_000296735.1 Chrysochloris asiatica | reverse complement strand
AAAAAAAAATAGAAGCAGATTTCACAGCTATCATAGCAAACTGTACTTCAACCCAAATTTTACAAGTTAAATCACCTATATTATTAAACAGAAAGTAGCTTGAATGACTATAAGCTTTTTTAAAAAAATTAATCAAACATCTAAAAAAAAATGAAAGATTTGCACCACAAAGCATGTTTGCAAGTATTAAATATTCTAAAATGTCCCAAGCAACAGGCAGAAGGACTGAAACATATTTTTAGCACTACAAGTTCAAACTGTTGTTTGAAGTAGGCAAAACTTTCATCTGAATAGTAAGTTTGGCATGCTTATTTATGAATTTTAACTATCTAATAACATGGCTGCTCTGGTAGTGTAGTGGTTATGAATTGGGCTGCAAACCGCAAGGTCAGCAGTTCGAAACTACCAGCTGTTCCACAGGAGAAAGATGAGGCTTTCTGCTCCCATAAAGATTTACAGCCTCAGAAACCCTGTTCAGGGTCGCTATGAATTGGAACCTACTCCACGGCACATAACAACAACAAAAAAATATGGATGACCAACAATTCAGTGGGCTTCTGTGTAATTTCATATAAAGCACCATTAATAGAACATATATAATAAATGACTAGAAATATTATTGTTTTTTGTTGTTGTTAAGTGCCCTCGAGTCAATTCTGACTCATAGCGACCCTGAATAGGATTTCTGAGGAGATAGAGCAGAGAGGAAAGGGCCATCAATAATTTGGAAGGCATTCTGATTAGAAACACCATGTGCCTTAAATTCTGAAAGCATGCATTTGAAAAAATTTCCTCTGAACAAGAATTGTCAGCGTTCCTTTGTCTAAAAGCTAAAGAGAAGTTGGTGATGGCCATGGAAACACAGTCCTATTGATTAGGGAGTAGTTGATTGCAGATAAACTCTCCTGCTAAGATCTTATATATATATATACATTTAAAGTCCTAGTGTGGTGCTTTATGATAGCACTGAAATATTAACCACTGCTGGGCAGTTCAAACACACGAGCCTCTCCTTGGAAATCCTATACAGAGTCATTATGAGTCAGAACCAACTTGACAAAACTTAACAATAACAACAAATGTATATATGAATAGCACAGAGATACAGAAAGCCCAGAGTCAGAAGGGCTGTCATTTTTTTTTCCTTCAGGAAGCCGAGTAGGAAGCAACGGCTAATGGATTGAAAAGGGATTTCAAGAGATTCACAGTGCAGGAGATATAAGAATTGAAATTTGACAAGGATCTAGATTTCCAATTAAGACTCCAGAAGGGTCATCCTTCAAGAGTAAGAGTGAACAAGTGAGATTAACTACTTCAAAGACTAAAATACCATTTCAAGCTAACTCAACCTTAAATTGAATCCGATGCTCCACCCAAAGCTTAACTGCCTACCAGAAAGCGAAATATTTCCTTTCTGAATGGAAATAGTATCAGCTAACTCTTCAGATCATTTCAATTTTCCTCAGTCAGTATCAGGTAGCCAAGTCAAAAGTGATCAGACTTGCCAAGAGACATGACCAGATGACCCAAAAATAAGACAGAGAGAAAAAAGAACCAATGAGCAGACAATAGAAACAAATCTTTAGAAGATCAAATTATTGGTTTACAAATATTTGCAATTAATATGCTGAACAAAATAAATGAGAAAATGCATCATTCTACCAATATATTAGAACTTAGGGGGGCAAAGTAAATGAAAAAAAATAGAAGATAAAAAAGCCACAATAATTTATATTAGGGTTGAAAGAGAAAGGTAGAAAATATTTGACATGCCAGAGGAAATTATTTATGAATTAAAATAATTCAACAATAAACTATTTAAATTTTGAAAGTATGGAAAATACAGAAATTAGCCTAAGAGACAAATGGAACAGAATGAAAATATCTAACACAAAAGTAATGTGAGTCCCAATCAGAGTGGAGAGAGAAAATGACACAGAGGCAGTGCTTGAAAGATTCTTCAAACTTGACTAAAGGATGTCAAGATAAAGGACTCAGGAAGTTCTACAAATCTGACACAGGATAATAAATAAATAGAGAGATTGGTAGGTAGATAGGTAGACAGACAGACAGATAGACAGACAGGAAGATACATAGGTAAGTAAGTAAAAAAGTAAGTATGTAGCTAAGTAAGCAAATTTGAATAATAGTGGTATTAACTGGTCTTCCCTGTTGTTGTTCTGTGCCTTGGTGGAGTCGGTTCCGACTCATAGTGACCCTGTACAGGGTTTCTCAGGCTGTAAATGTTTATGGGAGCAGAAAGCCTAATTTTTCTCCCGCGGAACAGCTGGTAGTTTCGAACTGCTGACCTTAAGTTCACAGCCTGATTTGGAACCACTATGCTACCAGAGCTCCTTGGTCTTCCCTGTAGGCGCATGGATAT
>NW_006408546.1:22004500-22008175 GCF_000296735.1 Chrysochloris asiatica | reverse complement strand
GTCAACTCTACTTTGAGGAGGCAGCTCTTCTCCAGACACATTTTGAGTGCCTTCCAACCTGAGGGGCTTAAAGGAGTCTAAGGATAACTAAAATGCTCATGTATATAGTACAAAATACAAGACAAAAATAATACAGATAACTATTTAAATAGAATGAAAGGTTGCAAACATCATAGAGTTTTTCTGGAAATGATGTTTTACTCTACCTTGTACTCTATTAAGGCAAAGCTAGATACTGTAATCTTGGGGATAACCAATAAAGTAATAGTAAGTAGACTTTATAACTAATAAACTGACAGAAAGAGAAAAAAATAAAGAAAAATGATTAAAGTAAAATAGAAGAGAACAACTGAATATAATACAGGAAAACAAATATAAATAAAAAGCAAATTACCTGTTGTTGTTAAGTGCCATCGAGTCGATTCTGATGCATAGCGACCCTGTATAGGGTTTCCAAGGAGTGACTGGTGAGCTTGAACCACTGACCTTGCTGTTCAAATGGCTTTGCAGTCTGATTCATTAGCTCACAGCACCACACCTGTAAACACATTTAAGTTGTGTGTAAAAATGTAAATAAATCTAATATTCCAGAGGAAAAACAAAGACAAATATTGTCAGGGTAGATAAAAACTAGAAGAGACATACATAAATATAGGATCACAAAAGAATAAAAGTAAAACAACGTTTTCTTAAGAAAAAAATCTGTCATACAAATTCTAATCTAAATATGAATGGAATAAAAATATTGATATCCAACAAATTAGGCTGTAAAGCAAAAAGTATTATTTTATGTAGTAAGGAACATTCCATATTGATAAAGAGAATGATAAATCATGAAAATTAAAATATTTTCATGCACCTAAAAAAACAGCTCAAAATACAGAGAGTAAAACATAACAGAAATATAGGAAAACTAGATTAATCTATAAGAACATTGCTGTTATTGTTAGTGACCTTGAGTTGGTAATCTCATGGCAACTCTATAGAGCGCCATGAGATTTTTAAGGGAGTCTTTAAGGGAGCAAAAAGACTCATTTTTCTCCCATTGAGCAGCTGGTGGGTTTGAACTGCTGTCTTGTGGTTAACAGACTTAAACATTGATTTTTCAACTGGGAATAAACAAAATATAAGTAGAGACATAATGTTGTTGCTCATAAGAGCTATCAAGTTTTTTGCAACTCACAGTGACGCTATATAAGGGTTTCCAAGGAGCAGCTAAGGAGCTCTGGTAGCGTAGTGGTTATGAATCAGGCTGCGAACCTTAAGGTCAGCAGTTCGAAACTACCAGCCACTCCGCGGGAGAAAGATGAGACTTTCTGCTTCCATAAAGATTCACAGCCTCAGAAATCCTGTACAGGATCGCTATGGGTTAGAACCGACTCAATGGCACTTAACAACAAAAACAATAAGGAGCAGCTGGTTGGTTTGAACTGTTTGCCTGGTGGTTTCCAGTCCCATGTGATGATCTTTCAGCAGCACATCAGGAGTCCAGAGATATGATTGTTGTTGTTTTTTAAGTGCTGTCAAGTTGGTTCTGACCCATAGAGACCCTGTACAGGGTTTCCGAGGAACCACTGGTGACCTTGAACTGCCGACCTTGCAGTTCAACTGGCTTTGTAGTCTGGTGCATTCACCCATAGCACCACACCAGGACTCCGGAGATACACTAGACAGGTACAACTATCAACTACTTGGCATATATAGAAAATTTTACTCAATGACAAAAAAGCACCAGTTATTTTCATGTTCATACAAAATATTCATAAAAATTTACAAATATGCTAAATCAGAAAACTCCACTGCTAATCTGTCTGTTTGTCTTGCTGTGGTGACATGCATGTTGCTGTAATGCTGGAAGTTATGGCACTGGTATTTTAAATACCAGCAGTGTCACATTGCTAGACAGGTTTCAGTGGAAATTCTAGACAAAGAGTAGGAAGAAGGGTAAACCCACTAATTCCAAAAGGTTAGCCAGTGAAGATATTGTAAATAGAAGTAAAACATTGTAGCTATAATGCCAAATGATGAAAACATGAATAGTAGAAGACTGTTAGGTAAAGTACTGGAAGATGTGTCCCTTCGTTTGGAACACACTCAAAATATGACTGACGAAGAGCTGCCTCCTCAAAGAAGACTAAACAATAATGACGTGAATGGTCCAAAGATTTTAGGACCTTCATTTTTTTATTGGACACAACAGAATATGAGGAAAAACAGCTGCAAACATCCATTAATAATCAGAACCCAAGAAGGATAAAATATAAATCTAGGAAACCTGGAAGTTGTCAAAAATGAAATGGAACACATAAAAATAGGTATCTTAGGCATTGTTATTGTTGTTATGTGCTGTCGAGTTGGTTCTGACCTAGAGTGACTGTTTCTGAGAAGCAACTGGTGAGCTTGAACCATGGACCTTGCAGTTCAAACTGACTTTGCTGTCCAGCGCATTAACCCACAGTGTCACACCAGTTTAAAAAGACTGGTACTGGACATTTTGATATGATGATCACATGGTTTGGCAGTGGTGGACTATTCATATTTACATGATTTGAAGACATACTTGTATTAATCAAGCTGGTACAGTAGACACAATGATAAACAGAACATTTTAAAGGCAGTAGAAATAGACTGATAACAATGTTTTATAAGCACCACTCAATTGTGAGTTTATTGTACTGTGGTGGCTTCCTATGATTCTGGAAGGCAGGCCATGGGTATTTTCAATACTAGCAGGGTCCCCCATGGTGGACAGTTCACAGCTGAGCTTACAGACAGACAGAGTAGGAAGAAGGAGAAACACACTACTTCTGAATATTTAGTCACTGAAAACCTATGAATTACAGTGGAACACTGTCAGCACCAGAATATTGACTTTAAAAACATTATGAAGAGCACACCAGAATATTGTCAGATATAGTGTTAGAATAGAAGATGAGCCCATCCAGTTGGAAAGAATTCAAAATATGACTGAGAAGAGCTGTCTCCTCAAAGTAGATTGACCGTGATGATATGAAAAGAGAAAAGCCTTTGGGACCTTCATTTCGTGATGGGCACAACTCACAATGAAGAGAAATAACTGCAAATCTCCATTAATAATCAGAACATGGAAAGCACAAAGTATGAATCTAGGAAAACTGGAAGTTGTCAAAAATGAAATGGCACACGTAAACCTCGGTATCCTGGCATTAGTGAGCTGAAATGCACTGAATCTGACAATCATATGGTTTACTATGCTGGAAATGACAAACTGAGTAGGAAAGACATTGCATTCATCATCAAAAAGAACATATCAAGATCGTCTTGAAGCACAACACTGTCAGCAATAGGATAATTTCCAAATGCCTACAAGGAAAACCAGTAAATACCACTACTATTCAAATTTACCAACCAACCACTAAAGCTAGTTATGATGAAACTGAAGAAATCTACCAACTTCTTTAGTCTGAAATTGATTAAGCAAGTAACCAAAATGTATTGATAACTACAGGTTACTGGAATGCAAAGGTTGGAAACAAAAAGGAAGGATCAGTAGTTGGAAAACTTGACCTTGGTGATATAAACAATGCTAGAGATCCCATGATAGTACTTTGCAAGACCAATAACTTGTTCATTGCAAATACCTTTTTTAGACAGATGACTGTACATACGGACTTCACCAGATGGAATACACAGAAA
>NW_006408546.1:21999581-22000820 GCF_000296735.1 Chrysochloris asiatica | reverse complement strand
GCCATGGTATTTTCAATAACCTCATATACATGTAAAAGTAGGACAGCGCATAAGGACAGTCACAGAAGAATTGATGCAATTGAGTTAAGGTCTTGAAGGATAATATTAAAAGTACCATGGATTGCCTGAAGAACAATCCAATCTGTGCTGTAAGAAGTACAACCAGAATATTCCCTGGAAGCCAGGATGGCCTGAATTCATCTCTCATACTTCGCACATATTGCCAGGAAGGACGGGTCCCTAAAGCAGAATATTATGTTTGTTAAACTGAAGGGTCGAGAAAAGGGAGGAAGGCCCCCAACGAGACTGATTGGCAAAGTGACAGCAACGATGGGCTTATGTGTAGCAATGATTGTGAAGTTGATGCAGGACAGGGCAGTGTTTCGTTCTGTTGTGCATAGGGTTGCTATGAGTCAGTATCGACTCAATGGCACCTAACAACAGCAACAATAATGTTTTATAAGGAGTCCTGGGATGGTGCTGTAGGACAAGTACTGAATCGCAAGGTCAGATTGATCTGAAAAGTGAGCAGTTCAAACTCACTCAGCCACGCCTGAGAAACCCTATATCGGATCGCTATGAGTAGGAACCAATTCAATGGCATGCAGCAACAACAACGATTTATAAAAGTGTGAAAGCAACACAATAGAGGAAAGATAGAAATTTCAACAAACGGTGCTGTCAAAATTTTTGGTGGTGTTAGGTGCCATTGAGTCGATACTGACTCATAGCATCCCTATACACAAGATGACGAAACACTGCTTCTGTTCTCAATGTTGATTGTGGGCCCAATCAAAATGAAGACATCTTTGACAACTTCAATCTTTTCTCCATTTATCAAGATCTTATTTGTTGGTCTTGTTGTGGAAGGTTTTGTTTTCTTTACATGGAGGTGCAATCCATACTGAAGCCTGTGATCTTTGATATTCATTAATAAGTATTTAAAGTCTTCTTCATGTCCAGCTCTGGTAGCGCAGTGGTTACGAATTAGGCTGCTAATCTCAAGGTCGGCATTTTGAAACAACCAGTTATTCCATGGGAGAAAGATGAGGCTTTCTGCTTCAGTAAAGATTTGCAGCCTCAGAAACCCTGTGTAGAGTCACTATGAGTTGGAACTGACTCCACGGTACTTAACAACAACATGTCCAGCAAGAAAAGTTGTATCATCTGCATTTTGTAGGCTGTTAATGAGTCTTCCTCCAGTTCTAATGCCATGTTTCTCCATATAATTCATTTCCT
>NW_006408546.1:21997339-21998162 GCF_000296735.1 Chrysochloris asiatica | reverse complement strand
TGTTCTATAGTCAGCTCTATCCTTGTTTTGAGTGATGATATTGGGCATCTCTATCATTCCCCCACCTCCCACCCCACACACACACAAAGGTAGTCAATGTAATTCCTGTATATTCCAACTGTTGAGGTCCATGTGCATATTCTCCATTTATGTTCTTGAAAAAAGGCTAAAATGGACATCCATCATTTAAATGAACATTTGTCTTATATGTGACTTTATACAAAAATCTAACTCAAAATGGATCACAGACTTACATGCAAAGTATAAAATCCTAATGTATTAAGAAAAATAAATCAAATGAAAATCTTTGGAATCTAAGACTAGGCAGCAAGTTTTTAGATAATACCAATAGTTGTTTTCATAAATGAAAAATAAATATATTTGTAATGTATATCTTAGATAAAAGATTAGCATACAGAGTACATGTCATACAAAGGTAAAAACTGTTTAATCAGTTGTTGTTGTTAGGTGTCATCGAGTCTGTACCGACCCTTAGCAACCTTATGCACAGCAGAAGGAAACATTGCCCGATCCTGGGCCAACCTCACTACTGTTGCCACGCTTGAGTCCATCGATGCTGCCACTTGGCTAATCCATCTCGTTGGGGGTTCCACTCTTTTTCTCTGACCCTCCACCTTACCAAACATCATATCCTTCTCCAGCAACTGGTCCCTCCTGAAAATATGTTCAAAGTATGAGAGACAAAGTTTGGCCATCTTGGCCTCTAAGGAGCACAATGACTGCACTTCTTCCAAAACGGATCTATTGTTCTTTTGGCAGCCCATGGCACTTTCAATATTCTCCTCCAACACCATAACTCAAA
>NW_006408546.1:21986081-21996659 GCF_000296735.1 Chrysochloris asiatica | reverse complement strand
CAATATTGTCCATAGCTTGTTATCATCCACACAATCGAAAGCCTTTGCATAGTCAATAAAGCACAGGTAAACATCTTTCTGATATTCTCTGCTTTTAGCCAAGATCCATCGGACACCAGCAATGATATCCCTCATTCCATGGCCTCTTCTGAATCTGGCTTGAACCTCTGGAAATTCTCTGTCAAAATATGATTGTAGCCATTTCTGTATTACCTTTAGCAAAGCTTTACTCATATAGGATATCAAAGAGATTGTCCAATGACAATCCCCTGCTGGTATTTAAAATGCCGGTGGCATAGCTTTCAGAATCACAGTAATCAATCAGCAGTAATCATAAAAGTGGAAAATAAAAATGTAAAAGCACACTATTTCATACCCATCAGAAAAACGAGCCCCAAAATCTTAAAGAATTAAGGTTTGCTAGGATGTGAAGATAAAGGAAATCTTATACTCTTCTGGTGACATATAAATTAGTTGAAACACTTTGAAATGAAAAATAGCAATACCTAGTAACAGTGAGCGTATGCATCTGTTACGACGCAGCAATCTCATTTAATACATCATAATAACAATGGAAATGTGAACAGAGATGTTCATTGCATCATTATTTACAATAGTTTCTGGGTTTTTTTTTAAGGGAGACAAACATATTCTAGATGGACAAATGAATTATGATGTGCTCACACGATACTGTTGTTGTTAAGTGCTGTTGAGTCGATTCTGACCCATAGTGACCCTGTACAGGGTTTCTGAGGAGCAGCTGGTGAGCTTGAACCGCTAACCTTGCAGTTCAAACGGTATTGCAGTCTGGCACATTAACCCACAGTGCCACACTGCTGACATGATAGAGTATGATATATGTATCAGTTTGAAACACTAACTACAACTAATTGTGTTAATATGAAATGATATAATCATTCAATGAAAGAAGCAAGTTAAAAAATATACATGTAATATGATTCATATAAACTTTTAAAGCAAATCAGATTTAAGTATGTATGTGTGTAATGATTAATGTATATTTAGAAGAATAAAACCATGGGTTAGAAAAATGTCTATACCAAATTCAGATTAAAAGGTAGAGATTATGGTACTAGAGATTAGAATTTAGGGTCTTTAGTTTTCTATGTTTGAGTTGATTGTTACAGCTACTGTATCAATCCATCTTCTTGAGGGTCTGCCTCTTTTTCACTCACCCTCTACTTTATCAAGCATCATGGCCTTTTCCAAGTTGTCCCTCCTGATAACATGTCCAACATACAGGAGACTAATTCTCATCATCCTGACTGCTGAGGAGCATTCTGACTTAATTCTTCCAAGACAGATTTGTTTATTATTCTGACAGTATATGGTATATTTAATATTCTTTGCCAACACCATTTTTCAAATGCATCAACTTTTCTCTGCTCTTTCTTATTCGTTGTCCAAATTACATACATATTTGACAGTTGAAAATACCATGACTTTGGTCAGGTGTACCTTAGTCCTTAAAGTGACATCTTTAGTCTTTAGCACTTTAAAGGTATATTTTTGCATAGATTTATCCAGTGCAATGCATTCTTTAATTTCTTGGCTGCTGCTTTCATGGACATTGATTGCGGATCCAAGTAAAATAAATCTTTGACAACTTTAATCTTTTATCCATGTATTACAACATTGGTTCTTGATCTAGTTGGGAGGATTTTTATTTATGTTGAGGTGTAATTTAGACTGAAGACTGTAATCTTTGATCTTAATCAGTAAGCGCTTCAAGTATTTTTGCTACGAGCAAACAAGATTGTGTTATCTGCCACAGGTTCTGAATAAATCTTCGCCAATCCTAATGGCACACTCTTCTTGGATTATTTTCCAAAGCATACCATACAGATTGAATAAGTGTGATAAAACGATACATCTCTGACACACAACATTTCAGATTTTTAGCCAAGACTGTTGATCTATATACAGTTTATCCAAGAGTACAATGAATGGTTTTAGCATTCCCATTCTTTGTAATGTTATCCTTAATTTGCTGTTTGCATAGTCAATGAAGCACAAGTAAATATGTTTCTGGCATTCTGTGCTTTCAACCAAGTTCCATCTAACGTCGGCAATGATATACCTCATTTCTTGTCCTCTTCTGAATCTCACCTGAATTCCCTCTCAAAGTACTGCTGCAACCAAGTTTTTAAATTAGCTTCTGAAAAGTTTTACTTGCTTATGATATTAATAAAATTCTTTTGTAATTTCTACATTCTTTTGGATCAGTTTCCTTTGAAATGGGCACAAACAGGAATCTTTTCAAGTTGTTTGTCCAGGTAGCTGTTTTCTAAATTTCTTGGCATAGATGTGTGAGTTCTTCCTACATTGTACTGATACGTTGAAACATCTCATTTGGTATTCTGTCAGTTCCTATAGCCTTGTTTTTCATCTGTGTCTTCAGTGCAGCTTAGCCTTCTTTCTTTAATATCATTGGTTCTTGATCATCTGTTACCTACTGAAATGGTTGAACACCAATTATTTTGGTACAGTGACCCTGTGTATTTCATTCCTCTTCCTGTGTCATTCAATAGTTTGCCCATAGAATCCTTCATATTGTAATAAAATAAACCGAGAAAGAGAAAACATTTAAGGAACTATTTCAAATTCTTAACGTCTGCTCATCCTGGCTGTTATCTATATGCTTACTTACTATATATTGTTTTTTCCAACCTTCTACCTGCTGTAATATTTTACAACAAAAAATACAGGAGACTAGTCTGTAAAAGGAGTTCTGGTGTTGCTGTGGACTAATGCATCAGGCTGAAAAGTTGTTTGAATTGCATGGTCGGTGGTTCAAGCTCACCAGCTGCTCCTTGGAAACCCTACACAGGGTTGCTATGGGTCGGAATCGACTCGATGGCACTTCACAGCAATAGCAGTCTGTAAAAGGACTCCTCACTGAAAATAGTTAAGTACATTCACCTCCTAAATGAAGTAATAGCATGATACAGAATTATTCATTGAGTATGCTGCTGTGCTGTTCTTAAATGTCTTCAAGTTGGTTCTGACTCAGAGAAATCCTGTATAGGGTATCCACGGAGCAGTTGGTGAGTTTGAACCACCAACCTTGTGGTTCAAACCAACCTCACGGTCCAATGCTTTATCCCACAGCATCACACAAGAAGACTCCAAATAGATGTCTGTCTGTTCACATTTTATGGGATATATACAAGAAAGTTCAAAATTTTAACAAGAGTTGAAAAATATTTTCCCACCAACAAATTATGCAAACAGAAACTTAAGTTTGCCTTAACTTAACTTGCACATTCATCAGCCTACTTCATAAAACTAAATTATAGTATAATGAGTTAAATTTATACGCTTTCCCATTTAGATTCCATAAATTGCCCCTCGTTCCAGAGACACAAACTTCACTTCCATTACTCTCAAACCCACCAGATTGTAATAATAAATAACACTGGCCACTAAATTGCTTTAAAAATCATTGCTTCTCATGCTAATATATTTATGGGAAAATCTAGATTTGGCAACACATTAGGCACCTATTGTATTTAAAACTTTATGTTTTTCCAATTTGTCAGTAATATATTTATCAATGCATTTATATTGCTATAAGTTACAAACAATACAAATAAAGTACAAGTTTCATTTGAAATCCCCAAATTCTAGTTCCTACTCGTAGGATCTACTTGTTCTTCCAGCTACTGTCATCAGTTTATAGCAGGATTTCCAGATAAATCTTTGTATGGGGGGAGGGGGCTGTTCTGTAGGATTCTTAGTACCCTCACCTCTATGCACAAGATGCTAGTAGCATCTCCTCACCAGCACTCCCTCCTCACTACCACACCCAGCGTTGACAAACATTTATTTAGGTTTTACCATGTGACCCTTGGGTATATTTTGAGTTTGAAAGGCTGAAATTTAATGAAAGAATATTTATTATAGAAACTCACACCTAGCTGAAAACTGCTGTCTTGAGTGTATCATTTGATTTTTTTTTTCCCATTCATTTGTACCTAGCTGTTTGCATACATGCTGGAATGTATAGGGTTTTGTGTAAACATTTTTAAAATATTGTTGGTCTTAGGTGACATCGAGAACAAAACATTGCCTTGGGCCAACCTCACAATCGTTGCTATGTTTGAGCCCATTGCTGCTGCCACTGTGTCATTTCATCAGGTTGAGGGTCTTCCTCTTTTTCTCCTACTTTCAACTGTATTAAAATTGACATCCTTCTCTAGGGACTGCTCCCTCCTGGTAATATGTCCAAAGTATGAGAGACAAACTCTGGTCATCCTGGCTTCCAGGGAGCATTCTGGCTGTACTTCTTCCAACACAGATCTGTTTGTTCTTTTGTTAGTGCATGGTATTTTTTAACATTCTCCTCCAACACCATAGCTCAAATGTATCAATTCTTTCTTCTATGGTCTTCCTTATGGTCTGTCCAAATTTCACATGCCTATGAGGTTACTGAATAACATGGCTTGGATCAGGTGCACTGTAGTCCTCAAACTGTTATCTTTGCTCTTCAACACTTTAAAGACGCCTTGTGCAGAAAATTTGCCTAGGACAATACAAATATAAATTGTGTCATTTATGGTAAATATGATTAGTTGCCTCTTGGTCCTTTTTATTGAATAATAGGTCCTTTTATTGAATAATAGGTATCATTCTCGAACTGAACCTTATTGTTTTTACTTGATATGTCTGACTCCTTGGTATGAATATGTCATGGTTTATTTAAACCATTCCCATCACAGGACTTTTAAGTTGACTTAGATACATTCTACCGGTTAGGAAAAATGGACTAGGGTTGGCCCAAGTTATGCCTAAAATTAATACCTTTCTATTCTGTGTAAGGGGAGAGCAATAGCTGCATATGATAAGCACTGGACTGAGTACCACAAGTTCAGTGGTTCTCCCTCTTAATGGGAGAAACATGAAGAATTCTACTCCCACAAAGGTTTTCCATTTTGGAAACCCTATACAGGGTTGCTATGAGTTGAAACCAAATCAATTTGGTTAACAACACATTCTGTATAAGAGTCCCTTTTATTTTCTATTTCTACCATACAGGATAAAAATAAACAGCACTAACATTTTAATATGACTTCAATAATGCCTGACATATTTTTGAAATTATTATTCTACAACCTTTCCTCTCTTTTAGATGAAGGAGCCACAATGTCTCGGTATAAATAGGCCTTGGATTTCAGTCATGCAGTGCCTATCATAATCTGTTTTCTTTCCTTGGGCATTTTGAGGCAAAGCATTATTGCAGCTATAAATCACCCATTCCCAGACTCACTTCCCTTGGAAGGGCCTAAGAGCCTCTCGGGTGTCCTGTATTTCAGAAAACATTGATCTGAACTGGAAGCTGTGTGGCAAAGTAGAAAATATTCTAGATCCAGAGAGAGAAGAGGCCTGTTCCATCCTCATTTTGTGTAGGCCACTTTCTTTTTACCTTGGGCCTCGTCAGAGGGATAAAGGTTTGGTGAAGATGATTTCTTAGGATTCTTCCAGACCTTAAGTCTAAAGTTTCACGTCCCTTTTTAGACAGTAATTTCTGGAGAATAGGATTGTTTCTTTGTTGTCTCATCATCTCTTCATTATGCTACAGCAGAAGTCCTACAAGTGGAAGGCTTTCACAAACAACATTTCATTCTCTCACATGTTAAGAGGCTAGAAGTCCAAATACAGGCCATCAACTGTATAGAAAGGCTTTCTTTCTGTCAGCTCTGGGGGAAGGTCTTTGAATGCCTTCAAACTCTGTAGACTTGGTGTCCTTGGAGAACTTCATGTGTATTAGCCTTAACCTTTCCCTGGGTCTAGGAGGTTCTCTGCACAGACACTCTGAATCCAAAGGGTATGCATCACTCTGGGTTCTTTTTTTTTTTGATGGTAGTCATTTCTCTCCTTCTCTGCTAGCATCTCTCGACTTTTATCTCTATAAGATAAAAGGTAACAGAGGCCATAATACAGGGAAACTTCCCCTACATTGACTGGGTCAGAGCTATGACCAGAGTCAAGACATTACCCCATCCTAATCCACTTACAAAGGAGCTCTGGTAGCATAGTGGTTATGAATCAGGCTGCTAGCCTCAAGGTTGGCAGTTCGAAACTACCAGCCATTCCACTAGAGAAAGATGAGGCTTTCTACTCCTGTAAAGATTTCAGCCTTGGAAACCCTGTGTAAGGTCACCATGAGTCAGAACCGACTCCATGGCACTTAACAACAGCAATCCACTTACAACTAAATCACGGATCATATCAGCTTACATTAGAATAATGACTGTTTCATCACATAACTACAAAATTTATATCACCACACAATGGCCAAACCTCTAAGAATCATGGTCCAGTTAAGCTGACACACATTTTTATGGTGGGGCAAAATTCAATCTAAGACCAATTGATTTTAGTGTTGACTTAAAATTTTTTATGTGCTCTTCTGTATTCTTTCAATTTTTTAATGCATGTTTCACTTCAAAATATAATAAGGTCATTCTTAATTAAAGATAACAAAGTAACTGGACAGAGTGTGTCCCAAATCATGAGATGAGACATAAAAATAGCTCCGTTCCTATTTCTGCATTTATAATCAGGGACATTTCAAAAAAAATTAAAAATACAAATGCAAAACATCTTTAGTTCTTGAAAAAAAATGTTAAGATGTTTTCTTTCTTTATCACTGTTTCCTTTATGTCATAAAAACGTCAAAGAAATAAAATTTCAAATATGGTTTAAATATTCAGTTTAACTTTTTTATTATATGCATTTATGTATGCATACATATACATAAATACATACATATATGTATAAAGAGAGAGAGAGAAAGAATCAGGAGCCCTGGTAAGAACCATTGATTACAAGCTGGCCTGCTTGCTAACTGCAATATCAGCTGTTTGAATCTATCCACTGCTCCACAGGAGAATGATGAGGCTTTCTGCTTCCTTAAAGATTTACAGCCTCAGAAACCCTATACAAGGTTGCTATGAGTTGGAACTGACACCACGGCACACACACACCAACACATGTATAGACATGTATTGTTGTTCTTGTTAAGTGCCATTGAGGTGGTTCTGACCCATAGCGACCCTGTAGGGTTTCTGAGGAGTAGCTGTTGAGCTTGAACCACCAACTTTGTGGTTCAAACCAACTTTGCAGTCCAGCCCATTATCCCACAGCATCACACCAGGACTCATAGACATGTATACATATGTATAATCTATGTGTGTATTTATAGGTATACACGCAAATTCACACCCAAGAGTCAATCAAAAAGTATTTCTACAAAATCACAGGAACCTTTATTAAATAAAAATATCAAAACCTAAGTCTACTGTTTCTTGATATACATCATCTATCTATGTGTATACACGTGTAAAGTTGGTGTTTCCATCTCTCTAAATCTTCCTCAAAGAATTTTGTTCTCTTAAATCTATACCATGTCAAAATGGAAGTTTGGGCATTCCTGAGGGACTCAAATCATATTCCTTTGAAATGTTCTTTAAGTGATGGGAACCAAAAGTCGTGTGAAGGGGCAAGATCAGTGTTGCAGGTTAGATGGAGTAGGTTTCCAAACAACATTCTCATAGCCATCCTTTGAAGAATGAGTCATTGCATTGTCAATGGAAAAACTTCCTTGGCAAAACTTTCCTGGCATTTTTATCACTAGTACAGTTTTCAGTTTTTTTTAGAACTTCTTCCTAATAAGCTCCCATGACCAGCTTGCATTCTTTGAGAAAATCTATCAAGATTACTCTTTTGGGAATTCCCAGAAATAATTTCCATAACCTAGTAAGCTGACTTATCTGCCTTGCATTTAACTGGCTCAGTAAATACCCCAGGAAGCCACTGTATTGACTGGCTCTTATTTTTGAAGGCACTCAATTGAGACCAAGACAAGTATATTTCTGAGAGAACATGTTCAGCCATTCAATGATCACAATGACCTATTTAAACACATTTTGTTTAGAAGAATGCTGTGTATGTATGAACTGGAACCCTGTTAGCAAAACTTTGTTACTTACTCTCATGTGTGTGTGTGTGTGTGTGTGTGTGTGTGTGTGTGTACAATATGGATCCTCTTGAGAAGCTGTGAATTCTGTTAAAAGAAAATGAAAAATGATCTCTTATTGTACCAGGTATTTCATGCTACTTGTGGGGAGTCCCTTGTGCCCTTTGAAGGACACCCACTGGAACAATGTCTTTCATTTCTCTGCCACTAGACTATGTCGATTTTCAGAAGAATCTTTGCCACTCCTGCCCATCATTTAGTAAAATATCAGTCTCGTGTACATGTGGAGTTTCCTGAGTGTATATACGATGATCAAAAACAGGAGATCCATATCTCAGCAGTGATACACAGGAACAGTAACAGAAAAGAAAATGTAGTGCTGGAAAAGATAAGACCTACCCAGAGCATAAATAAGTCTCTGAGAATGTGAAAATGCACATGAAGCTTTATAAATGATCCCTAAGAACATGCGTAGGATTATTGGGCATGCTTTGTCTTTGGAAATCACAGCATCTTGAAATGGAAAAAACAGAAACAAATGAGTTTGACTCTATGTATTTGCCACTACAGAGTCATTATCTGCCACCATAGCTTTGTATTTTTCCACTCCGGTTTCACATTCCCAAGGTGACAGTGATTCTGTCACTTGCCTTAGGAGATGAGTCTATCATCTAACACTGCCAGCAAGATGTCACTGAGAATAAGCCTAAATGTTTCCATTATTTTCATCCCATTGCTCCTAGTTATCCCCTACTGGGTCATTCTAAATACTGTCATTTCACTCTCATGTATTTTATTTCTTTCAAATATTCACAGGCTATCATTATTTTCCACTGTATTTGTCTCTAAGCTCTTTCAATCTTTCCTCATAAGTAAGTCCCTCCATCATTTTTTTTTCCCTTGAAGACATAGGAAAGAGCGTATTTTTCTTCACTGTATGGAAAAACTATATGGTCCATTTATAAGAGTTCACTGGGAGATAAATCACCTAGATCCCAGGTCTCTGGAAGGATTTGCTGTTGTCTTCTTACTCTACCAATGATGCTTGGGTTTAGGGGCTATTCTCATAAAATCAGTCCTAATGGGTCAGCTGACACTATCTAGGGCACTGACAACACCTCAGAGCTTCCCTCATTGGCTGGATTTGTTAATGCTCAACACAGCAATTTATAATCTACGGTAGTTACAGGGAAGCTGTGAGCATCTGTATGGATGCCAGTAAGGAATTTATGAACTGTAGGCACTGCAGGAAAATGCAATGGACCACAAGGTCAGTTTGAACTGTAAGGTCTGTGGTTTCAATCCACCAGCCACTCCTTAGAAACCCTATACAGGGTCACTATGACTCAAAACCAATTCGAATGGACTGAAAAACAACAAGATCTCTAATGAGAAGGGAGAGTCTATTGGGCAATGATGAGCATACTTTCAATTACTCAACTGTTTACCAGGCTGCACTGGCCAACCATTATCCACAAAACATACTCAATATACCTGAGAAACATCTGTGGCTCCTCCTTTCACTGGGAAAACTCTAAGTGATGGAATATCCATGCCCTTCATGCTCTCTTAGCTAAAAGAAACCATTGCTATTCAAATTCTTAATACAAATTAGGTCCTGGGACTTACCTACATGTTGATCAAGATGGTGCCAGACTAACCAGTGAGAAAGAATTGGAGAGCATCCATACATACATAACTGAACATCCTCTCTGCTTCCATACGTTTTACACTGAATCACCAAAGTGGATAAGTTACTGGCACTATGAGTTACCTGAGTTAGCTTCTGACTCAAAGTATTATTATAATCTGAGTAGGGTTTAGAGTTTCAAGTATGGATTGTTCTAAAGTCATTCAGGGAGAAACATGCAACTTTTCAAAAGAAAATCATCAAATTCTTGTAAGAAAATGATAAAAGCATTCTTTATCATCCATGCCTATTCTTCAGCATGCCCTATCCCCTTCCATGACCTCTCCAGGACATTGCACTCTTCCTTGGTAAGTGTTTTTCTCCTCTTCATCCTTCTTCCTCTTCTTTCATTTCATCTTCTTCCTCTTTCTTCTCTAGCTCTCGTTCGTCTTTCCATGCCTCTAAATATAATTGTTCCAATGATTTTTTTTCTTGAATTGGGTATTTCGTTTCCCATCATTTTCGCCTTGGGAATTCACACCCAATTTCTTTTCATTAATTATCATGATATAAGTGACTACCATATCCCTATCCTGTCCCTCAGTTACAGGCATACACATCCAGTTGCCTCTTATAAATCACTTGCAATTCTCACAGGTAACTCAAATGTGGAACATAGTAATTCAATTAACCTCCCTTCCTATCGTCCCTATTTTAATAAAGATCTCTATTATTTTTCCATTTATATGAGACATTCCAAAGACTAAAATCATATTTAATCTTCCTTCCCTCTCTCCTTGCCTTTCCTCCTTTGCAATATGTGAATTTTCTGCACAGGTCTCCTTATTGTCACAAGAAAATCTTTTAATACTGTTCCCAAATTCTATTGAAGGATTTTTGTACCCTATTTTCCCTTATGCAATCTCTCCCTGTTCAAAATTAAAAT
>NW_006408546.1:21977556-21982863 GCF_000296735.1 Chrysochloris asiatica | reverse complement strand
AAGAATTCTCAGGACTTTTAATATTATACTGTTTATTATGGGATATAAGATTAAATGTTTTTCAACTTATTAAAAATGGAATCCCCTTTAAGAGGAGACAGTGCTTCTTGAACATACACGATGCTTGATTCATCACCTAAAATATTAACCTTCTAAAATACAGTTTTAATGAAGTTTATCTCTAGATTACTCATTCTGAAATGTATTGTTTCCCAAAATTTAATACCAAAAGTCTTTGTTTTCTCTTTGTATGTACTCAACTACAACTAAATGATTGATTACCTAACATTTCTTTGTTTGCCCAATTCTATACTTTTACTTATGAAAGAACTTCCAATTCAGCATTGTACTGGAGGCCCTCACCAGCAAAATAAGGAAGGGGGTGGGGGGGAAGATGTTTAAGGCATACAGATTAGAAAGGATGAAACAGAACTGTCACCATTTGCAAATGATATAAGAATCCCATGGAAACCCCAAAGGAATCGCCAGAAAAACTACTGAGAGGAATTTCACAGAAAAAGACACAAATGTTAGTAAATATATGAGTACATGTTCAAATAAATCAGTAATTAGGGACTACAAACCAAAACTATGCTAAGAGATCATTTTACACAGATTCCATGGGAAAACTTTTAATAACGTGGCATTATTAAAGGTTGCTGAGAACATAAATCACCAAGACTTCTTAGACATTGCTGACAGAAGTGTTAACTGCAATGATTGCTCTGTAAAATAGCGTAGCACAGTTTTGTAAAACTGAACATTCATATATCCTACAGCCAAGCAATTCTCTTCTAGGTGCACATTCAAGAGAGACTCTGAAACATAAACACACCAGATATATACAAGATAGTACAAAACAGCATTGTCTACAACAATACCCAAAATGCCCATTGCAGTGAGAATGAATAAATACAATACAGGGCATATGGAATATTATATATCAGTCAATATCTCTTAACAAACTATGGTTACAAAATATGGAGAAACCTTAGCATTACAATATAGAATAAAAAATTTAGTTCCAGAAGATTACAGTCTCCTGTCCTTTTTATAAAAACAACAACAACCAAAAAAAAAACCACCCAAATGTAGACAATATGCTCTTTAGGGTTACATGTGTGTGATAAAAGATTAAAAGGAAAAGTAAAGATTAAATGTAGCAGTTACGTCATATAAGAGGGACAAGAGAGCAGAATTAGAAACGTTGCAAGAGAGGGTCATGAAACGAAGAATATGATTATTCCAATTCTGCACACCTGTGTTTAAAATAAATCAAGATAGAAATTGAAAACAAAATGGATAGGAAACTGAGAAAATCGTGATTCCTGGTATGAGCAACTAATGAATGATTGTGTTGTTTACTAAAATGGATGAACAAGATTTACTTTTCAATTGAATATGCAACATCCACATAGACAAATGAGAAGTTTAGAGTTATGGCCAGGCACATTTGGATATAAAGGATATGGTGAAAAAAATTGCCTTGTCCACTTCCTTGTTAATTTATTTGAGCCTCTATACAGACTACATGTCCCAGCCAGCCTTGCAGCTAGTTAAAAGACTAAGTTCTATATACTGTTGTCATTGTTGTTAAGTGCTGTCGAGTCGTTTCTGACCCATAGCGACCCTGTATAGGGTTTCCAAGGAGCGGCTGGTGAGCTTGAACCACCGATCTTGTGATTCAAACGACTTTGCAGTCCAGTGAATTAGCCCACAGCGCTATACCATGACTTACTTCAATGGAAACTGCATGCTTCTATTTTCTTTTGGGGGGCTCCAGCAAATGGTGTAACCATGCAGTAGACGGAACCAATGTTTTGTTATCACTCTAAGGAGCAAAGCTATCCACAAACCTGTCTTAGATGGCTATGTGGTCATGAAATAAACGTCTTTTGTGTTTAAGCCACTTAATACTTTCAGATCTATGTATTAAAGTAATTCAGCTCCACTCTACATAATATAGGACTGGTACTGCTAAACAACAACAAAGAAGAAGAAGAAATATGTAGCAATGAAGAATTTACTGGATTTAAAAAAATAATACAGAAAGAGACCATAAGAGTTTAGAAAAATGAAGACATGTCTGATAAAACTGTCACTGACAATACTTTGGAAGGAAGATCAAATGCATACTGAGCACGTTACTTTGGGAGCACAGACAGAATGTGCGAGAATATCAGTGTTTGTTGGTTTGTTAGTTCTTGCTGCTTATAGCAAATCATTGCAAACTAGGATTTGAAGATAGAAATTAAAGAATTTTTCAGGACTGAAGAAGCTGATTTCTTCTGGGCTACAAAAAATTGTTGTTGTTGTTGTTGTTAAGTGCCATCAAGTCAGATCTGACCCCTAGTGACCCTGCACAGAGTTTCCAAGAAACGGCTGTTGAGCTTGAATCGCCGACTTTGTGGTTCAAACCAAGTTTGCACTCCAGCACATAAAACTCACAGCGCCACAGGGAATACTTTAAACAAAGCTCATTAAGACTTCTCAGTTAAAAAAAGAAAAGGAAACACTGCCTTCTGGCAAAGACAGACTACGGTTATTATTCTATTTCTACCCAAGTGCCTCACGGTTGTTGTTGTTGTTGGGTGCTCTGGAGTTGGTTCTGACTTATAGTGGCCCTGTGCACAACAGAACAGAACGCTACCCAGTCCTGCACCATCATTATAATTGTTGTTATGCATGAGCCCAGGGCAGCTGGCACCGGGCTAATCTGTTTTACTGGGTCTCTTCTTTTCCCTGACCCTCCATTTTACTAAGCATGTTGTCCAGGTCCTGGTTTCTCTTGACAATATGTCCAAAGTATGACAGATGAAATTTCACCATCCTAGCTTCTAAGAAGCATTCTGGATGTACTTCTTCAAACACAGATCTGTTTGTTCTATGTTGACAGAACAAAACTTTTAACATTCTTCTCCAACATCATAATTCAAAGGCATCAATTCTTCTCAGGTCTTCCTTATTCATTGTCCAGCATTCACATGCATATGAGGCTATTGAAAATGCCAGGGCTTGGGTCAGGTGCACCTTAGTCCTCAAACTGACATCTTTGCTCTTTAGCACTTTAAAGAGGTCTTCTGTAGCAGATTTGCCTAAAGCAATACATCATTTGATTGCTTGACTGCTGCTGCTTCCATCAGTGTTGATGGCTGACTCAGCAAAATGAAGTCTTTGACAGCTTCAATCTTTTCCCCATTTACATGGATGTTGTTTATTGGTCCTGTGGTGAGGATTTTTGCTTTCTTTACTTTGAGGTGCAACCCATACTGAAGGCTGTGGAATTTTATCTTCATCAGTATTTCAAATCCTCTTTGCTTCCAGAAGAGCATGTTGTATCATCTGCATATCGCAGGTTGTTAAAGACTCTTCCTACAATCCTGATGCCATGTTTTTCTTCATATAATCCAGCTTCTCAGATTATTTGCTCAGCATACATCTTGAGTAAGTATGGTCAAAGGATACAAATCTGACACACACCTTTCCTGATTTTAACCATTCAGTGTCCCCTTGTTATGTTTAAAAGACTGCCTCAGAAGTACAATGGAGTGTTCTAGAATACCCATTCTTTGAAATGTTATCACAGGCTTAAGGCAAGTGCCATTAATGTGAGGCAATGGGTTATGGAGACAAGGAAATGAGGAAATATGGAGGATGTATGTCAGTAAAAACAGGATATAGTCAATGCCACTGAGAACTCTCTAGAAGCAAATATAGTAAAAGCCTCCTGAGTTTTTGTGAGAATTGTATTACCAATGAAACAAGACAGAAAATAGTTGATGGGTTCAAAATTTGCACCACCAGCTACAAAAGACTGGCATGGACATCTGTGTGCATTTCAGATGTGGCTAAAGGGAGAAATAGATAAAGAAATGCATCTAGAGGGAGTTGCTCCCAGACAACAGAATAAGGGTTTGATGACTGGAGTCTAGAAACTTTCTCCACCACCAAAGATCTTCACAGTGTCTGCCCAAGGTGACACTCCTGCAGTGCACCAGACTGGTGAGTGTCATGCGTTCTTTTCTTTTCTCTAGAAGAATTTTTACTGTGGTCACCGTGTTCCTGTTCTACCACTACACGTTCAGCTTGTATAGAGATGTAGTTCTCAATGTTGGGCAATTTCACAACCCAGACAATGCTTGACAGAATCTCTGGAGTCATTTTTGATGACCCAATGTAGGGATTTTGCTATTGGCATAGGCTAATAATGCTGCAAAACATCCTACAATGCACAGGACATCCCCCAACTAAAATAATTATCCAAAACCATTTGCCTCTTAATTTTCTCCTTGGATATAATTGATACCGTTGTTGTTGTTATGTGCCGTGGAGTCGTTTCCAACTCATAGTGACCCTGTACAGGGTTTCCAAGGCTGTAAATCTTTATGTGAGCAGAACACCTCATCTTTCTCCCGTGTAACAGCTGGTAGTTTTGAACTGCTGACCTTAAGGTTCGCAGCCCAATTCGTAACCACTACACTACCAAAGCTCCTCATAAGTGATATTAGACAGATGGTATTTGACTAAGTTCTACCCGTCAGAAAATGAGCAGTGATGATGTGTGTTGCTTACAAGATGGGGTATAAAGATAAGACTCTAAAGGATGATGGAAACACAAACTGGAAAAACCCTGGACCTTTCATTCAGTACCCACTGACCAGAAACAGTGACTTTGGAATGATCACTAATATATTTGAGGTCTATTTAATATAATTAAGTGCCGTCAAGTCGGTTCTGACTCATAACAACTCTGTATAGGGTTTCCAAGGAGCAGCTGGTGGGTTGGAATCACTGACTTTGTGGTTAGCAGTTCAATGCTTATCCTACAGTGTCAGACTAGGCCTGCATGGAATAGTCCTGCCTGCATCCATGATAGGAGCAGCTGGTGGATTGGAACAATCAACCCTTCAGTTAGTACTGAAGAGCTTAACCAATGCCCTGTGAGTGCTCTTACTCAAACACTTAATGAGTTTAAAAACCAAACAAGAAAAAACCCTTATTTTACTCGTTATCTTGTGGACTAGAAATTCAGCAAAAGCTCAGCTATGCTGTTTGTGTTCTGAACTATGGCATGGTGGAGCCAAGTTTTCTGCACTCATATGCATGATACCTTGGTTCTCCTTTGTCTGTCTCTCTTGCCACACTATTTCTCCACACTAACTCAGACCTCTTCCAACATGAGTGCCTCAGTGTAGGCAAAATTCTTTCCAAGTTGCTGTCTTCCAAGATGGAGAAACTAAAGTTTGCCAGAGAAGTTAAGGGCTACACTCAAAACTGATACAGTATCACTTCCACCATCTTTTTTTT
>NW_006408546.1:21966716-21971321 GCF_000296735.1 Chrysochloris asiatica | reverse complement strand
GAAACTGATGATGTGCCCTGTAAACTTTCACTCAATCCACAATAAAAACCTTAAATTAAAAAAAAATAAAATAAATAAAATCAACAGGACTGATAATTTTTATCTCAAAAAATCTGGGTTGGAAGAAGAACTTGAGGGTTTAATTTATTGGTTAATTGGGATCATTTATTAAATGTGAATTCCATCCGAATTTAAAATAATTTAAACACTGAGATATATACAAACTGAGGGTGGGCAACACCTGCCATGTACCAAAACAATCAGCTGCCATTGAGTAGATGTGCCCTCATGGCGACTCCATGTGCATTCGTTTAGAACTGGGTTTTAAAGGGCTTTCAATGGAAGCAGATCATTCTTCCAAGAAGCCTTTGGGTGTAGTTGAATCCCCAACCTACAGGTTAGCAACAGAACATGGTAACCATTTGTTACCATGGTTACCAGGGACTCCATGACACCACTCATTCTTTTGAGTCCCACAGCAGCTTCTGCTAGTAGGCCATAATACTATGTTCCATTTGGACCACACATAGTTTCAATGACCTTATCAATACTGTACTCGAGGCAGGCACTACCGATCTTTTATTTTGCCATGCAAGGAGAAACCTACTCACTACCCATGCTGGTGTGAAGCTATGAGTCTCTTAAAGTGAGGAATCTGTACCATCGTTAATTTTTTTTTAAATCTAACAGCCTGAATGATGACTGAACACAACTAAAGACAAACCCCATTCAGTAAATGTATTAGTCCTCACAGTAAAAATACTTGGGGATCTTTTAAAAAATCACAAAGCCCAGCGGTACCACACACCAACTAAATATAGATCTCTGGCTAGCAAAGAATTTTTTAAGTTGTTAAAAAAATTAAACCAGCAGTGCAGTGAAGCTCTTATCCTACGGCACCACACCAGGACTCTTGCGGCCTCATCTTTTTTCTCCACAGCCTTTTCAATGACTGTCATTTTTCAGAAGTAGATCACCAGGGCTAATTTTCTAAGTGCCTCCAGGTACATTCTAACTGACAACTTTTGGGTTAGTTGTCAAATGCTTCACCATTTGCACCCCTCATATACTGAAAAACCACAACATGCAAAGTTATTCCTAAAAACGGAATGCATCCTCGAATTTCTATACAAAAAGACACATATGATATGGCATGTTTCTAGAGGGGAGCATTTTCTGATTAAGATACAGTCAGATAACTGGGTTTTGTACTCACTTGATTTAAATTTCCAACCATCTCCAGATGTAGTACAAATCACAATTGCTTCCATGTTTATATGAGATAAAAATTCAGAATTACTCAGTAATTTTTAGCCATGATTTCACTGTGATCAGCCTAGGACAGCAATGAGCTTTTAAATTTTTGATAATTATGGGTAAAGGAGTATAAGGCTGTTTTGTTTCTCCTCTGACATACTTGAAATATCGACATTATTGGGAAAAGTCACCCAAACAAAAATACCAGCGATAATGAAAATGCCCCCATTAGAAAGAAATTCATCACATAAAATTAACGATTTTCAGCCAGTAACAATGCCCCTGTTTGGTTGTCAGGGTAACTCAATTTCAATTTAACTGAGCTGCTTTATCATCTGAATCAAAGTAAGAGACAGAGATGAATGAAAGTGATTCAGAGGCCTGGTGTACTATGTGTCCTGGATAAGAATTAATCCTGAAAAATAGTTTCATCTTTCATAGTCTTTCTTCCTCTCTTGCTCGCAAATGTCCCTTTAAGAATTATTTTTCTTAATTGCAATGATGAAGGTGTCATCTAATTTATTTTATTCAATTGCTATGACTTTTGCAACTTGAGTCCATCAGTCATGCCTAGGGAGGAAGATGAGACTTTCTGCTCCTGTAAAGATTTAGAGCCTGCAAACCCTATATAACGTCGCCATGAGTTAATAGCATGTAACAATGGACTACTTAAAAGGAGCCCTGGTGGCACTATGCTAGGAATTGGACTGCTAACTGCAAGGTCAGTGATTCAAACCCACATGCTGCTTGAGGGAGAAAGATGAGGCCATTTGCTCCTGTGAAGAAGCCCTGTACAGGGTCACTATGAGTTGGAACTGGCCTGATGGCAGTGAGTTTCTTCTATCTCAGAAGGGCATGGGTAGCATGAGCAGCTTGTGATTGGTTGCTAACCTAAAGGTTGACAATCCAAACCCATCCGGGAATTCAGTAGAAGAAATGCGTGGAGAACTGCTTCTAGTTCCAGAAAACCCTATGGTGGTGGTGGTGGTGTGCCGTAGAGTTGGTCCCAACTCATAGACACCCTATATAGGTTTCCAAGGCAGTAAATCTTTATGGAACAGGAAGCCTCACCTTTCTTCTATGGAAAACCTGGTAGTTTCGAACCACTGACCCTGAGGTTAGCAAGCCAACTTGTAATCACTACGCTACCAGAGCTCCTTTAGAGCAGTTCTATTCTGTATCGCTTGGGGTCATTATAAATGGGGGCCAAGGAAATGGCAGCTAGTAACTGTGGGAATGAGTGTCTTTTCTTCAACTTTATTGTGATTCTGCTTAGTGTATTTGGATGACCTTTCTTTTTCATTTTTACTACTTCTTGAAGTGAGTAGGGACTTTCTAATGTCCTTAAGTTCTCCTAGCAATTTGCAATAGCCAAACAAATAAGGACAAGAATGGGCATCTTAGCAGTTAGAATAAGCCCACCAGGTAAGGAATAGACCATGCAGTCTAAGCCCTTACCAATGGGGTGAGTGAGACACAGCCTTAAGACTCAAGCCAAGGATAAAAACCCAAGCAGACTGGCTGTCCAGTGTGCTCGCTAGCCTGTTCCTGTACAGCTATGCATATGCACCCTTCTGCAGAAGGAAATTTTGCCTCGCCGAGGTAACTTAGTCTTACCAAGTATCTTTTTGTGCAACACTGGGGTTCATTTTCAACAGTAACATTCTAAGAATAAGGGCTTTCACATGTTTTCTCTTGGACTCCGTGGCTAATTTAACAGAAATTATGAACAAGACTCTGTTAAATTCTTTATGACATTAGAAAGCTTGTGGTCAATATGTAAGAGTACATTCACACCTCCTGTTTCTGTGAATTGAGTAGAAACAGGGCTAAAGGCTAAAAATGCAACTTGGCATTACTTGGGACACTAATTCAGCTGTCATTTCCTGAAAGCATAACCTTCAAGGTACCCTCTCAAGCCCTAGGGAGGCACAAATGACTTATATATGGTTCCTATACTCAAGAGTAATTACAGTGCCACTTAATAAGTCTGACAAGAATCTCTATTGCAAAAACCATAGGCATCAAAAGAATAGAAAGGCTAACTGCCTATCGGACCACTCTTCCCTCCCGATACTGCAGTTAGTTAGTACCAAGCCCCAGCTGTAAGGTGGATTCTACATTCTGATTAGAAGATACTCAAGATATCTTCACAACCAGACTGTGAGTGTCTTGAGAATCAGTGGTCGAGTTTCTCTTCGTAACTTTAATTCCAAGAGAATTTGGAGTCCACAAATAATTCATTTCATGTACAGCATTGCATTTGAAGAAACTCTTCACAGTCTAAGGACCAAAATACTCATCATTTAAAAGAAATCCTATTCTTTGTGTCTTCCCAGGAACATCAAAGGAGTCCCTTTACAATTCCCAGAAATATTTCACATCTCTCCAACCTCCCTCCCCACCACTACCCCAGAACCAAATAAACATCCCTAACTAGTTCATCCCTTCTCTCTTCTCTCTCTCTTTCCTGCCATCTCTCTCAGCCACTTTCTCCTCCATTCTTCACTACTTATACTGCCTTAGTTTTCTTCCTATTTCTTATCCTTACCAGGTTTTCTTTGGGCTTCATATCAGGAAAATGTCCTTTCTCTCCTACCTCTCTAGTCTTATCGCTCTCTAACCTACTTATTCCCTTCATTCTGTTTAATAAACATCCAGGGAACTGAGCAGGCAATTCTAGAAAAGTGTAAGGAAAGAAAGCCCAGGTGTATGCACACTTTGATCAAATGCATTTCCATCTTATCTCTAAATCATTAAAGCTCTGAAGAGTGTTTCTCAAAACCTGGTCTCCTGAGCTCCTCCTCAGAATTACCTGGAATAAAGCAAACTCACTGCCTTCAAATGGATTCTGATTCCTGGTGACCTCATTTAGAGATTCTGAGAAAGCAAGTGTGTACAAGAGTAGGCAGCCTCATCTTTCTCTTGCTTCAAATTGGAACAATTGTGGTGCAAATTATGTTCTGGAATGCTAGGTAAAATTGCAAATGTCCCAGCTCTTTTGGTTCAAAATCCCACCTCAACCCTATTGATTGAAAGCTACAGAGGGAGGAGTCAGGGAATCTGCATTTCCATAAGCACCCAGCAGGAGGTTTAGTTTCTTGAGAATATTCCATATTCATAGGAATATGAATAGGTTGGGAGATGACTAAGGGCTTGAGTTTCTTGGGAATTCTGCATTGCCTTTGAGTCAAGTCAGGATGAGTGACTTTGTTGTTGCTGTTAGGTGTCATTGAATCAGTACCAACTCAAAGGGACCCTATGCACAACACTGCCCAATCCTGGGCCAACCTCACAATTATTGCCATGCTTGAGCCCATTGATGCTGACACTTTGCCAGTCCATCTC
>NW_006408546.1:21966091-21966616 GCF_000296735.1 Chrysochloris asiatica | reverse complement strand
CTTCACCCGGGTTCACAGAAGTCTACTGAACGTTGTAGGGCTTAGCTCACTGCTTCATTGCTGTTTTTCCCTCACTTCCTCTTATCAGTGTCGAGCGTTCCACCATCTTTTGATCATTAAATCAGTATAGAACCTGTCAAGTTTCAAGAAGATGAAGAAATAGACCTTGGGAACAGCCACTCCCTGGAAGGGCACAGCAAACGCAATGTTTGAGAAAGGAAGCCTGCCTCACAGTCTTAAAATCCCTAGAAGTCAGTACAGCAGGACAAATCAGAATCCAGAGCAGGACAGAAAGGGTATTATTGCTGTTGTTGTCAGGTGCCATGGAGTCGGAACCAACTCATAGCGACCCTATGCACAGCAGAACGAAACAATATCCGATCCTGGGCCAACCATACTACGGCTGCCACACTTGAGTCCATCAATGATGCAACCTGAACAATCCATTTTATTAGGGGTCTTCCTCTTTTTCTCTGACCCTCCACCCTACCCAGCATGACATCCTTCTCCAGCGACTGTTTCCTC
>NW_006408546.1:21949623-21965693 GCF_000296735.1 Chrysochloris asiatica | reverse complement strand
AACAACAACCTAATGTTCTGCAAATGTAAAGGAAACATAGGTGATGGTTCCTCCTGATGGAAATAGCTCTTACAATGATGTTCTTTAGAAGATATTCTGGTGGAATGTGATCTTCAGAGAATTAAAATGCCTGATAAACTGTTTAACTGAAGAGGAAAAAAGTAAAAATCATTCACTGTCCTCTCTGCCCAAGGAGGCAAGCTAAAATGCCAGTCAGGTTACTGAATGGGACCAATCTTCCCCGCCTAAGAGATAAGCTAGAATGTTAATCAGGTTATGGAATGGGACCAATCTTCCTGGCTTTTTCCCTGCTCTCAAACAGGTATGCAGCCTGGCCTCTCCCAGACTCTGACCCCATATAGGCCTGTGTTACCCTCCATTCAGGGCTCTGAATCTGGAGGAATTAGCTCCTCTGAGTCAGCTGGCTTAATAACATCTGAAACTCTGCTTCACCTCTCCCAGTGGCCTCGGTTTCGTCGATCACGAATCTAAATCTGCTGTAACATAAGAAGATGGTCTCATGGCATACAGACAAGACTTTATCTTTGAACCCTAGCTCTGGGAACTGAAAGAAGACTTAATTTCTCTGATAGGTTCCTTACCAGAGAAATTTTGGATGAATAAAAGAAAATAAGAAATTATACTATGAATGGTAGGATGATTAAATGACATATGTAAAGTATTGATCACATTGTCTGACTCATGTTAAGTATTCTAAAAATGGCATTGAATTGCTATTGTTAGATGTGCAAGTCAAGTTGGTCCCAGCTCACTGTGACCCTACACACAACAGAAGGAAACATTAGCTGGTCCTGCACCCCTTCCAACTGTTGTTGGGGTTGAGCCCATTATCACTTCCACTGTGGCAACACATCTTGTTGGTGGTCTTCTTCTTTTTTAATGACCCTCAATTTCACCACACATGATGTCCTTCTCCAGGGACTGATCCATCCTAACAATACATCCAAAGTCCTAGAGATGAGGTCTCACCAACCTTGTTTCTAACGAACATTCTGGTTATACTTCTTCTGAGACAAATTTGTTTGTTCTTTTAATATTCTTCACCAACACCATAATTCAACTACATCAATTCCTCTATAGTCTTCTTTACTCATCGTCCAATTTTGACATGCATATGAGGTTCCATATGATAAACACTGGAGTGTGAACCACAAGATCGATGGTTCAAGGCTGGCAGACACTGTGTGGGAGAAAGATGAGACTTTCTGTTGTCATGAAAATAAATACATTGGAATGCTGGCATATTTCTGGAGGACTTTTATGCCATGGTTAATAGAAGCATGTGTGAAATCAATTTATTGTTGGTGGTGTGTTGTTGTTAAGTGCTGTAGAGTCAGTTCCAACCCATAGCGACCCTGTATAGGGTTTCTGAGGAGCAGCTGGTGAGTTTGAACCACCAACCTTGCAGTTCAAATGGATTTGCAGTTTGGCACATTAACCCACAGCACCACAACTAATTTTGAGTCATACAGACTTATAGTCATATTGTCATGTGACATAGAGCTGCCTCAAAGGACAGAATTCACCCAGTGACACTACAGCAGAAAGATCTTATAGTCTGCTCCCAGAAAATCCTAGGGAACAGCTTTACTCTGTCACATAGGGTTGGTATGAATCAAAAACCAACTCGATGGCACCAAATGACACCAACAAGTTTAACGGAAGCAGATTACAGAGTCTTTCTGCTTCATAAGAGCTGGCTGAATTTGAACCACTAACCTTTCCAGTAACACCTACATGCTGAAACAGTTACACAATCGTGGCCCCTTGGAATAAGACTGTTATGGCTGGCTATGTGCTGTGGAGTCGATTCTGACTCATAGCGACCCTATACAGGGTTTCCGAGGCTGTAAATCTTTAAGGGAGCAGAATACCTCATCTGTCTCCTGCGAAACAGCTGGTAGTTTTGAACTGCTGGCCTTGCGGTTCGCAGCCCAATTCGTAACCATGATATTAACCTTAAACACCTCCAGACTTTACCATTGTTAGCAAGTCACTGAGCCTCTTTATCTTGACTTCCTCAGCTTCTAAAGGAGGCTAATAATGGAACTCTCTTCATAAGATTGTTGTAGAGATTTAATTAGATAATCTATAGAACGCACTTAGAATGTTGCAGCTGTTAGGTGCCGAGGACGTGGTTCCCATTCATGGCAACGCTATGCACACAGAACAAGAAAGTTCCTGGTACCGCTCCATTCTCACAGTTGTTAGTTTGAGACCATTGCTGCTGCCAGTTGTGTGAGGAATTCTGTTTTCTTTACATTAAGACACAGTGCAATCCATACTGAAGGCTGTAGTCTTTGGTCTTCTTCAGGAAGTACTGTAAGTCCTGTTTTATTTCAGGAAGCAATGTTGTATCATCTGCATGATGCAGGTTGTTAAAGAGTCTTCCTTCAATCCTGATGCCACATTCTTCTTAATGTACTTCAAATCTCAGATTATTTACTCAGCAAACAGAACAATTAAGTATGGTGAAACAATCCAACCCTGGCACACACCTTTCCAGAGTTTAAACCATTCAGCATCCCCTTGTTCTGTTTGAACAACTGCCTCCTGATCTATGTACGGTTTAATTCACAGTTCCTGGGTGATACAAGCAGTTTGCTCCTAGCTAATAACCAAAAGGTTTTTGGTTCGAACCCAGCCAGCTACAATGTGGAAGAAATCCTGTGATCATCTTCCATAAAGGTTACATCCAAGAAAATCCTATGAGACATCATTTCATTCTGCAACTCAGAGGATCACCCTGAGTGGAAATCAACTTGATGGCAATTATGGTTGGAAAGGATGATCATCAATTAGTAAATAGCAAAATCAAGAACAGATACATTTCCTTAAGTTATTAAATAGTTCTTGCATGAATTTATTAAACAATGAACCCATGTAACTTTGAATGAACACATCGTTACACTTTTGCCTTAATTCAAAGTTTTGAGTACTGCTTCTTAGCAAATATAGTTAAGATGTAGGTAGTCACAATTAGGGTGCACATAACTTGAAACAGAAGTTTCTATATTTTGAGAGACTCCTCGCAGAATTTATCTAACATTTATTAGGTTATCTGTTACATATGTCCATATTAGATACTGGGCATAAGAGGAAAATGAATGAAAGTTGTCTGCTCTGAAAACCTTCACAGAGAAGAAGATACACAGAATACATTTGTGTTGATTCACAGACAAGGGAAGGACTATATTTATGAAAGCATGTAAGCATATAGATTCAGACGTCACATTTAAGTGTGCAGAATCTGGAGTCAGGCTTTAAAAAATATATATTATTTTAATCCTTTCTAGCTATGTGGCCTTGGTAAATGTCTTACTACATCTGACCGACAGGTGCCTCAATTGCAAAATGGAAAAAGAAAAAAAAAAAAGTCATCCTTATGTGTGTCAGATAAAAACCTTGCTTCATAGGGTTATCAGTGGCAGATTTTTTGGATATAGATGGTCAAGTCTTTCTTCTAAGATGCCACTGAGTGGACTTGAACAGCCAACCTTTAATTTGATGGCTGAGTCCTTAAATATTTGCACTACCCACAGACTTGTCACTGTTACTAGTAAAAAGGAGATGACAGAAGTAAAAATAAACTTTGTAAGATTTTAAATGACTTAATACTTAAAAAGGCTGGCACAAAAGAAATGGACAGTAAAGGTTAGCTAATATGATATATTGCTACAGTTAAATAATACACATTCCTTAGCTGGGTTTCATAGACAAAACCTGCCTGATCCTAATACCTTAGCAAGAGACTAACTCAATACATGGCAGGCGAGAGGTCCCAATAAATATTTATTGAGTAGATAAATGCTCACTTTTTATAATGCCTTCAAGTAAATGCCTTCCTCTTTTGCATATGACAACAATTTTCCAATGTAGATAGCATAGAATAGTGAAAACTTCTCTGCAACCTTTCTATATTTCTACAACTTTAACTTCAAATAGATTAGCTTAACAGAGTTGCTAGTGTACTCATAGACCTACCATTCTGTGACTTGCAGAATATTATTGAAAATTAAGTTCTAAACAAATTACTGAGCTGAGACTTAATTATAACAAATAGATATACTGAATGAAATTGTTCTCTAAATATTGTTTACTTTTCAGCCCATTGTTTGTTAATAACCTTCTTATCCTTCTTGCAATTATCAGCAAAGACCAGACTCCCTCAAATAATCCATTTGGCTTTTAATTTACAGAAGCTAGAGTCTTTGGGCTTATGTGGCCATAAATGGGTGTGCAATATTATGAATTCATTACAAAAAGTGGAAAACATTCTTTGATTCCAAGGCTTTCTTTTCCCTTGGAAGTTTGTCAGCACCCCAAATTGTCAGCTTCAGTGCTGAAGCTGGGGGTCCAGATGAAAGGACCTCCGTTTTTGAGTCAGAATACATTTTAACTTGATTTCCCATTTATGACTGTTCCCACAATATCTATATGAAAGTGCATGAATTCAGTTTTCTCAATTGAACACTATAATGAAAAATCCTATATTCAATTATAAGACTACCTTAAGAAAAAGTGCAGTCAGAGTATTCTTTGGAGGCCAGGATGGCCAGACTTCGTCTCTCATACTTCAAACATATTGTCAGGAGGGACCATTCACTGGAGAGGGATATAATATTTGGTAAGGTGGCGGAGGGTCAGAGAAGACGAGGAAGACCTCCAGCAAGATGGATTGGCAAAGTGGCAGCATCAATTGGCTCAAGCATGGCAACAATTGTGAAGTTGGCCCAGGACCAACCAGGCAGTGTTTCGTTCTGTTGTGTACAGGGTCGCTATAAGTCTGTTCAAACTCAATGGCACCTAACAACAACACTTTAAGCTGGAACCCTATAAACCTTCATTACTGTGTGTTGGTTATGTGCCGTGGAGTCAGTTCTGACTCATAGTGACCTTGTACAGGGTTTCTGAGGCTGTATATCTTTATGGGAGCAGAGAGCCTCATCTTTCTCCTGTAGAACAGCTGGTAGTTTCAAATTGCTGACCTTGCGGTTTACAGCCCGATTCGTAACCACTATGCTACCAGAGATCCTTTTATTGTGTGTATCATACTAATTTTATGGTTATTGATTCCCTCATTTTATTTTTTCATTAGACAGTGAGATTCTAGAGAATCTTTGTAGCCTCAAATGTTGTGTGTCTGTGGGGTGGAGGGATAAAAGTTAACAGAGTAAGTGAAATTTTCACTCAATAATTTATAACACTTGATGTTGTGACAATACTTACAATCCCTTCAATATAATAGCATTCTTCTTGCTTCTTCTCTGGGTCCTCAGCCTTTACATACACGTGTCTTGCTTGCCTTTTCCTACCTTCTGGGCTTTGTTATTGGGCAAATGCTAACCTTTGATCTTTAAGGTTGATTTTTCTGAGGAGTACTTTCCTTAGAGGTGTTATTGGTCCACTTCATAGACATGTGTATTATTTGGCTTAAAGATGACCTCTGGGAGTCAGTTCAGTTTCTAGTTTGAAGCACATCTAAGGGTCATAGTCATCAGTCACTATCAAATGAGTTTATCTCATCTCTTTTATGAGTTTCAGTTTTGTTGCACATTGTGTTGTGTGACAGAACTCTGTATGATGATCCCCATCAAAGCAGTCAATACTAGTAACTAGGAACCATATAGTTCTTTTAGTTGCAGGGTCAGAGAGGCTATGGCTCATGTGGTCCTTGAGGTCCTTTTTTTTTTTTTTTTTTCAGTTTCTTTTCTTTTTCATTCTTCTTTGCTTCACACAAGGAGAGACAAATAGTTGTATCTTAGGTGGCTGCTTGTAAGATTTTAAGACCCCAGTTATAGCTCACCAACATAGGATGTAGAGCATTCTTTGTGGACCATGTTATACCAATTTAACTAGATGTTCCCTAAGAATGTGACCCTAAAGCCCCAAGGCCAGTGACTCATTCCGTCAAGGTGTTTGTTTGGGTATGGCTAAGACATTTTCAGAACTTTACCAAATGTATGCTCTATTATAAAGAGCTCTGTTTCAACACTGGTTAAGTACTCATCTACTAACCAAGAGGTCAACACTACCAGAGAACACGCCAGTACTTCCACAGAAGAAAAGTATGTCAGTCTCCTGCCATGAAGATTTACAGACTTGGAATCCCTATGGGCACTTCTGTTCTGTCCTGTAGGGTCGCTATGGATTGGAATGAACTTGACAGCAGTAGGTTTTGCTGTATTCTCCTGTGGTGCTGCGGGTTAATGCACCGGACTGCAAGGTCGGCTTGAAATGAAAGGTCGACAGTTCAATCTCACCAGCCACTCCTTGGAAACCTCATACAGGGTTGCTATGAGTCAAAACCGACTCGACAGCATTTAGCAACAACTACATACATGGATATACTCATATATGTTTGAAAGCATATATAGAAGTATTCTTTGCCATATATATATGTTGTTGTTATGATTAAGTGCTGTTGAGTTTGTTCTGAAAACAAAAGGTTATTAAGAGGACAAGAATAAAGGAAAAGATCAAAATGAACGTCAGAAGAGACTTGGAAGCTTGTTCTCCCGAGTAGAGATGTTAACAGAACATTTCAAAGGGCAGCTCAAGAAGATAAAGTTAAGCTTTAAAGTGAAAGATGTTTACTCGTGATTTAATGATACTGCAAAGGCTTTTGGCTGTGTGTATTATGACAAACTATGGATAACACTGGAAAGAACAGGTATTCTAGAACACATAATTGAGCTTATTAGGAAAAATTACAAAGACTGAGATGCAGTCATTCTATAAAAACAAGGAAATACTGAATGGTTTTAAATCAGGAAAGGTGTATGCTTGGTTTGCCTGCTTTCACTATATTTATTCAATCTGTATGCTGAGCAAATAATCTCAGAAACTGGATTACATGAAGAATCACTTCGCATCAGGATTCAAGGAAAACTCATTAACAACCTGTGATATGCAGATGCTATAACCTTGTTTATTGAAAGTGAAGAGGACTTAAAATATTTACTGCTAAAGATTAGAGACTACAGCTATCAGTAATAAATTGCACTTCAATGTAAAGAAAACAAAAATCCTCACAGGCCAATTAAGAACATCATGATAAATGGAGGAAAGATTGAAGACTTCCATTTGTTTGGACCAACAATCAACATTCATAGACTCAGCAGTCTTGCTACTCTGGTCACTACTTATCACTCTTTGGGCAGCACTGTGGTACTCCTCACTGTCTCCAAGTGGGTAGGGCAGCAGGTGCGAGTATGGGTAAGAATCTGTGTGCTAGTCATTTAGAAAAGCTGAGGGAGGACTGGGTGAGTGTTGATCTGTCATTTGATCAAGTGGTGCAGGAGGAAGTGGTGGCACTTACCCAGTGGATGAGTGTCAGGTGGCAGCTTTGACACGTATGGCTCACTGGTGGGGATATACTCACCATCTCCTACTGGATGGGCAGAAGAACAGAAAAAAAAAAAAAGAAAAGAAAAAGAAACATTCAGAAACACAGAGAGAGGTGAGGGGAAGAAAACATGAGAAAGAACGGAAGAAACGAAGAAGAAAGGAGGAAAAGCAGAGCCACAGCAGACTCTGCCTGTGAAGGGGGCAGGCGTAGAGTACCTATTCTGCAGGCGTCCAGTGTGCCCAGCAACCACCCCACAGGCCTTCCCTTTCCTGTGGGTCTTTAACTCAAATGCTCAGAGACCCACACTACTGAATGGCTCTGTTCCTGATCATTGGCTCCCTGCATGCATGCTCCTCACCTAAGTGCATATAGTCCTGCTTTACTGCCCTTTTCTTCCATAGATCTAGAGCAGGTTCTGTTCATTTTGCTCTCCTCCAGATTTTTCTACACTGTTTCTGTCATATTGGAGATTCTGTGAAGTTCTCCACTATGCTCCTCACCCATGAATGCTGTCCACAAATGACCGACCACAGTGTATCAGATCAGCCAGCAGAACATCTCTGATCTGAATCTTTACTTGTTTGCTACTTTCATTCAGTTTCTTTGTCCTGTTGGTGTTTCATCAATTCTTTATCCTTTCATTTGATTCTCAGGGTTACATGACTATCACCTGTATTTGTTTCACTGGACTCTCAAGTCGTTGTGGAGTATATAATTAAATTAGGTCATCATTTTATCCTCTGTTTCCAGTAATGCTGTAGTTACGTGCCAATGAGTCAGGTCTCTGAGGAGAAGCTGGTGAGTTTGAACCACTGACCTTGGGTTCAAACAGACTTTGCAGTCCAGCACATGAACCCGTGGCACCACACCAGGACTCCACCTGTTCTTATCATAGTGCCCAGCATATATAAGGGGATTTCAAAAGGCTTGCAAAAAAATTCCATTATCTTTTCATTCCATTTTTGCTGCAAGTTTTTTGAAGCCTCATTTTATTTGTTGTTGTGGTTAGGGGCCATCAAGTCGGTACCAACTCATAGTGACCTAATGCACAGCAGAATGAAACACTGCCCGATCCTGTGCCAACTTCACTAATGTCACCATGCTTGAGTCCATCGATGCTGCCACTTGACCAATCCATCTCGTTGGGGGTCTTCCTCTTTTTCTCTGACCCTCCACCTTACCAAACATAATATCCTTCTCCAGCAACTGGTCCCTCCTGACAATATGTCCAAAATATGACAGACGAAGTTTGGCCATCCTGGCCTCCAAGGAGAACACTAGCTGCACTTCTTCCAAAATGGATCTATTGGTTCTTTTGGCAGCCCATGGCACTTTCAATATTCTCCTCCAACACCATAACTCCAAAGCATCAATTCTTCTACGACTTCCTTGTATTTGGCATTTAAAAAATACTTCCTGCAGCTACACAATTTGGGTTTCTCTTGCCTCTAGATCACGCTTGATGTCCACCAGGAATCCCCATAGAGCCATACAAGCAAAGACATGTTTTATCCCCTTCCATGTATTCTATCCATCACTTCTCTGACCATTTGTTGTACTGTGGTGATTGTTTTGTTTTTTGGTTTTTTGGCTTTTTTGGTTGTGATGTTGCAAGCTATGTCATCAATATTTTAAGTATCAGCATAATTACCCATGGTGGACAAGTTTCAGTGAAACTTTGAGACTAAGAAGAAAGATGTGGTGATAATACTTCCAAATACCAGTCAATGAAAACACTGTGGATCACAAAAGAATATTACGCAATGCAGACATGTTATCAGGAAAGATGAACTGCTAGAAAAGATCATCAGGCTTGGTAGAGGGCCAATAAAAACAAGGGAAATGTAACAATGAACTCAAATATTTTGTTTGATCTTTCATTTTGTTTTGTTTTGTATGCGGTTGCCATGAGTCAGCACTGAATTGATGACAACTAAAAATGTGTTCTCTATTCTTGGAATTTTCTTCCTATCCTTTTAAACAGAAGTTCATACTCCTCTGTACCTGATGAAATCTCTCTTTCCTTTCATGTTCCTAAGTATTTACAGTTGTTGTTGTTATGTGCCATGGAGTTGGTTCCAACTCACAGTGACCCTGTACAGGGTTTCAGAGGCTGTAAACCTTTATGGGAGCAAAAAGCTTCATCTTTCTCCCATGGAACAGCTAGTAGTTTTGAACTGCTGACCTTGCAGTTTGCAGCCTGATTTGTAACCACTACACACAGTGGAAACCTCATTAAATGCCCCTATAGACTGCCTTGGTTTGTCCCTGAGTTTTCCACATGCTCAGACATGTACCTATCACACTTACTACTATTTTTTTGAATACTCCATGATGCCTGCCTTAGTTATCAAGTGCTGCTGTAACAGAAATACCACGAGTGGACACATTTGCAACCAGAAACTTATTTTCTCAAAGTACAAGAGACGAGAAATCTAAATCCAGAGGGCTAGCTCTTGGGGAAGGCTTTCTCTTGGTCGGCTCTGAGGAAAGGTTTTTGTCTCCTTTAAGCATCTGTAGGAGCTCTGGTAGCGTAGTGGTTCAAATCGGGCTGTGAACCGCAAGGTCAGCAGTTCGAAACTACAAGCTGTTCCGCGGGAGAAAGATGAGGCTTTCTGCTCCCGTAAAGATTTACAGCCTCGGAAACCCTGTACAGGGTTGCTATGAGTCAGGACCGACTCCATGGCACATAACAACAACAACAACAGGCCCAATATTCCATGGATACATCTTGGAATCAATCTTTCCCTGGATCTAGGTGCTTCATAGTGCAGGGACCCCACGTCCAAAGGGCACATTCCACTACTGGCTCTTCTATCTTGGTGCCAGTAGGTTCCTCCTTCTCTCATCAAATCTCTCTCCTTTTATCTCTTGTTATTAAAAAAAAAAAGGTTTGTGAAATAATAGGTGTTGATACCACACCCTTGGGAATCTCTCTCAGATCCAGGTGGGGATAAGATTAAGCATGGGTAGCTCCATAGATAAGTACTGGACTTGGAATCACAGGATCTCTAGCTCTAGCCTGTGAGATGCTCTGTGGTAGAATGATGAAGCTTTCTGCTCCCGCAAAGATGTAAAGCCTTGAAAACTCTATACAGGGTGGTGCTTCAGCATAATGCAGTGGACCTCAAAGTTGATTTGAACCTCAATGTTGGTAGTTCAAATCCACCAACAGCTACTCGTATTCTATACAGGGTTGCTATGAGTTGGAATCCACTCAAAGTCACTCAACAACAGCAACAACATTCCACCCTTAAATCCACTTGTTCTTTTATCACATCAAACCACATCATAGAGGCAAGCTAATTATCAACTGTCAAACCACTGAAAATCCTGCCGAAGTTGACAAAAAAAAACCTTAGCAATCACAATGCCCAACACTATGCACAGAATAAAAGCTTGATTTTTTTTTTTTTTTCAAAATGAGTTTGCTCACATCCCATAAACTAGTCTCTTCTAGAAATTGCAGTTTAAAGTGCCTTGTAGAAAATTGAAATCTCAGGCATAAGGATGCCTCCAATGTTTGATCATGGCTATAAGGCCAGTAACAGATTCCTTTCACTTTTAAAATCTTTAGAAACTAGTGACCAATTCACAAAGGTTAACTTGTGGCTAAATTATAAACGAAGAATATTTCTTTTTGAAATCTCCTTTTTCCTCCTCATTTCTCCTACCCAGTGTTATTTCATTGATAAAGTACACTTAATGCTACAAGCCTGTCTGTTTCTTTCCCTTTTTTTCTTTCAATATATTAATTCAAAAAGATATTGGTTAGAATCAATTCAAAACACATAAAATTGCATTGCTATGCTTTTTAAAGTGGGAGGAAATTGATTGATACCTGCCTTATCCACTATCTAACTCATTTGTGTAATCATTGTTCTTCCTAACCTAATTTTATCTCTGCCCCACCTCCTCCATAAACTTGAAGGACCCTAATTCATTTCTAGTGGCCTTCCTTGGACTAAACCAATTCCATTAGAAATCTTTGACTTACGGAGTCACAACATGAATGAATAAGATAAATAAATTTAAAATTTTAAATGCTAATATGTATGAAACAACTGTTCACTGATGTTTTTCTGCAGCACGCCCCCCCCTTTTTTTTTCTTTGTTTGATACTGTAACTGAGGGTGGGAATCACTGTACATCAGAAGCTATAAGAAAACATATCACTATAGAGTTGTATAGAAAATCTACAATCCACAAGTGATAAAAACAGCAGGCAGCTTTCAGTAATCGCACGTCTGGGCCACAGCAGATACCACCTGTGGTCCCATGTAATGGAAATGAAAAAATAAAATCACCACATTTTACTATGTTCAAATAAAATGAAAAATGAGCCTCATGGCATTTAAAGATTAACTCATAAATACATGGCCAGCTCTAGATGGAAGCGAATACTTAAAAGGCATGTTGTTGCCGGTAACTGCCACTAAAGTCATGATGGTGGTAATACCTGATTTGATTTATATACGAGACAGCTCAGAAAGCATGTACACTTCAATATATCTCATTTAACCTCATCATCTCTAAACTGGAAAATTCTATGGTTACCAGAAGAAAACTCCTATGATCTCTAACCTGGAGATAAATGAGTTTTTATAGAGTAAATGCCAAGTACTAAAGACTGGAAGTACTAAACATCAAGGACTAAACAACATCCAAATAAATGGAGAAAAGATTGAAGTTGCCAAGGACTTCATTGTTTTTGGATCAATCATTAACACTCATGGAAGCAGCCGTCAAGAAATCAAACCACATATTGTATTAGGCAAATCTGCTGCACAGGAACTTTTTAAAGTGTTGAAGAGCAAAGATGTCAGCTTGAGGTCTAAGGTGTGCCTGACCTAAGCCATGGTATTTTTAATAACGTCATATGCATGCGACAGCTGGGCAGTGAATAAGGAAGACCGTAGAAGAATTGATGCCTTTGAGTTATGTTGTTGAAGGAGAATACTGAACGTTCCATGGGCTGCCAAAAGAGCAAATAGATCTGTGTTGGAAGAAGTGGAGCCGAGTGCTCCTTGGAGGCCAGGATGGCCAAACTTTGTCTTCCATACTTTGGGCATATTGTCAGGAGGGACCAGTCACTGGAGAAGGATATCATGTTTGGTAAAGTGGAGGGCTAGAGAAAAAGAGGAAGATCCTCAGCAAGTTGGATTGGCACAGTGGCAGCAACAATGTGCTCAGGTGTAGAAACAATTGTGAGGTTGTTGCAGGACTGGGCAGTGTATCATTCTGTTGTGCAGAGTGTCACTATGAGTCGGTACAGACTTGAGTTGGTACAACAACAAAAGACTGGGAGAGGGGGAAGAAGTAACTGGAATAAAGCTAGAAGAGTTTCGCAAGTGTTCATCTCTGACTTACCCTTTAAGGGGAATGTTGCCTAACTTTCATAGTTTGGCACGTGCCATGTGACCAATAAACTACTTCAAGCTACATGGTCTTCATCCTCTCTGTCAGCCCTGCCATAGGCTACAGAAATATGACTGGGTTACAGATATATTAACAGAATAGTAAATGAATAGATGGGCAGGACATGAATAGTAGATGAATAAATGGGCAGAAAAAATCAATACATAAAAGAACAAGGAACATAATAAAGAGAATCAGTCTGGTGGAGGGAGAAAAGGCAGTTTAATGTAACTCATGACTTGGAGCTAGGGTCTGCTTCATGGTCTTCAAAGTCCTTACACTTGTTCTAATGCTCTGTGGCTAGCCTCTTCACATTCTTCCTTCCTCTTCTTCTTCTCCTTTTTTAAAAATACTGGGTACCACAAATGCCAGGATCATACGCTGTTTCCCACATTCTCTATCTGAATGGACAAGTTACTTAACATTGCTTAAACTTGTATCCTCATTAATGAGGTAGTAATAGGAGTCCCAGTGTGGTACTGTATGATAAGCACTGGATTCTTAACTGAAAGGTCAGTGGTTCAAACCCACCAGCTGTTCCTCAAAAACCATATACAGGTCACTATGAGTTGGAACCTACTTAAAGGCACTAACACCAACAATGGAGATAGTAACCAGCTCCCTGGAAGTTTAGGAAGATTCATTGAAATTAAGAATGTAAAACACTTCCCAGTACGGCTGACTTTTGTTATTATTACTAGTTACAGAGAACCACCAACTATTTGGAGCATCATGTATGCAGAATGCATCTATATTTATGGATGCATCATTTAAAGCCAAGAAGCTATGAACAAAATTATAAATATAAGCCAGGCCATGAGGCAAATGGCAAAATGTGTCTTAGGCCTCTTCTCTCCAACTTCCCAGGAGAAGTGGCACACATACTCTACCATAGAGTTGGTTTTGACTCACAACCACCCTGTATAAGGTTTCCAAGGAGTAGCTGGTGAGTTTGAACTGCCGAACTTCTAAGTCAAGTAAAGTAGGTTTCACTTAATTACCTCTCACTTAAATACAAAAAGTAGAAAAGTTGCATCTCTATCATTGAACTTAGAACCTACTGGGCAATGAGTTTGGAATGAGTGAGAAAAACACTCTCCCAAATGTTTTCATTTGTTTATTTTATATTTTACTTGTGGTTTGATTTCTCATTTGTTTTCATTAGAAGACAGATCTGGATTAAGTATTCTGAAAACACGCTCCAGTGTCTCTGTCCCTATCTGTCTTCACCTTCACTTTGGACTTGTTTTTGCTAAGTACCGTGGAGTTGGTTCCGACTCACAGCGACCCTGCACAGAGTTTCCAAGGCTGTAAATCTTTACGGGAGCAGAATGCTTCATCTTTCTCCCGTGGAACTGCTGGTAGTTTCGAACCGCTGACCTTGAGGTTGGCAACCCGACTCATAACCATTACAATACCAGAGCTCTTTTTAAATTCACTTTGGACTTACTCTCCTAAAACCCAGCTGAAGTTGGCATAGGGGAGATGAAAGTGCTAAAGCTGTTGTGTCCTTTCCTGAGATCCTTGATCTACCCATGTTCCGTCTCAATGTATGGCCTGGATCTCACGGGTCTGTTGCTTAGCTGCAAAAGGACTTGGAAATATAGCAGCATCTTTGAGATACTTGAAATGTAATAAGAAAATTCAACTGTTTGATTTAAGAAAAAGATTGTCTCGGCAGGCAATAATAATAATAAAAAAAGATAGTGGTGAGATTATTGAAAAGAATCAGGCAGTAAATTAGGGGGAAACACAAAAGTAAAAAAATAAAATTATACAGGGCATTATTATTTCAGTTTTGCCCTAGCTTTATATGACAACTCTCGATAGAGAATACTAATGTAAGGCAATGGAAGTATCTGAACAACTTCAAATGTTCTATTTTTCTTTGTGAGATAGTTGCAAACGGAAAATTACTTTTGATTATATAGCTCTGTCAGAATCTACTTTCTTCTTTGGAGGTGGATACACATACCACATTCAAAGTTCAGTAACATAAGCAACAATTGAACAGGCACAGAAAAATGAAGGTACATAGATATAATCTCCTAGATTAACTGACAGTTTGGAGGGGCACAGGCAGTCCAACTATATAGTGGGAGTCAGAGCTGGTAGTCAGTTAGAAGGAGGGCTCAGTGAAGTCAAGTGAAATTTTTAGTGAAATTCTATGAGAGAACCAAGTTCATATAATAATACATTTTTGTATACTGAAATGAAAACAAAACAATCAGGTAAATTAACTTCTATGTCAAGGAAAATAAACATCCTTCTTCCATCATATCCTGAAGTTTTATAAAAATAGGATTTCTTGGTTTTATTTCTGGAACAGAAATCTTAAAATGTTTCTTAATATCTCTCCTCAAAAAGATGTACAACCAGACGAAACAAGATACTTCCAAGAAGGAAGAAGAAAAACTATATTCTCTGCTCTAAAACCTGGGCCTGTGGCAACTCTGACCATTCTCCTTGTGGTTACCACTCTCAGGACATCAGACAACACCTGCAGGCTGTAATACAGCCCCTCAGCAGATCCCTTTGAAGGAACCAACCAAATTCAGAAAAGGTCAGCCTTAAAATGGCCACATTAAAAGTGCCCCCCATAAAAGTGTCCCACAGCTGGAAAGTTTCTCAGAAGCCTGCTTCCCTCAAGGAGCTTTGATTCTAGTTCACGTTCTGAAGCAGTCAGAAAGAGCAATGTTTTAAGAGTCAGAATCACATGTAAACCCAAATAACAATTTGGAGTAAGGCACTTCACCACTCTTAGTCTTAGTTTCCATTCCTGGAAAACAAAGAGATAAACCAGAATAGTGGTTTTAAAAAGAAAAAAGCTCACAACACATCTTTCATTAAATGAAGCCTCACACCGAAAACCAGAATATAAAGATTTTATAGTGACAATCATCTCATAGCTTGCCCTATTTGTTATTGTTAGGTGCCATCGAGTCGGACTCGAGTCATAGCAACCTTAAGCACAGCAGAATGAAACAATGTCCGATTCTGGGCTAACCTCACTACTGTTGCCACACTCGAGTTCATCAATGCTGCCACCTGGCCAATCCATCTCATTGAGGGTCTTCCTCTTTTTCTCTGACCCTCCATCTTACCAAGCATGAAATCCTGCTCTAGCGATTGTTCCCTCCTGACAATATGTCCAAAGTATGAGACACAAAGTTTGGCCATCTTAGCCTCTAAGGAGCACTCTGGCTGCACTTCTTCCAACACAGATCTATTGGTTCTTTTGGCAGTCCATGGCACTTTTAGTATTCTCCTCCAACACCAT
>NW_006408546.1:21946520-21947022 GCF_000296735.1 Chrysochloris asiatica | reverse complement strand
TATCATCTGCATGCCGCAGGTTGTTAATGAGTGTTTCTTCAATCCTGATGCCATGTTCTTTTTCATATAACCTACCTTCTCTAATTACATGCTTAGCATACAGACTGAATAAGCATGGTGAAAGAATACAAGCCTTGTGCACACCTTTCCTGATTTTAAACCTTTCAGTGTTCCCTTGTTCTGTTTGAACAACTGCCTCTTAGTCTATGTACAGGTCCCTCATGAGCAAGATGAAATATTTTGGAATACTCATTCTTGGCAATGTTGCCTATGGCTTTTCATGATCCACACAATCAAAAGTCAATAAAGCATAGGTAATCTATACTTTCAGCCATGATCCAGAAATGATATCCCTATACTTTTATCCATGATCCAGAAATGATATCCCTCATTCCATGTCCTCATCTGAATCAAGCTTGAACCTCTGGCAATTCTCTGTCAATGTATCTTTGCAGGCATTTTTAAATTTATCATTAGTAAAATTGTGCTTACATGCAATATA
>NW_006408546.1:21937085-21946420 GCF_000296735.1 Chrysochloris asiatica | reverse complement strand
GCTGTGCTCTTTGATCTTCATCAGTAAATGTTTTAAGTCCTCTTCATTTTCAGCAAGCAAGGTTGTATCATCTGCATATCGCAGGTTGTTAATGAGTCTTTCTCCAATCCTGATGCCGTGTTTTTCTTCATAGAACTCAGCTTCTCGTATTATTTGCTCAGCATACAGGCTGAATAAGTATGTCGCACACCTTTCTTAATTTTAGAACATTCAGTGTTCGCATGCTCTGTTCGAACAACTGCTTCTTGGTCCAGGTACAGATTCCTGACCAGTATAATTAAGTGTTCTGGAATACTCATACTTCGCAATGTTGTCCACAGCTTATCATGATCCACACAATCGAAAGCCTTTGCATAGTCAATAAAGCACAGATAAACATCCTTCTGATATTCTCTGCTTTCAGCCAAGATCCATCAGACATCAGCAATGATATCTCTCATTCCACGGCCTCTTCTGAATCCATCTTGAACCTCTGGAAGTTCTCTGTCAATGTATGATTGTAGCCGTTTCTGTACTACCTTTAGCAAAACTTTACTCACTTGAGATATCAAAGATATCAAAAACCTTATGAATAGCAGAGAAGCTTGCCCTATAGACCTTAGAATACCTCCCCTGGACAACCAGGACACAGTTTGTAAATCCCTGGTCTTAAATGAAAATCATTCCCAAACTAGATGAAAAGCCATTTCAGTTATATAGTATCCTGGGCTCCACTCTAGATGGACTGACTTGGAAAACAACAGGTAGAACCCAGAAAACTGTTCTTTCAACAGTCTCCTCACTTAACTCTTCAGGTGCTCACTTGCATGGCACATAAGGTCTGATGTGGTTAAATGCTTTCAAATTGTTTTTTGACCTACAAAGACTCCATATGACAGAGAAGAACTGCCTCATGGGGTTTTCTAGGGTGTAAAGGAGCTCTGGTAGCGTAGTGGTTACGAATCAGGCTGCGAACCACAAGGTGAGCAGTTCGAAACTACCAGCTGTTCTGCAGGAGATAGATGAGGCTTTGTGCTCCTGTAAAGATTTACAGCCTCAGAAACCCTGTACAGGGTCGCTATGAGTCGGGACCAACTCCACGGCACATAACAACAACAACAACAATCTTTATGAGAGCAGATCACCTGGTCTTTCTTCCATAAGGTGCTGTGTGGGTTTGACCACTGACCTCTCTGACCCAGCCTTTGGAACTACTATTATCAAATGTTTCTAATATCCTATGATAGAGTAGTATTTATGAGTCAGATTGCTAACCTCAAGGTCAGCAGTTCTAAACTACCAGCCATTACATGAGAGAATGATGAAGTTTTCTGCTCTTGTAAAGATTTCTTGCCTCAGGAACCCTATTCTGGGTCGCTATGAGTCATAACCAACTCTACAGCACATAAACACCACCACTCTCAAATGTGGGAAACAAAGATGATAAATTTTATATCTATACATACATATAGTATACATACTTGATGTGGTGATGGTAAGTGCTGTCGAGTTGACCTGTACAAGGTTTCTGAGACTTATTAAAATCTCTGCGAGAGCAGAAGGCCTACTCTTTCTCCTGCAGAGCAGTTGGCAGTGAGCTAGAACCACAGACCTTGTGGTTCACAGTCCGGTGTTTATCATATGGAGCCAGTGCATTCCATATATATATATATATATAGTTCTGGTAGTGTTGTGGTTACGAATCAGACTGCGAACCACAATGTCAGCTGCTCCACAGGAAAAACATGAGGCTTTCTGCTCCCATAAAGATTTACAGCCTCAGAAACCCTGTACAGGGTCACTATGAGTCGGAACCAACTCCACGGCACATAACAACATGTTGCTCCAACTGACAGCAATCCTGTATAGAGTTTCCAAGGAACAGGTGGTAGGTTTGAATCCCCGACCTTGTGGTCCAAATGGACCTTGTCGCCCGGTGCTTTATCCTGAGCGCCACACCAGGACTCCCCACATATATATCTATACAAACACTCATACACACATACATGAGGGGAAGTAAAAATTGATCCACATTGTGCTATTGAATTTATTTTAATAAACTTGAAGAAAATACAAAAACATCATTTTTCAACACAATATCTTTGCTATTCAATACACTTTGTCCATCTGTCAGCAAGCTTTTATATTTTCTTATTTAAAATGTTTTAGGATAAGTCACAAGTCACAAATGTACCACGGTCCTTCTTCATCAGAGGTGAATCTTAATCCTTCAAGGGGACCAAATGTTTGAAAGTCCAATGGAGCAAGAACAGGACTCTAGGGAGGATGCTTTAACATCTCAAAACTAAGTTTTTGCAGAGTGTTAACAGAGTGGGTAGAGGCTGGGGGGCGTGTATTGTCATGCAATATCATAAAGTTCTTTAACAGCAGTTTTTTGCATTTACTTCTAAATTCAGGCTTCAGCTATTCAATCAACATCTCACTGTAATGAACACTGTTGATGGTTGAACTTTTTCCTGATTATGTTCCAATACTGGCCCTTGAGACTCCCAGAAAACCCTGAGCATCAATTTTCCAGCTGATGGTTGACTTTTACATTTTTTCCTTGGTTGGCGATTGAGGATGTTTCCTTTCCGTACTCTGCCATTTACTCTCAGACTCATAGTGATGAATCCATGCCTCTTCCCCAGGAACTATTTTTTTAAAGCAAGTTTTACCTTTTTTTTTGAGTATCAGTTCAAATTTTATTTGCAGATATCCAAACGCTTCTGTTTATCCTCTTCTGTGAGTTGATTTGGTTCCCATCTCGTACAAACTTTTTGAAACTGAAATCTGCTGTGGATGATTTCATAGGAAGAGCCATGACTGATTTGCAAATAATTTGCCACATAATCCACTGTCACTCATCTAGTTGACAGAATCGTTCACTGTTGTCATCAGCCATGGCCATGGACAGGCATTTTAATACAGCCAGAGTGCAGAAAATTTGTGATTCAACATCATATATACTTATAATTTCATCTCCACAGTACCAGACTATTTTAATTAGCTTTAAGTTTACCATATTGAAAACAGATGGCTTGTATATTACACCAATATTTTACCTGTATTAGACAAGTCTAAAAGATAACAGGCAAGCAATGAAATGATTTACAAAAATTTTCCATCTGGAACCTCCTCCTAAAAGCTAGTTTGTTCCTCTCCTTTTTACCATCAAAAACGTCCTCTTGGTTCACTTGAATTCTGTTATCTCTTCTTAGCTAATAAGAAGGCTCATAGGAGCCCCTTGAAAATGTACCTGGCAAATACAGGAGACGTACCCAGCACATCTAGACATTCATGTTTGGCTTTTGTTGTTGCTGTTAACTGCTTTTGAATTGTCACCAACTCCTGGCAACCCCATGAGCAATAAAGGAAACATTGCCCAGTCCTTCGCCATGCCCATGATCCACTGCAAATTGGACCTTTGTGATCATACAGTTTTCAATTCACTTACTGATTTGCAGAAGTAAAGTTCCAGGTCCCTCCACTAATGCCTCTTATTCTGGATGCTCTGTGCAAACCTGTTCTGCATCCTAGCAACATACAAGCCTCCACTGGCAGACATGAGGTGATGTGACTCCACGTGAGGGGCATTAATCAGGAGTCAAATGCAGGCTCCTACGTGGAAGGTGAGACTCTACCGGTGCAACTGTCCCTGGGTACCAGGTTACTCAGAACTCACTCTGGGGATACTCGGAATACAAAACTTTAATAGTGCTGATTTCTGAAAAGCAGATAATATAAGAATACAGCTCCTGGTATACAATAGGGATTCAATGAAGTTTAGTTCTAATTATTATTGCATTATTACTATATTAGTAATAGATATAGGTTAAGACACTTTTATTTCAGACTGTTGAGGTCTGTCAAGTTGCTTGAACAAGAAAAATGTGTAGTATGATAAATAGCCCATAGTCATCACTTAAAATACTGTTTGGTCACCTCTCATTTACAAAAAAAAGGTGGGGGGGGATGAGAAGACATGTAGTGATTCTAAAGTACTGGTCTCAAATTTCAGCATCATGTCACTTGAAGGACTTGCCAACACAGAAGCTAGGAATCACTGAGAGTTGCTGATGTAGGTTTAGCAAGGGACTGTGCATTTATTTGCCTTTTGAGCAAGCTCCCCCTGCAGCTGATGTTGCTGGTTCTGTGATCTCATTTTGAGACTCACTGTCCTAAAGCATGCTTCAGATGCCATGATGCTTAGATTGTTGTCCTGTATGTTGTTGTTGTTGTTGTTGTTGTTGTTAAGTGCCGTCGAGTCGGTTCCAACCCATAGCGACCTTGTATAGGGTTTCCGAGGAGTGACTGGTGAGCTTGAACCGCTGACCTTGTAGTTCAAACGGCTTTTCAGTCTGGTGCATTAACCCACAGCGCCACATCAGGACTCCTATACGACCAGTGCCAAAAGGATTTTGTCCTAAGGATTTTATGTGGTGTGTAGCATCCCCATTCTGAGCTGGAACTGGTTAAGTAAAAGCATTTTAAATGCCTAAGTCTTTAGGATGTGCGATGTAATAATCAAATTATTTTCTGTATTTGAAAAAAACAAAAACAAAACACTGACAAAAACAAATCATACTCCTTGAGGCAATAGGGGAAATCCATTAGTTCATGAAATGGGAAATCCAAGAAAGAGGTACAACATTATTTTCACAGTTCCGGTTCTCTCTATGTATCTTCATTCATTGTCTTAGTTATATTATTGGCCTTTTGGCTGCGACCAAGTGTAGTATCTGTATTTAGTTATCCAGTGCTGCTATAATGGAAATACCACAAGTGGATGGCTTTAAGTAGAAATTTATTCTCTCCCAATTTCAGGGGATAGATGTCTGAATTCAGAAAGACAAGTCTAGAGAATGCTTTCTTTCTCTGCTGGTTTACAGTTTAAGGGGAATATCTTTGTCTTCTTTTAGCATCAATCAACACAGGATTCTTTGGAGATCTCCATGTGTCCTTGATTCAATCTTCCCTTGGGTCTTGGAGAGTCCCAGAGCAGGGACCTTGGGTCCAAAGGACATGCTTCCCTTCTAGTACTTCTTTCTTGGTGGTAGTAGATCCCTCTCTCCCTGCTTGCTTCACTCTTTTTATCTCTTGCTCAGTAATGGTTTTGCAGGCCACAACCTGGGGGACCTCCCTTCACATTGGATCAGGGTTATGAGGAAATTAAGGGTGATGAATCTCACCTTGAATCCTCTTATAACTGATTGGTTTATTATATAAGCTCACATCATTGTTGTTGTTGTTTTTAATTGCCGAGGAGTCAGTTCTGATTCATATTGACCCTGACCCTGTATGGAGTTTCCAAGGAGTGGCTGGTGAGGGGCACCATTATATAACTTCCACATTACTTCAATGCACAACTGCTAAACAATTAAGAATATGTCCCAGCAAAGCTGACACATTTTTGGTGGCCATAATTCAGTCCATGACACAAAATTTCTCTTTGCCCAGTGACATTAGTGCTTCTTACTACAGATGGCTCATTATCATAAGGCAAAAGATTCACAAAGAAGAGAAACACAATTGCCCCCAGAATCCTCAAGAGAAATCATCTAATAGATCTGTGATTGGCCATCTTGGAAACACATTACCCCAATTACTATGAACAGAGGAAACGAGCACCAGGATTGGTCAGCCCTTGGTCACATGCCTAATATAGAAGCTGAGAGAGCACAGTTTGATAAATAGCAATAACAGAAGCACATGCATAGGGGTAGTCAGTTCCAGAATGTGGGGGGAAATGTCTAACTGAAATGCAGAGAATGACTTCATATGGCTTTTCTACCCATAATCTTTGTAACTCCCACCAAACAATGGCTTTGTCCTGATAGATGGGGGCAGGAAAAGATGCTTCTAGGATTATATGATTAAGTTATGAGTGGTTAACAGAGCTAATTGTGACTGTGAAAACTTGGAGCCCTAATGTATATAAAATGAGTCATCTCAGAAGCAGGAATTGGGGATCTCACTATCATCAAAGAACAAGAAACAAGAATGTAGTGTACTACAATAGCTCTGCACATTGAATTTCCTCAACCCAAGGACAGAAAAGGCATGACACCAGATGAGAGACAGAGGAGCAGAAGCAGAACCAAGAGGCAGAGAATGAGACAGACTAGTGAAAAGCTGAGGGACTTCGGGCGGGAGGTTTGATTACAGAGTGGTGTGCCTTCAGGAACTTAACTGGGTTAGTTAGGTTTACTGACCCATGGAACCAGAGCTGAGTACCTTCAGGATGACACTCATGGTGGAGTGGTATGTCCTGTAGGCATTTATCAGCAGCCCTAAAAGAGCTTCATAATGTTGCCAGAGCAGGGCATAAGGCAGCTTAAAAGATTGAGGTTCAGAGAAAGGCCTGCATGTGCACATAGCAGAGGAGAGGCTGTGCTGACTGAAAACCACTGTGCCCTGAACATTTCTGACCCTGCATTGGAGCATGTTAACTTCCCTAAGACACACCACAACTAGAAATCTGGTGTCTGAGTTCTGTGTGATGCTGCAGTGAACTGTGGAAGCAAGATGAGACATAGGGTGTACTGTGGAGGGATGGTTGATATGGCACTTATTTTTCCCCCACACTAACAAAAGGTTAGTTACAAATAGAAATTGTATGCCTATAATGGAGAGAAAAGGTATGTATAGATGTGAAGAACAAGAGACTGAGACAGGAGAGTAGCAATCCCAGTTTCAACCAACTCAGAACCATAAAAGAATCATTGTTGCAACAGCAAAACTTCCAACGGAAAATTTATTCTTTCATTTGCTTGATAATGCTAGATTCCTATCATTAAAAGACCGTCTCTTGTCTGAACTCTGTGTCCCCATCCTAAAATTTCCCAACTAGCTAACTCAAAAGCCATTTAGCGGATACTCAATATTGTATGTGATTGAATAATAAATGAATTGTTGAAAGAAAGATGAAACTGACCCAACCCATTAGTTCACCTAGAAACAACAATCACAATACACTGTAATTGTGATTGCTCTTGAGGATGGTTTGGAGAATTAATTACAAATGTGCTTCTGAAAATTGACAATAAAAACAACAACACACAAGCATAAAGTATTTATTGACTAATATAGATGAAGCTGTGTGAGATTTTCTGGCATTTTAAACAGCCATCTATTAACAGTGCCAAATAACAGCCCACAGTGTAGCCCTGATTTAGTCCTCTCCAATAATTCAACCGTGTTATACCAAACTCTGCTACAATCAAAACTATTGCCATCCAGTTGATTCTGACCCAAAGCAATTTCTGACTGTAAATCTTTACAGGAGCAGAAAGTGTCAGACATTTCCCAAGGAGCGGCTGGTGGGTTTCAACTACCAGCTTTGTGGTTAGCAGTCCAGTGCTTATGCTATAGAATCACAGGGGCTCCAGTTGCAGTTAAATTCTGACTCATGGCAGCCTGGTGTGCCCAAAGTAGAACTGTGCTCCATAGGGTTTCAGTGATTGATTTTTATTGAACCTCCAACCTTTTGTTTAGTAACTGAGCATTTTAACTGTTTATACCACCTAGGAATTCTCAACTGTGTTATGTTGGCCAGTGGTTCTCATTCTTAATTGCTGTTGTTAAGGGCCATGAGTTAGTTCCAACTCACAGCAACTGTGCATAGATTTTCTGAGGATGTAAATCTTTGCAGGATGAGAAAGTTTGATCTTTCTCTTGAGGAGTGGCTGGCATACTCGAACCACCAACAATGTGGTCCGTGGTCTAGTGCTTACCCTACAGAACTACTGAACTCCCCTTTCTCAACTGTTAAGTATCATCTAATCAGTTCCAACTCATAATGACCCTATCTAGGGTTTTCGAGGAGCAATTGGTGGATTTGAACAGCAGACGTTGCTCTTAGCAGTCATGTTTATCTTATAGCACCAACTAGGACTTCTCCCTTTCTCAACAGTGTAGGCAAATTTTCTCAACAGTATAGACAAGTTTGTAATATCCTGCTACCTGGGTTCATTCAATAGCATGAACCTGCTTAGCATCAGGTAGACTGGTTAAATCTCCCTATATGATTTGTACATGTTGACAAACTCAGCTCTCTGCTCATTTTGGCCTTGGTTTTGTTGCTGCTAGGTGCCACAGGTTTACTCTGACTCATAGTGACCCTTCTCCCACAAAGCACAACAAAACACTGCCTGACCAGGCACCATCCTCACGATTGTTATGTCTGAGCACATTGTTGTAGCCAATGTGACAATCCATCTCACTGGGTTCTTCCTCATTTTTTGCTGACCCTTTACTTTACCAAACATGATGTTCTTTTCCATGGTCCCTTCTAATAATATGTCCAAGGTGCATGAGAGAATGTCTTCCCATCCTTGTGCTAAGGTACATTCTGGTTACACTTCTTCCAAGACAAATTTGATTGTTCTTCTGGTAACCTATGATACTTTACATTTTCTTCACAAACACCAGAATTAAAATTCATCAAGTCTTCTCTAGTTTTCCTTGTGCATTGTCCAGCTTTCACATGCATGTGATGAAATGGAACATACAAACAAACAAACATGGCTTGAGTCAGGTGTTTAGTCCTCAGTGTTCTCTTTAACATTTAAACAAGTCTTGACTGCTGCTTCCATGAACGTTGATTGTGGATCCAAGTAAAATGAAATCCTTGACAACTTCAGTCTTTTCTCTGCTTACCGTGGTGCTGTTGATTTGTCCGTTTGTGAAGATTTTTGTTTTCTTTAAGATGAAGTGTAATCCACAATGGAGGTTGCAGTCTTTCATCTTTATTAAGTGCTTCAAGTCCTCTTTGCTTTCAGTAAACAAGGTTGTGGGTTGTGTCATCTTTCTATTGCAGGTTATTAATGAGCCTTCATTATGGCCTTATTAGTGATTAAACACTTGTATCTGCTTGTATTCACATAGGTTTCCCAGCTGAGTTCAGGTAAGTTTCCTACTCTCAGGTACCTAAACTTGTCATTTCTCTTAAGTCAGCATCCCACCTTTCATGGTTAATGTCATGTATCAACTTGACTAGCCATGATTTTCATGTATGTAATCTAATGTGGGCCTCCAATCAGTTGAACCCAGAGTTTCCTTGGGGGTGTGGGCTGCATCTAATATTTGGATGATATAGCAAAGGCCACCTTTCCTTGATCCTGCATTTGATTTGTCACCCAATTCTTGACAACAGGACCCAGCAACCTGCTGTCTGACTTGCAGGTTCGGGGATTCAACAACTGCCGAAGCACCATGAGCCAGCAGCCTAAAGTCCAAGCTGCTGATTTTGTTTTCATCAGCCCTTGCAAACATGTGAGTCAGAAGAATCCTGACTCATGATGCCTGACTCACAGATTTGGAATTTCCCTTTTATATACATATATGTTGTTACT
>NW_006408546.1:21911370-21933725 GCF_000296735.1 Chrysochloris asiatica | reverse complement strand
GGTCTTGGTGATAGAAATGATGCTGGAAAGTGAATGTGAGAATTTAAAAGATCAATGACTTCTTCATTGCAAACACCTTTTTCAACAACATAAAAGGCTACTATTCAATGGGACCTCTTCAGATGGATTACACAGGGATCAAATTGACTATTTCTTATAGTAGAGCCGTGTGTCCTCTAGGCATTTATCAGCAGCCCTAAAAGAACTTTGTAGCATTTTCAGAGCAGGGCAGAGACTAGCTCAATGAACTGAGAGCCAGAGAGCCTTGCTTGTGCGCATGGCAGAGGAGAGGCTGTTCTGACTGGAAGACTTGTGCCCTGAATATTTCTGACCCTGTATTGTAACCTGTTAACTGTCCCCCATAACCCCTATAACTGTGAATATGGTGGCTGAGTTCTGTGTGGCTATTGCAATAAATTACTGAACCCATGTGAGTGAACTGTGAGAATGATTTTTTTTTTTTTTGCAGTTATATAGATAATTTAATGAAATTGCATAGCTAGCATAATTCCCTCTAAAACTGAATGTTCTTTTTCTGTAATAGCTTTCTTCTTGGACTTAATCATCCAAATATCTCTATCTGTACTGTTACTTCAGTAGATTTAGTTAATCTCTTATACTGAGATAAAAATCATTTTTTAAAGGAATTTACTAAACTCAGAAGACTGACCAAGATAATTATCAACCCATTCTCATTTTTGTTGTCTTTTTTTTTCTTTTCACACAGACTACTGTTAATTTTCATTATCCAGATGAAAGTTGTATGTGGAGATTTGCATTTTAAAGGCCAAACTTCTGGTGATGGCTGCACAACATGATAAGCTTCATTTATATCACTGCATTGTCTGTGTAAAAAAATGTTGAAAACGCAAGTGTTTTATATAAAAAGGGCTTCAAACATTCATGGAAAAAAAAAATCAATTGATTCTGCCTTCCATGACTACCCTTTTACTTACCACAACAAACAATTAAGTTTAGAAATGAATATGAGGGTGACTCAAAATTACCCGCACTCCGGTTATATTAAAAGTCCTGTCTGTGTCCACAGCTGAAGACAACATTGAGTCTACATGTGGAATATTCCTGTCAAATAGATAAGTGATAGTGAATTGTGTGGAAAATCATTTGTAAATCAGCCACGTCTCTGCCTATGAAATACACCATAACAAACGTGTTTCAAAAAGTTTGTGCAAATTGGATAGTGAAATAATTCTAAGAAGAGAATAAACAGAAGCATTTGGATATGTGTCAACAAAATTTGAACTGATACTCAAAGAAAGGTAAAAGTTTCTTTAAAAAAAAAAAAATCATTACCAGTGATGAAACATGAATTCATCACTATGAGCCTGAGAGTAAATGGCAGAGTATGGGATGGAAACATCCTCAAACACCAACAAAGATAAATTAGAAAGTTAACCATCAGCCAGAAAATTGATGCTCATAATTTTCTGGGATTCTCAAGGGCCAGTATTGGAACACTATCAGGAAAAAAGTTGAACAATCAACAGTGCTAGTTACAGTGGGATGCTCACTGAAGAACTGCAGCCTGAACTTCATATTAAATGTAGAGGATTGCACACCTCTGCCCACACTGTTGACTCTCTGCAAAAAAATTATTTTGAGGTGTGAAAGCAACTTCCTTACAGTTCTGATCTTGTTCCACCAGATTTTCACCTGTTTGGTCCCTGGAAAGCAGCCCTTCAAGGATGAAGATTCACCTCTGACGAAGAAGTGAAGACAGTGGTGCATTTGTGAATTGTAGCTCAGCTTAAAATGATTTTTTAAATAAGGGAATAGGAAATCTTGTTGACAGATGGTCAGAGTGTATTGAAAAGTAAGGGGATTATGTTGAAAAATGATGTATTTGTCTTTTCTAAAAGTTGATTCAAATAAATTCTACAGCCAGAGTACAGATAATTTTTGACACAGCCTCATATATCCTTGTACTATTTGATCATACCATAATAATACAATTTTCTAATTGTAAATGTCTAAGGTATAGAATAAAATAACTGAAAAGTAATAAATATCCTCCCAAAAGCTAGGCTGCTTCCCATTGCTGCCCCTCACTCACACACCATTCTCCCTGCCATCACCAATGCCTATATGAGTAACATCCCTACTCTCCTTAGTTTAATTTGGTCTCAGGGAATTCAAATTCATGAGTAGATATAAAATGCCAGCTGGAAATACAGACTAATTTTAAACAAAATTCTTACATGGTACCTTTCTTAGACAAATTAATAGTTATTGGCATCTATCTAAATGCCTTGACAATTACTTAACTGCTGGTCTCCCCATTACATCACACCTTGTAAGTGAGACCATACAAAAAGAAAAAGTTGATATCACTAAGATTTCTCCAAAACAATACTGCCTCCTCTTTTTTTTTTTCTTTTTCTTTTTTTGTATTCATAATCAAATTTCGGAGCAGAACAATAGATTCACAAGGTCTGTTTCTGAGTTTATCATTTTAGTCTATCAATTTTATGAGTAAGATGCTGTATTAATCTGGTCTTTTATAACAAGAAGTAACAAACTTAACTAAAAATGGATTAAGCCAGAAGGAGAACTGAAATATCCAAAGGTGGTTAGCTTTATTCCTGGCTGAAGCTTGAGTTCTCCTCCCATCTCTGGGCAAGTCTTTCTTCTAACTTTTCTTTCATTGTAAGTGTTCAGTTCCTACAAAGTGGTACATTAGTTTGGTTCCCATAAAGTGGCACATTAGTTATTAGCTGCCCCTGATATTCATTCCTACTATCTCTACAATCCCAAAGGAAGTGGCCATTTCAACAACGATCATGAGGTTGGAATTTTTTGAATAGTCAAGTTGTTAGCATGTACCAACCACCTAGAATATATTGGCAATGGGTTAAAGACAGTTGCCCAAAATAAAGTGGAAATGTTACAATATCTGGAAATTAGATTGTAGGTTGTTGTTGTTGTTGTTGTTAAGTGCCATCGAGTCAATTCGATGTAGGGTTTCCAAGGAGCCGCTGGTGAGGCTGAAACACCGACCTTGCAGCTCAAATTAGTTTGCAGTCTGGCGCATTAGCCCACAGCACCAATAATGATAAGAGCTGCTATGTGTGAATTAATGAAAGTCACTAAGATTTGAATGTCTCCATCAAGAAGAGAAAATGAAAGTTCTTTCAACAAAAACACCAAGAAAAATCTCTTTCTTGAGTGTATGTTTTTGGGGACAAATTTCTACACATCTAGGACTAAGTAGGGGTCTTGGTGTGGTGCTCCAGATTCAGCACTGAACTGAGAACCATGAGATCAGCAGCTCAAACCTACCAGCTGCTCCTCTGAAACCCTATACAGGATTGCTATGAGTTGAAACCAACTTGACAGCACTTAATAACAGGAGTTAGTAGGGGTCCTGGTATGGTTATAGGATAAGCACTGGACTGCTAACCTCCAGGTGGGAAGATGAAACCTACACGCTTTTCCTTGGAAATCCTATACAGGGTCTCTATGGGTTAGAATTGACTCAACAGTACTTAACAACAAAATTATAGTTGTCACCAATGACTATATTATATTCGTTTCATAAAGTGAATTCATCTCTGTATGTAACACGGTTGAAGTCAATATCAACACAGGTGGCCCCAAGTATGTCAGAATAGAAGTTTGCTCAAAATATTTTCAATGACTGATACACTGAAAACGATCACCAGGTCTTTCTTCCCAAAGTATTCTGAGTGGACTCCAATCCCCAAGCTTTCAGGTAGCAGTTAAGCATATTAACCATTTCCACCATTAAGGGATTCCTCAACTCTACATATGTCTCTGTATAAGCTATACACTCTCCATCTGATAATAATTACAATTGTTGATTTCAACATTACTCTACCATATACATGTAAATACATAGAAAGGGCAAGGATACCTGCTATTTTTATTTATAAACAGCAAACAGTGATTCTAATGTTTTCTTTTGAGAGTAGACTTTCCTGAAGTTTTTGTTGCTTTTAATTTGTTGCAGTTTTAAGGGAATACAAAAGATTATTTCATTCACATTTCACACCACACAGTATTTTCAGGGTTACTTAGAGCCCACATTTAGTAAGCTGCCTCTTTGGATTTGATGGGTAAGATTCCAAGAACTTCTGTCTTCTTTCTCTTGCTGAAGTTTCTGGTCCTATGTTTGCTATATTTAGATTTGTGACAGATTTTCCATGATGAAAGGCAACAGCATCTCTATGTTCCAAGAGGGTAACCAGATGAAGCATGTTCAGGGAGAAGAATCTGTAGACCTGGTAACTACTGAGTTATTTCTCTGATATACAGGACTCTCTGTGGGTGCAGGGAGAATAAAGAGCTGGTCGCAGGATAGAGAATGCTAAATCTGAGTTAATGAAACTCACCAACGTTTGAATTTCTCCATCAAGCAAGAGAAAAGCAAAGTTCTAATGCCAAACTTTCCAGGAGGGATTTATTCTGGGAGGCATGTTGTCCCTTTGATGAAGGGGCAGGGGTGGGATCAGTGAAGTTAAAAGCAGTTTATTTTTAAAACAAAATATGTTCTAAAGTTTAAAATGACCTTTTATACTTTTATAATGAGTTCCTGGGTGATATGAATGTTTAACATACTTGCTGCTAATTGATAACTTGGGGTTTGAGTTTACCTGTGGTGCTACAGAAACAAGTTCAGTCTATCTACTTCCATAAAATTGTAGCTGTTACAAACGTTAGGGAACACAGTTCCACTGCTACCAAGCATAGTGTCACCATGAGTAGAAACCAACTTCAAGGCAACTGGTTTACAGGTTATACTTTCAAAATTTCCCTTCAGACTTAGTTATTATAATATATGTGCTATTTTTGACTCAAATTCCTGTTGTGTTGCTGTAGGATCAGCAGAGTCCTGAAACCACTAAGTTAGTAGTTCAAACTCTCCAGCTGCTCCTCAGAAAACCTATACAGGGTCACTATGAGTCAGAAATGACATGAGGGAAGTTTACAATATTGTTTTTATTCAGAGTACCTAATGAACATTTGGAGTCTTAGTGTGGCACTGCGGGTTAATGTGCTGGATTAAAAAATTGGTATGAACCTTTATATCAGCAGTTCAATCTCACCAGCTACTCCTCAGAAACAAAATATGGGGTCACTATGGGTCAGAACTGACTCAACGGCACTTAACAATAACAACAATAAACATTTAATAAAATTCCCACAAAACTTAAAATGGAGGCTGTAAATCTTAGCTGTTATGAATAATATTTCAATTAACATCTTTTTTCCAATATGATTTCCCCAGGAGTGTGATATCTTAAGGATGTGACTATACTCAGCCATTCAAAAGTGCTCGGTATAATTTATTATCCCAATCACATAATAAGAATATATATAATAGTTTCGTGGCAAGATAAACACCACAGTATGTCAAGAGAAACTTGAACTTTTGTCAGATGCATTTAACCCTTTGGAACTATCTAGCATGTGTAGGGTTTCTTAACCTGAAACAAAAACAAATGGGTAGCAACCCTCACATTGAGGACCCTAACTTCAAAATGTCCTCAGGTGTCCAGCAGGAAGAGTGAATTAATTAAACAAGGTGTCAGGAAACAAATAAGAACATATGGAGTCTTATGGACAGGACAAAATGGACAGGACACATCCCATCCACTCAGCTCCAGCTGAAATGTCTCAACGTCAGAATGGCAGCTACCAATTCAGATATGAAAGTAAGTAAAAGGGTGTATCGCCATTGGGGATCTTTACTTCAGAGGGACAAGTTGCTGGAGATGGACATCATGCTTGGTCAGCAAAAAAGAGTAGGACCCCCCCAACTAGACAGATTGGCAGGGTGGCAGCAACAATGAGCTCAAATGTAACTCTGTGAGGATGGAACAGGACCAGGCAATGTTTCTGTTGTGCGTAGGGTTACTAGGAGTCACAACTGACTGCACCTAACAACATCAACACCACTAGGGTTCCAGAGAAACTCAGGTTCCATATGAATAGGTTTATCCCCAAACAAAACATGCTTTAAAGGGTTTCTGCAATCAGTGGATGGCTGCAGGCAAGGTCTGTCAGTCATACACTTGTCTTAGTTCCTTTAGGGTACCTTCCATCATAACAGTGACTTTCAAGAGGATCTGCTGGGCCCATTAAATTCAAGGCAGAAAGTTCAGCTCTAAAGGTTGTGGCAACAGTTTTGGGAGCTCTCCAAGGAGTCATCTTGATAGATTTGTCTCAAAGGACACAGGACTGAAGTTTTCAGAAAATTGAAAACTGTAGGCATATACTAGTGAAAATAAAGCTAAGAACATTGAGCTATGATTTTTTTTTTTTTTCTTCTTCTTCATCAGGACAATAGACCAGCACATTCTTGCAGGCTATGCTATAAGAATTTTGTTGGGAAACATTACCCCATCCATTCTGCACCTCTGATCTTGCCCTTTCAGACTTACTTTTGCTCCCTAAACTTAAATAACACTGAAGAGGAAAACAATCTGAGTTCCTTAATAATTGCAGGGCAATGGACTGCAAGGGAAATTTGAGTCTCAAGGTCCGCAGTTCAAACCCACCAGCTGCTCTTGGGAAGCCCTATACGAAGTCGCTATGAATCTGAACTGACTGGACAGCACTTATCAAAAGGATACCTAAACTGCCATTTTGATGTGTTGTAAATTGAAGAGTGCAGAATTCTTTGGGAAAGAGTTGTTGATAGTGGCTTGGAGTTTGTTTTGACTCATAGTGACTCTATATAGGGTTTCCGAGGAGCAGCTGGTGAGTTTGAACCACCAACCCTGCAGTTCAAACTAATATTATGACAAAGTGCTTATCCTACAGTGCCACACCAGGACTCCATCCTAGACGTACACTGTGGTATACTGGGAAAGAGATGTGCTTCCTTCTGCATGAGTATCAAAATATCACAGTTTGATATTTTTTCTTTAAGAAGGGTTTCTGTGATTTTTGTAGAACACTCTTTGACTTCTGTTGTATAAAAGATGGAGGCAAAAAAAGGAAAGAAAAAAGGAAGAAAAGAAGAAGGGAGGTACGGAGGGATGAAAGAATGAAGAGACCAAGAAAAGAAATGGAAGAAAGGAAGGAAAGAGGGAGAAAAGAAGATGGACTGTTTCTTTCAAACCTCTGCTATCCTGTCTTTAAAGCTGTACTGTTTGTAATGATCTCTTCTCTCTGGAAGTAAGGACAATCACAATGAGAAGAGGCCTTGTAAATGGATTACTGGGATTGCTACTGATAGAAGAAGAAAAAAACACAAAACGAAGGTGCTAAGCAACCAGCAACATCCAAAAGAAATGTCATTTGTGATGATGTACTGTGTGCAGGAATGAAAAGCCGAATTAGATGCTGGGCTTTAGCAGATGTAATTATATAGTATGATAAAGTAATGCACACACAAAAAATGGAACCTCTCTTTCCAAATTACAAAGCTGTAATGCATTCAGCAGTCAAGTAGTAAAAAGGGGGAAAGATGTGCTTTACATCTTTAATTTGTGTAACCTATTTTTTTTCCCCGCCACAAAAAAATATGCCTAGGATACGCTCTGTTTTCCGAATTTACAGAATGACGGCCGCCCCTCTCCACTCATTTTCCAAGTGATTGCATTTTCTCAATAAGATCAGCTACACAGAATAGTGAAGAGCCCTAATTAGTGTGCTTTTCTTTCTTTTTCTTTTTTCTTTTTATTCCAGAATTGCCTTTGTGACATGAGAAAAAGTGACAGCAACGAAGGAAAACAACACCGTCTGGATCCACGTAAGATATTGATTTGTGTAGAGAACTAACACTCCAACTGCAAATTTCCTCATTTCTCACTGTCCCACCAAGTTCGTTCTTGCATGTTTTGGTGGAAAGCAGGGTTTATCTGATGCACATGGTCACTAGCAGTTGCCCCCAGGCTGTCCACTATCAAAGTATGTAAGTGCAGTAATAGTAAGAAAAGAGAGAATTTGCAGGAATGGAATTAAGGGGACAAGGTGATAAAAGTCTTAAAGGAGGTATTTTGTTATCAATACAAGCATGCAAATGCATTTGTTCTTAGGAAACACTTTCAAGCTAAGAATTAGTGAAAGAAATGGATGACTATTAACTTACTTAAATTACCTTTCACTAGGAAAATGGAAGTCTGGTAACTGGCAGGAAGACAGAAATCAATCCACTAAACAATATACTTGCTGCATGCTGGTTTTCTGTTGTTGTTTCCATGAAACCATTTTGATAGCTCCTGGTGTAGAGCCTTAGGATAAGCACTCGACCTAAAGGGTCCATTTAAATCATAAGATCGGTGGTTCAAAATCTACTAGGTGCTCCTCAGAAACCCTATACAGGGTTATTATGAGTTGGAACTGACTCCAGGGCACTTAACAACAAGTACATTTAGGAAGTCCTGGTGTGGCACTATAGAATACACACTGGATAGTTAACTGTATGGATGGCTGTTCAAACCCATTTGCTCCTTGGAAACCCTATGCAGGGTTACTATAAGTAGGAACTTACTCTGTGGCACTAACTACAACAAGTACACTTAAATAAGCTCTTGTAGTGCTGTTGGTTAGGCACTGGAATGCTAACTACAAGGTTGGTAGTTCAGATCTGCCAGCAGCTCCATGGGAGAAAGAGAGAGCTGTCTACTCCAATAAAGATTTATTGCTTCAGAAAGCCTATGCAGGTCACTATGAAGCTGAATTGATTTAATGGCATGGATCGAGTTTGAGAAGCACACTTAAAGAGTCCCTGGGTGATGCCAACAGATAACTGGTTGGTTACCAACCTAAAGATTGGTATATTAAATTTACCCAGGGATACCTCAGAAGAAAGTCCAAGCGATTGATGACTAAAAAAATCAGACACTGGGAACCCTAAAGAGCACAGAAATGCACGCAGTCATCATAAGTCTGAATCAATACCACAGCAAATTTTCTCTCTCTTTTTTCTTTTAAATGCTCAGTTAGTTCACTGAACTTTCATTAAAAATGTGAAGGTTTTAAATAAGGTATTAGAGTGAACAGGGGCAAATATTCACATAATTCCAGCCAAGTAACTCTTGCACCTGAAATAGCCTTACACATGCCTTGCTTCTCAGATGTGCTTTGTTTATGTGTAATTAGAGTCTAACACTATTGTTTTCTAAGCCTGGCTGAATAGCCAGCTATATTCTATAAGTTATTTAACCTGCAATGTTTCCTTGGGCAAGAAAAGTTCTAGTAAATAAACCACTACGGGATCTTTCTCCTCACATCAGACCATCACCCTCACCCTCGTGTTAACCACTTTTTACCTTGATCTGAGAGATCTATCTGCTCCCATGGCACATGGGTTATCTCATATTGCCTCTCCTTTCTGTATCTTTAAATTTAGTGTAGTTCAACCAACATATGGTGGTGTGGGGACATCAATTCCATGGCAGGCCCTGTGGATGCAGAGATGTGCCACAGAAATGAGATGAATAATCTTCTCTGGAGACATTCATTTTCATTCAGAGAGGTAGGATCACCATCATCAGTTTGAATGAGCATGAGGCACGTACTGCATTAAATACTTGATATGCACCATCTAATTATTACAACAACAGAATGCCTTAAGGGTACCTTTAAGTTTTTATAGTGAATTGAGTGATAGTTTGCATGGGAGAACATCAGTTTTACACTCATTTCATTGCAATGATTACAATCCCCTCCGTGCATCATCATTCAATAGTATTTACTTCTATTCCCTCTTTTTTGTTTTGTTTTTGGGGATGTACAAAAAAACACTCAGGAATATACAATAATTGAAACAACCAAAGGGCATATTCTGCAAGCCTGCCTCCTGGCCACCAGCACTCAGCCTTTCTCTTTCCATGAGTCTAGAGTCCTCACCTGCTCCCTCTCTCCACATCCTCATCTCTGCCTCCATCTCTGATGTCACCACTGCTCTGGACAGAGTCCCATATTCCCCTTATGATCTTCTCCCTTGATGGTCATAGGGTCCTCTGTTCTTGAACTGTAAGACTAACTACTTCTCCCTTTTTGTTACAAAACTTCTATCTTTACAGTTGTGACAGTTGTAATCAGTTAAGATAATGGTTACTCACTATTAAATCATAAGAGTCTTATCCCCATCTCTTTTCACCAGACCCATCTAGACAAGATGAAAACTATTCATTGGGAACTCTACCTTTCCCCACACACTCTTAAACTAAACTCCCTCTTGAAAACTTATAAGCCAGTAATTCCGTGCCTTTATCACCCCCTCATTTTAGGTAGCCAATGTCTAAGTTGCCCGTCCCTATCAATCCTGAATACAGAGGGGATAGGATTGATACTTGTGAAGACTATGTTCCTCTCAGTTGGTATTTTGAGCTACTACATCCATAAGGAGCTCTGGTAGTATAGTGGTTACGAATTGGGCTACTAACTTCAAGGTCATTAGTTCGAAACTACCAGCTGTTCCAATGGAGAAAGATGAGGCTTTCTGCTCCTGTAAAGATTTGCAGCCTCGAAAACCCTGTGCAGGGTCACTATGAGTCGGAACTGACTCCAAGGTACTTAAAAACAACAACAACAACATCCTTAAGTATAGGTTATGTTCATCAAATTATAGTAATTTACCCTCGTTTCCTTTATCAAAAATTGTTGAGCTTTTTTGTCTTCCTCTGTCGAGTTCTGATTATCAAGCCATCGAATCTAGGTCAAATGGGTACTATCTTGAAAATTGGGCATTCTTGTGTGTCTCCCCTCACTTCATATCAGCTGGATGCTTCACTCTCAGCTCTATTACTCCATGGTTATGTCCTTGTTTATGGGCTCCAGAGTCCCCAATCTCACTATACCTCAGACCAACCAGCCCTTCCTCTTCTCTCTCTCATCTCCAGGTTAATAGGAGTCTGTGGAACATGGTCTAACTAGCGCATATCTTCATTGCTGCTTTTCCCCCTCTTTCACTCACCAGTAGACCAACGTGGTCACCAGCAAGCTTATATGCCTATTCATGTTTTCCCTTTGAGTTTCAGTCTTAGAGGGGGGTTTGTACTGAAGGGATTTGATTGCTTGCCGTTATGGCTCCATTAAGGGCTACTTTTACTCCTAATTTGAAGATAGGGAACTGGCAGTAAAAGATATGCAATAAAATTGGAAAGTTTTATAACTCTCAAGCTACAGAGCCAGAACAAGATTTTAGTTTTGACTCTAACCTTGAGACTCTTATCCACAATTAATCATGTACAGATAATGGAGAAAAAAAAAATAGTAATGATGAAGTTTTTGTTTGTTGCTGTTTAGTCTCACTCTTGGTGAACCCATGTACAACAGAATGAAGCACTGCAAAATCATCAAAATTCAGGTGTGTTCAACTTCACTGCTGTAGTCATTTGGTGAGCCATCCAATGTAGCAGTTTATCTTCCAGCTCTACGTCAGAAAAGTATTCTATTGGGATCCCCTGGGTTTTCATTGGTTACGTTTTGGAAATAGATATTGCCAAGCCTTCCTTCCTAGTCTGTCTTGGTTTGAAAGTTCTGCTGAAACCTGTCCACCTAGACTGCCCCTGCTGGGATTTGAAATTCTAGTAGCATAGCTTCCAGCAGCACAGCCACACGGAAGTCACTGCAGGGCAACATATTGACATTAAGTTTGTAGATAACGATGCTAACTAACAATTATTGAGCGCTTATTCCAAGTAAAGTGGAAGGCACTTGACACGGAATATGGTCTTGTTCAGTTAGAACAATTACTTTGTGACGCCAATAATGTCACACCAATTTACTTGATGATAAAAAATGAAGGGTTATAGAAGTTAAACCTTGAGGAGAGAGCACAGTGGCGCCATATGATCAACACTGGACCGCGAACCACAAGTTCAATGGTTTGAGACCATCATTCACTCTGTGGGAGAAATATGGAACTTTCTGCTCCCTCAAAGATTGAAAAACTCTCAGAAATCCTATACAGGGTCTTATGAGTTGGAACTGACTCAAAGGTATTTAACAACAGAAGTTAAGCCTTGTGGTTGTTGTTAAGTGTTGTCATGTCAGTTCCGACCCACAAAGACCCTGTATAGGGTTTCCGAGGAGCAGCTGGTGAGCTTGAACTGCCGACCGTGCAGATCAAGTCAACTTTGCAGACCAGTGCATTAACCCACAGTGACACACCAGGCCTTTACTTCAGTAAGGTCATTTGATGTAGGGTCATTAGACATGGTGGATCTCTCTACTATGGCAGAACCAGTGCTTCTACGTTTTAGCTGACAGGTAACACATCTGGTTTTGGCTTCAGAAGGCTCAAAGTAATGCAAAGAACTAACGTAGCAAAGCACAAAAAAGGGCTTTGCTTCTCTGAAGTAACATGGGAAAATAACCCAATATAAACAAACAAATCACATACAAACACTAACTACTTTCCCTAATACCTTTACAGAATTTCCAGGAGACTGTTGCAGTTACTCAGTTGTCAAAGCAAAGAGCTGATCTTTTTGTATGGGGATCACTCCAAAAGGGTCTTCGAGACCATATAGCATGAGAGAGCTCAGGTCCCAGGTAGAGTAAGGTCATGACATGTGTTTTAGGGTCCCTGAATCCAATTGAAGGGCTTCTGGCTTCCAACCTGACAGCAAAGTTTGAGGTTCCGTTGACTAAACTATTCCCTAATACCTCTGAAGCATTTTGTTTTAAGTAAAATGGTAGCAGTACAAGATTATATTTGATCCATCAAAACAATGGTTATCAGCCATAGTGTGAGGCTATAGGACAGGCATTGTACTGGTAACTACAAGGTCAGCAGTTCAAACCCACTGGTGGCTCTTGGAAACCTATGCAGCGTCGCTATGGTCAGAACCAACTTGAGAACACACAAAAACATTATACAATATTGAGCAAGAGTGGCACTGTAGGGTAAGTGCTGTACTACTAATGCAAGGTGAGCAGTTCAAACCCAATAATCACTCTGCAGAAAAAAGATGAAGTTTTCTGTTCCCTTAAAGATTATAGTTTAGGAAACCCTATTCTAAGTTGCAAAGTATGAGTATTCCAGAACACTTAATTGTGCTCATGAGGAATCTGTACCTGGACCAAGAGGCAGTTATCAGAATAGAGCATGAGAACACTGAATGGTTTAAAATTAAGAAAGGTGTGCAACAGGGTTGTATTCTTTCACCATATGTATTCAACCTGTATGCTGAACAAATAATCCAAGAAGCTGGGTTCTATGAAGAAAAATGTGGCATCAGAATTGGAGGAAGACTCATTAACAACCTGCGATATACAGATGATACAACCTTGATTGCTGAAACTGAAGAGGACTTAAAAACATTTACTGATAAAGACCAAAGAGCACAGCCTTCAGTATAGATTACATCTCAATGTAAAGAAAACAAATATCCTCACCACTGGACCAATAAACAACATTCTTATCGACTGAGAAAAGATTGAAGTTGTCAAGGACTTCATTCTTTTTGGATCAACTATCAACACTCACGGAAGCAGCAGTCAAGAGCTCAAAGGACATATTGCATTAGGCAAATCTGCTGCACAAGACCTTTTGAAAGTGTTGAAGAGCAAAGATGTCAGCTTGAGGACTAAGGCATGCCTGACCAAGCCATGGTGTTTTCAATAGCTTCATATGCATGAGAAAGCTGGACAGTGAATAAGGAAGACTGTAGAACAATTGATGCTTTTGAGTTATGGTGTTGGAGGAGAATATTGAAAGTGCCATGGGCTGCCAAAAGAACCAATAGATCTGTTTTGGAAGAAGTGCAGCCAGAGTACTCCTTAGAGGCCAAGATGGCCAAACTTTGTCTCTCATACTTTGGACATAATGTCAGGAGGGACCAGTTGCTGGAGAAGGATATGATGTTTGGTAAGGTAGAGGGTAAAAGAAAAAGAGGAAGACCCCCAACAAGACGGATTTTCCAAGTGGCAGCATCCATGGATTTAAGCATGGCAACAATAGTGAGGTGGGCCCAGGATCGGGCAGTGTTTCATTCTTCTGTGCATAAGGTCACTATGGGTCATTACCGACTTGATGACACCTAACAACAACAACAACAACAATTCTAAGTTACTAGGAGTTGGTAGTGACTTGATGGCTTTAACATCAACTGTTAGCAGATGAGTATGTTAACCATTTGTACAACAAAGGCACTCCTAAAAGGATGGGTGTTGTTGTTGTTGTTGCTGTTAAACGCCATCAAGTCAGTTTTGACTCATGGCAACCCTATGTAGGGTTTCCGAGGAGTGGCTAGTGAATTTGGACCACCGGTTTTGTATCTCACACTGACTTTGCAAACATTACTGAGAACTTACTATGTGCTAGGCACATTGCTAGACTAGCTGACACAAACAAAAGATGTGTAAGATGGATAGCTCATTCTGCTGATAAACGGTTGGTTGCAGCTTCGCTATGCTGAGGATAAGTGTCTTGTCTCATCTACACTCTGTTATCTACTTAATGCTCCTCATTTACAAAAACAATTAATGATGCTGTTTGCAGAGGTATAAACAACAGTTGTTAAATACGTAAATGGTACACCCATTTAACCACTCCTCTCTTTTGGGTAATAAAATAAATCTTCTCTTGTCTAGTAATAAACTTCTATACAAAAGGAGTTTCGAGATGAATTGTACTTAGACATGAAGCAATGTCCTTAGTGTACAGTGGTAGAAATGATATAGGGTATCTGAAGATGAGAGACTCTAGAAAAATTAATCACATTCCTTCAGTTCTAACTGCCTGTGAGTGTCATGGTTACATTTATTACAGCATTAAAAGTACATTCATTTCCCAGTCTTTTGTTACCAAAATGATCCCTTTACGATACCTTTAGAAATTATGTTTGCAATTATATTACTTAATATTTTGTTTTAATATATTTTTCTATGTGGTTCAGATACAGTCTATAAAAACAAAATGAATGTGGAGTTTAGGTTATTATAAAAAAAAATGTTAATACCTTATCACTAAAAAGGGAGAGTGGTTGTATTTTCTTATTCTTATTGCCTTCTCTAAATAAATGTCCAAATTTCTACTTCATGCTGCCAATGTAGGTTATAAAAATAAATCCCTTATACTTGTTGAGCACTTAGGATTTTATTTCTAGATGCTAGTAACTAGTAAGGCAGACGAGGAACCCTAGCCAAAACCAACTAAAATTGTATATATATATATATATATAATTGTTGCTACATGCCATTGGTTCTGTGGAGCATCTGGTGAGTTTGAAATTCAAATCAACCTTGCAGTCAAGTGTTTATTGTACAGAGTCATACCCAGACTCCATTATATGTAATTGTTGTAAAGTACTGTGGAGTCGGTTCTGACTCATATTGACCCTGCACAGGGATTCTGAGGCTGCAAATCTTTACAGGGGCAGAAAGACTCATCTTTCCCCCGTGGAACTTCTAGTAGTTTCAAAATGCCAATCTTTAGCTTAGCAGCCTGATTCGTAACCATTACGCTATCACAGCTCCTTCCATTATAAATAACAGATAAATATATGCATATGTGCTGTTGTTGTTAAGTGCTATAGAGTTAGTTCTAAGCCATAGCAACCCTATGAGGGTTTACATCTTCATGGGAGAGAAAGTCTCATATTTTCCCTGAAGTGTACTGGTGGGCTTGAATCATGAACTTTGTAGTTTGAAGGCCTGTTCTTACTGTATGGAGCCACCATCTCCTTTAATATCTTTAGTTGTTATTCAGTATATTGTACATAAATTAAAGGGCATAAAGTAAATTAATCTGAGGTGTGAGTGGTAACTTTGAACTGCCAACCTTGTGGTTCAAACCGACCTTGTAGTTCAGTGCTTTAACCTACAGCATCACACCAGGACTCCCAAACATACAGCTTAGATGCCATTTTACAATTGTGCATACACTCCACATATCAAAATATGGAACATTTTTTAGACTTTGGAAGTTTCCTTTTTACCTCATTTCAGTCTATTAAGCCCCATCTCCCCAGTTTAAAGTAACTTACAATGTGGTTTCTATTAACACTGATTATTTTGCTTGTCCTTGAACTTCAGATAAGTGTAACTATGCAATATGCACTCTTTTGTGTTTAGTTTTATACCCTCATTGTGTGGAGGGGGTCTCTACTTGTTCTGTGAAGTTACTACTTTTTTTTTATTACTATATCACATTACACTGTAAGAATAAAAAGCAATGTCTTTATCTATTCTCCTATTGATAGACATTTGGATTATCACCAGTGCTTATATATTATTTGAATGTTGTTGTTGTTGTTATGTGCTGTGGAGTTGGTTCCGACTCAAAGTGACCTGGTACAGGCTTTTTGAGGCTGTAAATCTTTACGGGAGCAGAAAGCCTCATCTTTCTCCCATAGAACAGCTGGTAGTTTCGAACTGCTGACCTTAAGGTTCACAGCCCGATTCATACCCACTACACTACCAGAGCTCCTTATTATATGAATATGAATGTCATTTAAAATTATTGTATGAATATGAATAAGTCATTTAAAATTTAGCTTTTTTAAAAGATATCAGTAACTTGAAAAAAAATAAGAAGCACTCAAAAGACCCAAAATAAAAGCACAAGCAAAGATTGAAAATGGCATTAAACTTCAGGACATCTGCTGAACCCAAGCTTCAATTTTCTTGGTGTTTCAGGCCCCAACAATCCCATCCAAGTAGCCAGGAAGCAAAAGAGTTTAATAGGAGATCCCCTCCATTAAACTGGAACCTTCACATTAGGGAAAATGAGAAACCTAACTCTGCAGAGGGCTAAAAAAATAAACAAAAAAGCTGCCCATCTTGAAATGGACTACAAATTGTACCAAGATACCAAACTATCAAAAGCCCTGAAAACTGGGCAAAATCTTTTGGTTCTTGTGTGTTCTTTTCATTTCCCTGGTCATTTGATTCCAGTCCTAGTTAAATCTTTTTGATTCTGTCCAGTCATCAAAACACTCATCAATACTTGAACAGGGGCCAGCCAAACATCAGCCGTCAACCATCAATCCAACCTATGAAACACTGCAGCTGTACTAACAGGATCAACTCCTACAGTACCAAAAGAAACATAAAATCACCCCAAACTTCATTTTTTTTGGCTATTTATTTATCTGGACACTACATTGATTTTTATGGCAGTTTCTTTGACTTATCATTTATTTATTGCTGTTTTGGAACCTTAAGGAACTAAATTCTATTTATTTCAGATTTTAAAATAAGCAAAGTTGTAGCAAGGGATCTTCAAAGTTAGTTTTCCCACCATTGTTTTTCTCATAATCTGAGCTCCTTAGACCCTGATATTCAATCCACGTTGTCTGTGTATTCATTAGTATTTGAAAACTTATGCATGTTGCCCCAAATAAAACTGGGTTGAGAAAATACATGCATTATTTTAACAAATAGTTATTCTCTCTTCTGTACAAGGCATTTTGCTAGGTGCTGGATTGAATTTGCCTTTCCAGCAAATAGCAAAATAATGTAAATAGCATCATATGTTGAATTTTAGATGTAGAATGTTTTTCTATTCTTTCCCTCCTTTTGAGCAAACTTGAATTCATTCATTCATTCATTTATTAATGTTCAACAAATATATACAGAGCATTTTTTTTTTTTTTTGCAGTTAAAATTCTATTTTGTTTATTGTGGTACAGTACATACAACAGAACTTTTGCTATTTTAATTATTTTGACCATAATTTGATTACATTATTTACAGAACATTATTTTTATGCTAGGTTGCATGGAAGGACTTAACATTGTGTTGTTTTTGTTTTGTTTTGTTGTTTTCATTTCCTTGCCTGTAAAATGTGGATAACAATAGTATTTCCTTGTTGTGTAGATAAGGTTAAATGAGTTAATGCATCTGACACCTTTAGAGAGAGATATAGCAAATATGAGCAGGCTTCAAAAATTTGTAGGAAAATGGAATCAAAATATGAGAGTTTTCTATGAATTTTTGAGCCCCTTCACATAAAAGTGCTATGTAAATTTTTATTAGCTCAGACGCTCTAAGAAGAATTGCCTGAGCCATGGATTAAGATGCAAACATTTTATTGTTGTTGTTGTTATGTGCCATGGAGTTGGTTCCGACTCATAGTGACTCTGTACAGGGTTTCCGAGGCTGTAAATCTTTACGGGAGCAGAAAGCCTCATCTTTCTCCTGCGGTACAGCTGGTAGTTTCGAACTGCTGACCTTGCAGTTCACAGCCCGATTTGTAACCACCATGCTACCAGAGTCCCTTAAACATTTTATTAGGGAGAAATAAACTTGGGATCCTGCTGTTGCAGTATAGGATAAGCACTGGAGTGCTAACTGCAATGTCAGTGGTTCAAATCCTTTAGTTACTTATCTAAAACCTTATGCAGGATTGCCGTGAGTATGGCACTTAACAACAACAAACCTAGGATAGGAAGCATGATACAGTCTCATCCTCTTGGATTCAACTCCAGACCAATGCACTAAGCAGCTATCACCCATCTGTCAGTGGAGGTTTGTGTATTGCTCTGATGCTGAATAGCTTTCAGCAGAGCTTCCAGACAATGACAGACTGGACAGTAAGAGATGGCAATCTACTTTGGAAAATCAACTAATTGCTTCAGAGAATCACAAATCATGGGAAGGGCCATGATTTGTTCTATTGTACATGGCGGTGCCATGACTCATGGCAGCAAGCAACAAGCAATCCAAGACATTGAGGGTGAGCTAAAGGAAGAAGTGAGAGAAGGAAAAAGAAACGTGACGTGACATGATGTGTTTCCATCAGAACTGCTTCACAATGAGCTGCCAAGAGACAAGCAGAAAATGTGATGTTTATCATAGACAATGTCTCCAGGACTACAAAGAGAAGCATCATACCTGAGGTGGTTCATGGGAGAGAAAGGAGAGGGAAATTAATCTCCCTACATCCCTTCTACATCTCGTTTTCCACTGAGCAAGATTATCTCTGCCACATTCCAGTTTTCAGTATCTGACCTTCTCTGAGGCCTTTCAAAAGCCAGGTCCTAAACCATGCTGTGTGCATCATTCTAGTTGTGCTAACCAAATTGTAAAATGTGAAACAAAATAAAAACAAAGGTCATCTTTAATTCACACCTCCTCTTTTTTCCCCCATTTCTTCCTAAGTACTTCTCTTTATGTTTTAGTTGTGGTAAATACGTATGTATACATATAGGGTGATGGGGCTTGTATGCCATGGAGTCGGTTCCGACTCATAGTGTCCTGTCCCTATGTACAGTTTCTGAGGCTATAATATTTATGGGAGCAGAAAGCCCCATCTTTCTCACACAGAGATTCGAACTGCTGACCTTGTTAGCAGCCAAACAGGCAGCCCACTATGCACTACGCTACTGGGCTTTCTTTCTCTCTCTCCACGTATATACATATTGTTGCTGTTGTTAAGTGCTATTGAGTCAGCTCCAACCCATAGCAAACCTGTATAGTGTTTGCAAGGAGGAGCTGGTGAGCTTGAATTACTGACCACGCAGTTCAAAGTGGGCTTGTGATCTAGTGTTTATCCTATAGTGACACACCAGGACTCCATATATATAAATATGAACACATATATGTAAAAATGTTGCAGTGGAAAATGTTTTGTTAAACATACGTGTGGATATATATGCACACACATTTATGTATGTATATGTGTATGTATACATATATATACATATATATACACACATGTATGTAGTCCTGGTATGAGACTGTAGGGCAAGCACTGGATGGTAACTACAATATTAATGGTTCAAATCCATCAACCACTCCTTAGAAAGCCTATACAAGGTTGCTATGCGTCAGAACTGACTTGACAGCACTTAACAACAACAACAAATATATATTATATGAAATAACCCAGGACAGATTGGGTTTCAAAGGTTTATGTGCGATGGGTGCCGAAACAACTCCAGGAAGAACATAAATAGAAGCGTCTGGATATCTGCATGAAAAACGTGGATTGATACTCAAAGAAAGGTAAAAGTTTCTTAAAATCAGTCATTACTGGTGACAAGACATGGATTCATCTCTATGAGCCTGAGAGGAAACAGGAGAGTACAGAATGGAAATATCCTCAGTCACTGACCAAGAAAAATTCAGAAGTCAACCATCAGCTGGAAACTTAAGGCTTAGAGTTTTCTGGGATTCTCAAAGGCCAGCATTGAAACACTATCAGGGAAAAGGTTTAACAATAAACAGTGCTCATTACAGTGAAATGCTCACTGAAGACTTGAAGCCTAAACTTCGAATTAAATTCAGAGGACTACTATCCAAGTGCATTATGATGTTGTATGACAATGCATGTCCACATACCTCTGCTCATACTGTTGACGCTCTGCAAAAATTGCATTGAGACGTGTTAAAGCATCCTCCCTAAAGTCCTGATCTTTCTCCTTCAGACTTTCACCTGTTTGTTCCTCTAAAAGCAGTCCTTCAAGAGAAAAAAATTCACCTCTGACGAAGAAGTAAAGATAGTGATGCAGTCAGAGCTCACAGCTCAGCCAAAAACATTTTAAAATAAGGGAATAAGAAAGCTTATTGACAGATGGATAAAGTGTATTGAAAAGCAAGGGGATTATATTTTTAAATGAGGTATCCGTTTTTTCTAAAAGTTGGTTACAATAAATTCTACAGCAAGAGTGTGGAAATTTTTGACTCGTCCTCATCCAACCAGAATGCTCTAGAGAAGCAAGGATGACAAGATTCCTTCTCTCATGCTTTGAACATGTTGTTCAGTGAGTCAGTTCCCAGAGAAGGACATCATGCCTGAGAAAGTTTAGGGTCACGGAAGAAGAGGAAGACTCTTCGATGAGATGGAGTAACACAGTGACAACAATGAGCTCACATATAACAATTGTGAAGACGGCGCAAGACTGAGCAGTGTTGTTTTAGACTTGCTATGAGTAGAAATTGAGTCAATGTCACCTAACAACAACTAACAAAACAACAACAACAAAAACCCCCAACTCTTTCTGGAAGAATCCACTCTTCAATTTACACCATGTCAAAAGAATAGTTTAGGTATCCTGAAAAGAATCAAATCATGTTGCTTTGGAACAAAAATAAGTCTGAAGGGGCAAGGTCAGCGCTGTTGAGTGCATGTGGTTTGGTGTCTCAGTGAAGCTCCCGTAGAAACAGTCCTTCCCTGTGAGAAGTATGAGCGGGTGCATTGTCATGACAGAAAAAAAATTCCTTGTCTCAACATTCCTGATCTCTTTCTCATCAGTGCAATTTTCAGTTTCTTAAAATTTCTTCATATAATAATCTCCCTTGATAGTCTTGTGTTCTTCAAGAAAATTTATCAAGATTAAACCTTTGGGATCCCAAAACACAAGTGATATTACCTTTTGAGCTGACTTCTCTGCACTGATTTTAACTGACCAAAATCTCCCTGAAACCACTGTTTTGGTTGTACCTTTCTGTCTTTGGTTTTCATTTTACAGCACCCTAATGAGACACTGTAGATCAGCAATAGACTGAAAACAACAAAGTCAGCTGTTCGAACCCACCAGCTGCTCCTCAGAAAAGTGCTGTGAATCAAAATCGACTCAACAGCACTTAACAACAACAACAACAATAATGAAACTAAGAAAATTGTATGACTGAGAGAACTTGCCTGCTGCATCATACGTTTTATTTGGAATAAACCTGTACATGTATGAATTGCAATGTTAGTAGCAGTACTTTTTGACTCACATGGACACTCTGGCTAATTCAGTTGCTTGCTCTAGATCATGTATACAGGTAATTGTCATTTGACCCCTGGTTCTTGAGATTCATCAGCCATCACAATCTGTGAGCCAGCAGTCTACTGTCTAACCTGCTGTTCTTGGACTGATAAACTTCTGCAGTCTGATAGTGTGAAGTCTAGTGCTAGATCCACAAACTTGGGACTTGCCACCCCCTCCAACTGTGTGAGCTATTTCTGTGAGATAAATTTCTCTCTCTTTCTCTCCACATAGATACAAAGGGACTTCAAAAAGTTGCGGATAGAGTGGGGGGAAATTGGAACAACCCTTCAAATTCTCAAAAAGACCAGGTTTACTGGTCAGAAAGAGACTGAAAGAACTTGAGACTTTGACCCTCAGTCATGCTTCAGGTCTGGAACTGAAGTCACCTTGTGGCTCAGTATTCAGCAAAGTAGTAGACAGGTATACAAGGGGCAACAGTAATACGAGTGAAGGATGCATCCCATAGAATACTAAACCATTCAAGATCAAAGGGAGCATTTACCAAACGGAAACAATTTAGAAGTGTTGGCAAAAAAGGAAGAATGGAAACAAGAATCACAGGGAGGAAGTGGGATACATAATGTAACATCCAGTGAACTGGAGTCATTGAGTGAAACTAAATATATGATTTCTTGAATGTAAAACTGATGATCTACTCTGGAAATTGTTACTCAATTAACAAGAAAAAAAAATTTTTTTTAAACA
>NW_006408546.1:21870861-21911153 GCF_000296735.1 Chrysochloris asiatica | reverse complement strand
ATATATCCCACTTTTATGTTTCTAGTCAATTCTGACTCATAGAGACCCTAAATAAAATTTCCAAGGCTAAATCTTGCTCCCACGGAGTGGCTGATGAGTTTGAATAACTGAACTTGTGGTTGACAACCGAGTGCCTACACCACAGAAGCACCAAGGCTATAAATTTATGTAGCCTAAGACACTAACTTTGCAAATTATATAAAGCGATTGAGTCTTGGCTTTTCTCTATAAAATGTAAGTGCTAACATCTACCTCACAGAGATTGATACTAAAGAATAAACGAGCAGTAAAGTAATTAGAGTTGTGATTGGCACATAAACGTTCAATAAAAGTTTACTACTACATAATAACCATCACATACAAATGAGAAGAGAAGGAAAAAACATCCAGACCACTAACTGTGAATCTGTTAGATTCACACTAAAAGGGACACATCACAGCATACAGTTAACTACACAGGAAAGTAGAATTTAGTAATGTCCATGATGGATTAAAGGTTTCTGGTAGCATAGTGGTTACAAGGTAGGCTGCCAACCTCAGGGTCAGCAGTTTGAAACTACCAATAGTTCTATGGGAGAAAGATGAGGCTTTCGGCTCCCATAAAGATTTTCTACCTCAGAAATCCTATAGCGTTGGAACCAAATCCATGGCACTACTACCACCACCACATGATTAATTGGATCCATGTGTAAAGCCTGAATAAATCACTGAGAACCCAAACTATCTTTTTCCTTTACTGAATTATCCAGAAAATTGTCATATCTTTCCACTTCAATTTGCTTTTATAGATAATGATATAAAGTCACCTTCTATACCGTTCTCTGACAACTCACACTCAGAATGCAGAAAGATCCATATCCTAGGCATCAGTTGTTGTTGGTAAGTGCTGTTGAATAGGTTCTGACTCAGAGTGACCCTGCATAGGGGTTCTGAGGAGTAGCTGGTAAGTCTGAACTGCAATCCTTGAGGCTTAAGATGACATTACAGCCCAATGCATTAACTTGTAATGCCACCCCAGGACTCCATCCTAGGTGTTGGATTTGGCATTTAAAATCTGACAACCACACTGTTTACTATGCCAGGAATAACAAATAAAAGAGGAATGGCATCACATCTTGAAGTACAATATTGCTTGATATAGGATAATACCCATATGCCTACAAATAAAACCAGTTAATACAACTATTATTCAAATTTATGCACAAATCACTAATACCAGTGATGATGAAATTGAAGGGTTCTACCAACTTCTTCAGTCTGAAATTGATCAAATATGCAATCAAGATGCATTGATAATTATCGCTGAATGGAATGCAAAGGTTGGAAACAAAGAGGAAGGGTCAGTTGTTAGAAAACTCGAGTTTGGTGATAGAAATGATGCTGTAGATCACATGATAGAATTTTGCAAGACCAATGACTTCTTTATTGAAAATGCCATTTTTAATCAACATAAAAGGTGACTATACACATGGACCTCTGCAGGTGGACTGCACAAATTGACAATTTCTGTGGGAAGAGATGGTGGGGAAAAAAATCATAACATCAGTCAAAATCAGGCTAGGGGCAGACTGTGGAATAGACCATTGGTGGTTCATATGCAAGTTCAGGATGAAGCTGAAGAAAATCAAAACAAGTCCACAAGAGTCAAAATACAACCTTGAATGTATCCCACCTGGATGTAGAGATAATTTTAAGAACAGAGTTGATGAATCAGACACTAATGAGCAAAGACCAGAAGAGTTGTAGGACAACATCAAGAACAACACGGAGGGAAAGCAAAACGGTCATTAAGAAGACAAGAAAGAAGAAAATGACTAAAAGGATGTTAGAAAAGACTCTGAAACTTGTTCTTTAGTGTAGAAATGCAAGAAATGAGGAGGTAAAAGAGCCAAATAGAACATTTCAAAGGGCAGATATAGAAGACAAAGTCAAATATTAAGGTGCATAACAGCGTTGTATTTTAAGCTAGATCTTGATATGTTCTTTTTGGTGATGAATTAGATGCCGTTCCTCTTCAATTTGTCATTCCGAGTATAGTAAACCACGTGTTTGTCAGATTCAAAATGACAAATACCAGTCCATTTCAGCTCACTAATGCCTAGGATATGGATATTTATGAGTTCCATTTCATTTCTGATGATTTCTAATTTTCCTAGATTCATACTTTATACATTCCATGTTTTGATTATCAATAGATGTTTACTGCTGTTTGTTTCTCTTCATTTTGAATTGTGCCCCATCAGCAAAGGAAGGTCCCGAAGGTTTTATTCTATTTCTCTCATCACAGTCAACTAACTTTGAGGAGGTAGCTCTTCTCCAGCTCTTCTTGTGCGTTCCAACCTGAAGGGGCTCATCTTCTAGCACTGCATCTGACGATTTTCTGGTGCTTTTCAACATGTTTCAACAGTTAATATTCTGGTGCTATCTGACAGTATTCCACTGCTATTCATAATGTTTTCAGTGACTAAATACTCGGAAGTAGTTTGTCTTTCCTTCTTCCTAATCTGTCTGTGCCTGGAAGCTCATCAAAAACCTGTCTATCATGGTTGACCCAGCTACTATTTAAAATACCAGTGGCATAGCTTCCAGAATCACAGCAACATGCAACCTACCACAGTACGACAAACTGACAGTGGACAGCCAGTGCAGGCATCTGATAAAACTGCACTATTGTAGTAGTTGTTAAGTGCCATTTAGTCAGTTCTGACTCACAGCAATATCACATAGGGTCTTCCGAGGAGTAGTTGGAACAGCCAGCCTTGAGATTAGCAGTCTAGTGCTTACCCTACAGCACTACACTATTACTCCAAAACTGTATTTGGAATACTCAATTTTGTATTTTAATATCTAGAAGTATTACTACTTAGTGAGTACTCATGAGTACAGGAACACAAAGCAATATCCAATAGGCATGCAAGTTTGGATGAGTGGGTTACCATCCTACCATATAAATGGACATTTTGAGTGCCTAATCCTGTCTTCCTGTGCACTAATACACATTAATAAACTGTTTCAGGATTCCCTTTTCCTAAAATAAATTAGGCAGGATAAGACCAGAGATTGACAAATCAGTAGGCATCCTTGGGTGAGGGAGAGAAAGCAGAGGTTTCCTGTTCTCCTTATAAACATCTTAGCTACATAAGCATGTATCATTTTAATTATTACGAAGAAATGTTTGGGTTGTTACATTGTTTTAATGTGTACATCCTTCGAAATACAGGTTATTCTTCATGGGATTCTTACTGATCTCTTCATCTAGATATGATACTGTGAGATATTAATGATCTAAGTGTACATCTCTTAAGAGATCATTACCATTCTACTTTGTGCTCTCTTGATTTAAATGAATTTTCCCCTATCATCTGTTTAGAGGAGTATGTTAACAAGTAGTACGTGATAATGATTCTGCTAAACATAGGGACACATAAACAAACAAATAAATGATGTCTACATTAACTATCCAAGGAGATCTGGTATCGTAGTGGTTACGAATCGGGCTGCGAACTGCAAGGTCAACAGTTCGAAACTACCAGCTGGTCTGCAGGAGAAAGATGAGGCTTTCTACTTCCGTAAAGATTTACAGCCTCGGAAACCCTGTACAGGGTCGCTATGAGTCAGAACCAACTCTACGGCACATAACAACAACAACAACCTTAACTATCCATACAACACTTTCTTTCAAGTAGGGGTTAAAAACTAAATAAGCAGTTACAACAGAGTGAGTAGCTGGATCTTGCAGTTTATTCAAACTAGATTTGGAACCTGGTTTTTGCAAAATGGACAAAGAGCAGATGTCCATGAATAAACTATGAGTTAGATCCCTGGTTTGTTGCTTGATGTTTGGATCTTGACAGCAAGAAAAGGGAATTGCTAATTCATTTAGCATACTATTATCTTTTGCTTTTTAAACAGAGTCACAATACCACTATCTTCCCTTGGCAATCACACTTCCTCTTGTGTAATTACTTTGGATTTTTCTCTAACAATAAAGCCCTTATTATTCATCTCTATTTTCACTGCATTTCTTTTTCTTTTTTTTTTTGAAAGAAAACAACAACAAAACGCTGTTGCCACAGAGTCTATTCTGATATACAGCAACACGATGTTTTTCACAGTATTCACGGTCAGCAGTTCAAATCCACCATTTGCTCTCCGAGACCTTATACAGGGTCGCTATGAGTTGGAACGGACTCAACAGCACTGAACAACAATAACATAGCACTTCATGGAGTCCTGGTGTATCGCAGTAGGATAAGCACTGCAACTCAAGGTCAATTTGAACCACAAGGTTGGCAGTTCAAACTCACCAGCCCCTCTTTGGAACCCCTATACAGGGTCACTATAGTTGGAACTGACTTGATGGCACTTAACAATCTTTCATAAGTGGCCTTTCTTCCATGGAAAGTGTGACAGTTAAGGTTCTGTATCAAATTCATTGAGCCAAGATTCACAGTTGATTGGCAACTGATAGTTAACTCTATGATGATTGGCTGTGAGCAGCCAATCAATTGAAAGAATGCTTCCTTGGGGGTTGTAGCTCGTTCCCAATATAATGGACATGCATGAAAGACTTGCTTTCTCCCCGCTTTATCTGGATCTCGCATCTGGGTGGTTCTCCAACCTCTGGTTCTTAGAATCCAAGACGGTGGCCTGCTCTAATGTGTATTTGTCTGCTGGGCCTGCCCTTTTAGTGTGCCTGGAAACCTTGATGCCTGCCAAAGGACTCTGCATGCTTGTTCGTGTCACCCTAGATCTTGTGTTCCACACCACCAGTTCTGCAGTGCACTTGCCCAAGCCTTGGTTGCTTGTCCCCTGCTGCTGCCCTAGCTCCAGATGCAAGGTACAGCTTGGTGCTCTCACTTGGGATTCCTGCCTTCCAGGTCCACCCACATGGCCTGCACTTGGGACTCTCCTATCTCTACAACTGTGAACCATTCTCATACATGTGTGTGTGTGGTGTGGCACTGGTTTTGCTTCTCTAGAGAACTCAGCCTAACACAGAAGGGTCAATAAATAGAGTTCAGAATCAGGGTCAGGATGTCCATGGACCTGTTACCTACAAAGCCTTCGGTTGTGCTTTAGGTGAAAGTTTACATAGCAGACTAGTTTCCCATCCAACAAAGCATACACACATTGTTTAATGATACTGTTTGCTATTCCCACAATGTGTCATCACCATTCCATTTCCATCCTGCCTTCTCCATTTCCATTCCTCTATTTCCCTGCCCCTCCTTGTCTTCTTATTCTTGCTTTAGGGCAAATATTTTAATTTGATATTATATAGATGGTTGTTAAGGAGCACATTCCTTACAAGTGCTAGTGTTTGTTTTGTAGACCAATCCATTATTTGGCTGAGAGGTGACCTCTGGAAGTAGCATCAGTTCCAGGTTAAAAGGGTGTCTTAGGGAGATAGTCTCAGGACTGCCTCCAGTATCTGCCAGTATGGTAAGGCTGGTCTTTTTTTAAGAACATGAGGTTCTGATCTACATAATTCTCTCATTTTAGTCAGGAGCTTCTGTTTTGTCCCTGGTTGGAGTAGCCCATAATTATACCTTGGCACGATTATGGTCTCATGCTAGATCTGGCTATGGTTTATGTGGGCCATTGGTCCTGTGGACTAATCACTTCCTTGAATCTTTGCTTTCCTTAATTCTCCTTTGTTCCAGAGAAAAAAGAAAAAGTCAATCACAAACTGTTAAGGACCCAGATGCTACTCATCAAATTTGCTGTGCCCAATGACATAGACTAATGACCTTAGCCTTAGAGCCTATACTCTTTTATCTCCAAGACTATGGAACTCAGCCTTATCATCCAGAAGCAGAGCCCCATGAGGTGTCTGAATATGTTTAAATTTCCATAACTCTGCTCCCTATGTAATGTCTTATATGAGGGCAATTTTAAAAGTTCAGTTCATACATGCATATTTTCATTTGAAACATTATCATGTTTAAACATCTCTGTTATCAGTGAATAGCTACAGGCCTCTCGGTAATTATTGTTTTTAAGTACCGTCGAGTCGGTTTCAACCCATAGTGACCCAGAACAGGTTTTCCAGGGCTGTAAATCTTTACGGGAGCAGAAAGCCTCCTCTTTCTCCCGCGGAGCAGCTGGTAGTTTCCAACTGCTGACCTTGCGGTTCGCAGCCCAATTCATAACCACTACGCTACCAGAGCTCCTTAGGGACTGTCAAGTTAGTTCTGACCCATAGTGACCCTATGCACAACAGAATGAAACACTGTCCAGTCCTATGTCATCCTTACAATTGTTATGCATTAGAGAATTGTTGTTGCCTGTGTATCGATCCATCTCATTAAGGCTCTTCCTCTATTTTGCAAATGGTCTGTTTAACCAAGCATGATATTCTTCTCCTGAAACACTGTTCTGATAACATGAGTGAAGTAGGAGAGAAGTCATCATCCTCACTTCTAGGAAACATTCTGGCTGTATTTCTTCCAAGACAGATTTTTTGTTCTTCTGGAAGACCATGGTACTTTCAGTATTCTTTGCCACCATCGTAATTCAAATGCATCAATTCTTCTACAGTCTTCCTTATTCATTGCCCAACTGTCACATGCATATGAGGCAAATGAAAATACAATCAATTGGATCAGATGCACCTTAATCTTCAAAGTGAAATGTTTGTCCTTTAACACTAAAAAGATATTTTGCAGCAGTTTTATCTAATGCAGTATGTCATTTGATTTCTTGACTGTTGCTTCCAGGGGCACTGATTGTGAATCTAGCAAAATAAAGTCGTTGACAACTTCAACCTTTTTTTCCCCTTAGCATTATGTTATTTACCAGACCAGTTGTGAGGATTTGCATTTTCTTTACACTGAAGTGCAATCCATATTGAAGACTGTACCTTCAATTTTATCAGTAAATATTTCAAGTCCTCTGTACTTCCAGCAAGCAAGATTGTGTCATCTGCATAGTGCAGATTGTTAATGAGTCTTCCTTGAATCCTAACAGCATATTATTCTTCATAAAATCCATCTTCTTAGATTTGTTGTTGTTGTTAAGTACTGTGGAGTCGATTCTGACTCACAGTGACCCGGCATAGGGTTTTCGCAGCTGTAAATCTTTATGGGAGCAGAATGCCTCATCTTTTTCCGGTGGAACCACTGGTAGTTTCGAACTGCTGACTTTGCGGTTGCAGCCCAACTTGTAACCACTACGCTACCAGAGCTCCTTCCTTCTCAGATTATGTAGTGCCAATTGACTTTGAAGTCTCCTAATATGTTACTAAGGTTCCAAGACCGTCAACTCATTTCTGCCAGGTGTTTGGTAATGGCCTGTATGTTTTCACAAGTTTGGCCCCAGTATGCTCTATTATAATCATGGATATATTTACAGAATATGTAAATACACTTGTAGAAATATCCTCTGTCAAGCCTATATACACTTGAGGGTATAATCCTATTCTCCACCTGCAACCTGGTCAGCTTGCTTGTATGTCTTATGCATCCACTCATAGATGATTATTGTTATTGTAACATTATGTTTGTAATAGTACTTACACGTCTGTTTGCTTTAACGCTTTTACTCCTTTCAGTGTTTTCCTTTGCCTTCATCTTTTTTTGATGATCTTCCCCTTACTGTATGTTACCTTCATTTTTACCCAAGTTAATATGCCTACTCTCTAGTTAGTGTTTTAATCCCCTTGTCCTTCCACTAGCAGTAACCATCAAACAATGTTTATGTCTGTGTGAAAACCTTTTCTTGGCTTTTAGAATAGTGGTCTCATACAATGTATTTCCTTTTTTGAGTCAACCTATTTCATTCAGTATCATGTCCTCCACGTTCATTCATGTTATGAGATGTTTTGCAGATTCATCATTATTCATTAACATTGCATTTTATGTATGTTCCATAACATGTTTATCCATTCATCTGTTAGTGGGCATTTAGGATCTTTCTGTCTTGTGGCTATTGAGAATAGCGCTGCCCCAATGTGGATGTCCATGTGTCTATACGTGTCACAGCTCTTATTTCAGTGGGATTTCTGTATTGCTGTGGGATTGTTGCATCACATGGTATTTCTATTTCCAGCTTTTTAGGGTTGGTAGTTCAAACTCATCAGCTGCTCCTCAGAAACTCTATACAGGGTTGCTGAGTTGGAATTGACTCGAAGGCAAAAAATTTTCCCAGCATGCAAATTCTCCTTTTGCTCTTTTGATAAAGAGGTTTGATGTGACTAAGTGTATAATTTTTAGATGGTCTCAGACAACTGGTTCAGCTTCTATAGTTTTAGATATGTTAGATAGTATTTTTATGCCATGTATTAAGAACCCTAAGTTTCTCCTTATTTTTCTGATGATCTGTATAGTTTTAGGTTTTAATTTAGGTCTGCAATCCATTTTGCATTTTTGTGAGATAAGAATTTTGTTTAATTTTTCTGCAAATTGATATCCAGTTACACCAACATCATTTTTTAAAGAGACTCACTTTTCCCCGTTTGATGGCTGGGTTTACTTCTGGACTCTGCTTTGGTCCACGGGTCTCCCATTGTACCAGTTCAAGGCTGCTTTGACTACTATGGCTGTGTAGTAAGTTTGGAGATAATGAAATATGAGGCCTCCTGTATTGTTCCTCTTCTTTAATTGTGCTTTGCTTACCTGGGATGTCATTCTATTTTGAATAAAATAGGAGATGGATTTTTCCATCTCTTCAAGGAATGATTATGGAATCAGGATCAGAAATGCATTGTATCTGTAGATCACTTTGGATACTGTTGGTATTTCCCAAGATAAATTCTTACCTTTCATGAGCATGTTTTTTCTATTTATGTTGCTTTCTTTTGTTTTTGTGTAGTACTATTTTCTTGTTTTTCATTTGCATAGGTCTTTTGTATGTCTGGTAAGATTGATAGGTAAGTACTCCATCTTTTGAGTGGCAATTGTAATCTGACTGTTTAAATGTTGATTTTTTTTATCTTTCCACTATGCTAAATCCTTCTATTACTTACAGTAATTTTCATGTGGAGTCTCTGAGATTTTCTCTATATAGGATCCTATCACCTACAAAGAGAGCTTTCAGTCTCTCTCCACTAAGACTAATTGAGGCCAAAGATTTTGTATATATGCCCTTAAATATTTTGAAGAATTTTCTTCTATCCAATTTTATTGAGTATTTTTCTCAAGAATGGATGCTGGATTTTGTAAAATGCATTTTCTTCATCAATTAGTATGTCTTGTGATTCTTTCCTTTTAAAAAATTATTTGGTGGATTATGTTCATTGTTTTTCTAATGTTGTACCCTCTTTACTTACCTGGTATGAATTTCATTAAGTCATGATGTATTATTTCTTTTGATGTGTTGTTAGGTTCTACTGGCTAAGAATTTGTTTAGATGTTTTGTATCTATGTTCATAAGGGATATTCCTCTAAAATTTTCTTTTTCAGTGGTGTCTTTGCCAGGTATTGATATAAAGGTTATACTCGCTTAATAAAATCAATTCAGCAATATTCCCTCCTTTCCTATATTCTTGAATAGTTTGAGGAGCATTTGTGTCATCTCTTCTCTGAATGTATGGTAGAATCATGAGCGAAACCATCCGGACTAAGAGTTTTTGTTTTGTTTTGTTTTGTTTTCTTCCTTCCTTACTTTCTTTCTTTCTTGATTATGTTCTGTTCTATTCAGAATTTCCACCTCAGTTTGTGTAAGCTTAGGTATGAGATGCATTTCAAGAAATTAAGTCTTTTTTTTTTTTTTTTTTTCGGTTCAGTTCTCAAATTTGTTGGAGCACAGTTTTTCATAGTATTCTGTTATTATCAATTATGTTGGTTTTGTTGTGACATCACTGTTTTCACTTCTTGTTAATGTTATTTGGATCTTTATTTTTTTCCTTTGTTAAATTTTATTAATCATGTTAAGGAACCAAGGTCTACGTTTGTTGATTCTTTCCATTATTTTAGTTTCATTTATTTCTGCTTCAATCCTTGTTTCCTCACTTCTGGTGACTATTGGCTAATTCTGTTCTGTTTTTCTCTAAGTGATGGAAATGTTGAGTAAAGGTGTTCATTTTGGTGCTTTCTTCTTTTCTGATGTTTGCATTTGTTGATATAAATTGCCCTTTGGGCACTGCTATTGGTGTATTCCAAAGGTTTTGTTATATTATGTTTTCATTCTCTGTTGATTTAAGAGATATTTCTTTTATCTTATTATCAGTTATTTTTATATAGGTTGTTACTCAGTTTCCATGTATTTGATTTTTCCCTTGATCTACTGATTGTTGATTTCTAATTGTATAATTTTGTGAGCTGAGAAGAGGCTTTGTAGTATTTTGACCTGAATTGTGGTCTATTCTGGATAATGTTCCATGAGTACTGGAAAATAATGTATACTGTGCTGCTGTAGGGTAGAGTGATTTGTATGTGTCAATGATGTCAAGTTGGTTGGTTGTGTTGTTTAATATGTGTCTTTTTCAGGTGTTTCTGCTAATCCTGTCCTTCATTAAAAGCCATGCACTAAAGATTATTAATGTATAGTCATCTATTTCTCTTTTCAACTCTGTTAAAGTTTGATTTATGAATCTGGGGAATCTTTTATTTGGTGCATATATATTTATTATGGCTATATCCTCATGTTCTCACCACTTGTGTGACAGTTTGTCATACTGTGGTGGCTTGTGAGCTTTCTGTGATCCTGAAAGCTTTGCCACCCGTATTTTAAGCACCAGCAGAGTCACCCATGGTGGACAGGTTTCAGATGAGCTTCCAGACATAGACAGATTAGGAAGAAAAAGTGACAAACTACATCTAATATTTAGTCACTGAAAACCTTATGAATAGCAGAGAAACACTATCAGATATAGTGCCAGAAAATGAGCCCCTCAGGTTAGAAGGCACTCAAAATGTGACTGGGGAAGAGCTCCCTCCTCAAAGTAGAGTTGACTGCGATGGTCGACTGATTGGAAGAGATCCATATTTGTGCCCATTCCAAAGAGAGGAGAACCAACAGAATGTGGAAATCATTGGGCAATATATTTGATATCCCATGCGAGTAAAGTTTTATTACAGGTAATACAGAAATGGCTGCAAGCATACATTGACGGAGAACTTCCAGAGGTTCAAGCCAGATTAAAAAGAAGCCGTAGAATGAGAAATTTCATTGCTGATGTCTGATGGATCTTGCCTGAAAGCAGAGAATATAAAAAAGATGTTTACCTGTGTTTTATTGACTATGTAAAGGCTTTGGATTATGTGGATCATGACAACATTGCGAAGTATGAGTATTCCGGAACACTTAATTGTGCTCATGAGGAATCTGTACATGGATCACGAGGCAGCTTTTTGAACAGAACATGGGAACACTGAATGGTTTAAAATTAAGAAAGGTGTGCAACAGGGCTGTACTCTTTCACCATACTTATTCAACCTGTATGCTGAGTAAATAATCCAAGAAGCTGGGTTATATGAAGAAAAATGTGGCATCAGAATTGGAGGAAGACTCATTAACAACCTGTGATATGCAAATGATACAACCTTGCTTGCTCAAAATGAAGAGGACTTAAAATATTTACTGATGAAGATCAAAGAGCACAGCCTTCAGTATGGATTGCATCTCAATGTAAAGAAAACAAAAATCCTCACCACTCGACCAATAAACAAACTTCTTATCAATGGAGAAAAGATTGAAGTTGTCAAGGACTTCATTCTTCTTGGATCAACCATTAACACTCACAGAAGCAGCAGTCAAGAAATCAAACGACGTATTGCATTAGACAAATCTGTTGCACAAGACCTTTTTAAAGTGTTGAAGAGCAAAGATGTCAGATTGAGGACTAAGGTGTGTCTGACCCAAGCCATGGTATTTTTAATAACCTCATACGCATGCGAAAGCTGGACAGTGAATAAGGAAGACTGTAGAAGAATTGATGCATTTGAGTTATGGTGTTGGAGGAGAACATTGAAAGTAACATGGGCTGCCAAAAGAACCAACAAATCTGTTGGAAGAAGTGGAGTGCTCCTTGAAGGCTAGGATGGCCAAACTTTGTCTCTCATACTTCAGACATATTGTCAGGAGGGAGCAGTCGCTGGAGAAGGATATCATGTTTGGTAAGGTGGAGGGTCAGAGAAAAAGAGGAAGACCCCCAGTAAGATGGATTAACAACATGGTATAAATAGGCTCAAGCATGGCAACAATTGTGAGGTTGGCTCGGGATCAGGCCGTGTTTCATTCTATTGTGTGTAGGGTTACTATAAGTTGGTACACTCTATGGCACCTAACAACAATATCCTTATAATAGATGGACCATTTAATCATTATATAATGCCAGCTGTTGTTGTTGCTGTTAAGTTCCGTAGAGTCAGTTCCAACCCATAACAACCTTGTATAAGGGTTTCCAAGGAGCCACTGACCTTGAACCATAGACCTTGCAGTTCAAATTGACTTTGCAGTATGTTAAATTAACCCACAGCACCACATCAGGACTCCATAATGTCAGATAGCACTAGAATACTGACTACTGAAACATGATGAAGAGCACCAGAATATGGTCAGATATGGCACCAGATGATGAGATCCACAGGTTGGAAGGCATTCAAAATGCAAACGGGGAAGAGTCGCCTCCTCAAAATAGAGTTTACCATGATAACATGAATGGAGTAAAGCCTTTGGGGCCTTCATTTGTTAATGGGCACAATTCAAAATGAAGAAAAACTGTTATAAACATTCATTAATAACTGGAACATGGATTACATGAAGTATGAATCTAGGAAAACTGGAAATTGTCAAAAATGAAATGAAGCACATAAATATTGATATCTTGTATATTAGTGAACTGAAATGGAATGGTATTGACCATTTTGAACCCAACAATGTTGGAAATGGCAAATTGAAGAGGACTAGCACCACATTCTTCATCAAAAAGAATACATAAAAATCTGTCTTGAAGTACAACACTGTCTGTGATAGGCTAATATCTGTAAGCATATAAGGAAGACAAGTTAATACCACTATTATTCAAATTTATGCACCAACCACTAAAGCTAGTGATGATGAAATTGAAGAATTCTACCAACATCTTCAGTCTCAAATTGATCAAACATGCAATCAAGATGTATTGATAATTACTGGTGATTGGAATGCTTCCTTGCTGTTTTCAATCAGTAGTTGAAAATATGGCTTTGGTGATAGAAACAACTCTGGAGATCACCCAATAGAATTTTGCATGACAAATGACTTATTTATTGCAAATACTTTTTTAATCAACATAAAAGAGCACATGGACCTTACCAGATGGAATGCAATGAAATCAAATTGACTATATCTGTGGAAAGAAATAGTGGAAAAGCTCCATATCATCAGATAAAACAAGGCCAGATGCAGACTGTGGAACAAAATATCAGTTGTTCATATACAAGTTCAGGCTGAAGCTGAAGAAAATTCAAACAAGTCCACAAGAGCCAAAACATGACCTTGAACATATCCCACCTGAATTTAGACTACATCTGAAGAAATGTATTAGATGTATTAGACACTAAGAGAGGTGACCCAACAGAATGTGAAAGTAGTATTATTAATATCTCATACAAGTAAAATTTCCCTACCATAGAAGTATTGATGCTTTTGTGTTATGGTGTTGGAGGAGAGTATTGAAAGTGCCACTGGCTGCCAAAAGAGCAAACAGATCTGTGTTGGAAGAAGTGCAGCCAGAGTGCTCCTTAGAGGCCAGGATGGCCAAACTTTGTCTTTCATTCTTTGGAAATATTGTCAGGAAGGACAGTCGCTGGAGAAGATGTCATGTTTGGTAAGGTGGAGGGTCAGAGAAAAAGAGGAAGACCCCCAGTGATATGGATTGGCAAAGTGGCAGCATCAGTGGGCTCCAGCATGGCAATAATTGTGAGGTTGAGCCAGGGTCGGAGAGTACTTCATTCTGTTGTGCATAGGGTCGCTATGAGTCGGTACCAACTCGATGGCACCTAAAAACAGCAAAAATCTGAAAACAGCTGCAAATGTACATAGACAGAGAACTGCCAGAAAAATGTTTACCTGTGCTTTATCTACTTTGTAAGGGCTTTTGATTGTGTGGATCAACACAAGCTATAAACAATATTGAGGAGAATGAGTATTCTGGAACACTTAAATGTGCTCATTAGGAACCTATACAACAAAGCAAGGGAACAAGCAAACAGATCAAGGGAATAAACACCGAATGGTTTAAAATTAGCAAAGGTGTGCTCCAGGTTTGTATTCTTTCACCATATTTTTTCAATCTGTAGGCCAAGATCAAGAATATGAAAATTATTGCTCAATCAACCAAGATCCAGCTGGATTATATGAAGGAAAACAGGGCTTCAGGATTAGAGGAAGACTCATTAATAGCCTGCAAAATACAGATGATACAACTTGCTTATTCAAAATGAAGAGGACTTAAAATACTTACTGAAGAAGACCAAAGACCAGAGCCTTCTTTATGGGTTGCACATCAACGTAAAGAAGACAAAAATTCTCACCAGTGGACCATAAACAACGTCCATAAAATGGAGAAATGATTGATGTTGTTGAAGACTTCATTTTGCTCAGATCAACCATCAACACTCATGGAAGCAACAGTCAAGAAATTAAATGACATATTTCAAGAGGCATATCTGATGTACAAGACCTCTTTAAAGGGTTCAGGAGCACAGATGTCAGTTTGAGGACTAAGGTGCCCCCTGACCCAAGCCATGGTTTTTTTAATAACCTCATATGCACATTAAAATAGTACAGTGAATAAGGAAGAAAATGGAAGAATTCATGCATTTGACTAATGGTGTCGGAAGGACCATGGACTGACTGCCAAAAGAATCAATCTGTGTTGAAAGTAGAGCCAGACATCGTCTCTAATATTTCAGACATGCTGTCATGAGGGACCAGTCTTTGGAGAAGGGTATCACGCTTGGTAAAGTGGAGAGTTAGAGAAAAAAAGGAAGAACCCCAACAAGATGAATTGGCACAGTGGCAGCAGCAATAGACTTATTTGTAGCAACAACTGTGATGCTGGCGTAGAGCCGGGCAGTGTTTCGTTCGCTTGTGCCTAGAGTCGGTATGAGTCAGTAAAAACTAAATGGCCGCTAACAACAGTAGCAGCAATGTCCTTCCTTGTCTCTTTTGCTGACTTTTGTCTTGCTGTCTATTTTTCCATCCTTTCACTTTCAACGTATTTTTGTCTTGTGTCCTACATGTATCGCGTAGACACTATATGATGGATCATAATATCGTATCCATTCTGTTACTCGGTCTTTTGAATGGTGGATTTAATCCATTTACATTCAGTGTAGCTGCCATTTGATATGTGTGTGTGTGTGTGTGTGTGTGTGTGGTGTTACTGATTTTTTGTTTCAAATCATTTTCTATGATGAGTTCATTTTGTTGATGGATTTTATCATTTCATTCATTGCTACTGTTTTCATTATGATTTTCCTCTTTTCCTTCATGATAAGAAGGTATATTAAATCTCTTTGAGAATATACTATAATTTATTAGTTTCTTGTCAAGTTTAAAACAACCCATTCTGTTCTGAAAATATATTGACTTCTTCATTTGGAAATTCTGCAACTACACTTTTTACCTCCCCTTTTTGTTCTATAGTTGTCCTCAATTATAAACTGATTGCCTTTAGTTTACCATTTTCAGTCTCGTAGATTGAGTCTACTTTGGATCTTCTATATCTGAGTTGATTTCTGGATGATTTTGGCATGTACTAATCTCTGGTTGTTGACTGCTGTTGTTTATTTGTTGGTTTTTACAAATTCTCTTAGTGTCTGTGTATCTGGAAATGTTGTAAATTTGCCATAGGAGTTAAGGGACAATTTTGCTGCATACTTTTTTTTTTTTCTTTCAGAGTTTCACTTATGGATATTTTTTACTTCATGGTTTCTGCTGAGAAGTACTTAGTCCGACTGGTTCTCCTCTCTAGGAAACATCATTTTTTACAAAGCTGCTTTCAGGATTTTTCTTTGTCTTTGGAGTAATGAAATTTTGAAGATACTTGGAATCAACTTGCCCAGTGGACCAATGAAACCTCCTACATCAATCACTATGACTCTGAAACCAGAATAACTAGATACCAGTACCAACTGCTCTAAAAGGGATTACATAATAATGTTCCAGATGAAGTGGGAAAAATTGTGGAATAAAACTCAAATCATTTTTAAAAAGACTGGAACAATAAAGCAGAAAGAGACTGGAGCAACCTGAGACTATGGCCCTCAAGCACCCACTAGGTCTTGGTACAAACACACAATGGAATACTATGCACCTTGGCCCAATTTTCAGCCAAGCAGTAGATAGGGATATGTTGTTAAGTGCTGTCAAGTCAGTTCCGACCCATAGCAACCCTGTACAGGGTTCCCAAGGCTGTCAATCTTTACGGGAGCAGAAAGCCTCATCTTACTCCTGTGGAACAGCTGGTAGTTTTGAACTGCTGACCTTAAGGTTTGAAGCCCAATTTGTAACCACTACACTACCAGAGCTCCTTAGGGGCAACAAAACACCGATGGGGTATGCTCACCCTGGGATGGTCAACCATTCAAGATCAAAGGGCAACATTTACCTAAGGACAAAGTTGAGAATGGGAAAGAAGGTGGACTGGAGATAGGAACCACAGGTAGGACGTGGGAGAACTCTTGTTGTCTGGAGGGGATTTCAATCACTGAGATGAAACAAAATGTATGATTTGTTGAATGTAAAACTGATGATCTTGCCTATAAACCTTCACTAAATTCAAAATAAAGTTTTTTGGTTTTTTTAAAAAAGGAATTCTTATGGTGACAAGTTCCTATCAAGCTAATCCTATCATTAAACAACAACTATAAACTCTGAAAACAATACAAAAAACAATAACAAACAAACAAAACCAACTTTCTGAAGGCACTGAGAATAAACAAAAGCAGGCTGATTGTGGAAAGGAGTCAAACTCAGAAGAAATGGGCAGAATTCATTAAGTCTCTTTTTCTTTCTTTCAGCAGCTTTTAAACCGAGGGAAGTGAACACATGGAGCCATGGAGAGTTTCTAAACTCAGTATTTTTCTGCCCTGGAAACCAGAGGACAGAGGTTCAGGTATGGGACCATAGGGAGAAGAAAGGCCTGTGCTGATGATGAAGTTTCTGGTTGGCATTGTATTACAGCATTTGAGTGCTGTATGAAAGTTTGGGGGTTTAAATTCACCCAGAATGCACTCACAAGAAAGGCCTGGTGATCTAATTCTGAAAAACCAGCCATTGAACACCCAATGGAGCACTATTCTACTCTGACACACGTAGGGTTATAATGAGCTAGTGACGGTAGTGTGATGATGCTTTTTAATTGGCTTCTGAAGGTACCTTCTTCATGAAACAGTGATACACTCTGATGAGGTTGTGGGAGCTCACAGAGAAAACAACAAAGACCAGGACCCGTTAAATTAACCTAAAGAGACATTTCCAAAAGCAGTCTCTAAAACTCAGTTCACAGCCTTCAGTAGAATTTGTCCACTGCTAATTAGCTTTTGACACCTGTACCTCTCCTCTTAATTTAATCTGAACAGTCTTTGCCAAATGATTCCACCAAAGTGTCTTGTTAACACTAAAATAATGGTGAAGTGATTAATTTCGAGGTGCTGACTTGAATAACATTAATCTTGTTGAAATCACTTGGTATAAATGTGGCTGTCACTGTCATATGTGTTTTAAAAGACTGAAAGGAACGGACTGTATATGACATATTAAGTCACCGTGGCTGATATTTGAAGACTGTGGGGTCTACTCTCTTGATAGGCATGCTTGCCATGTTTGATACTTGTAGATAGCTGTTGTAATTGCAGAATACGGGACGGGAAATAACATTATCAACTGCTTAGCAAGCACTTCCCCTCCCAATCTTCCTCCCCCTCAAGGAACTGAGATGTATATTCAGAAAATAAATTCCAATCATCTCCTGTCATTAACCTCAGGCAATTGTTCTAAGATGCAACTTAAGTCTTGGGAATATTTAACAAGCGATACTGAATGTGGAAACAAGGTTGTATTCCTGTCCTCATCTGCACAACTCCATTGATAAGGAGAGTTTCGGAAACTAAATGATGAAATCATACTGGAGTCAGTCACTGAACACAAATTGATCAAGGGTGTGGTGCTGTGGGATGAAAGGTCAGTTTGAACCATGAAATTGTGGGTTCAAACTCACCAGCCACTCCGTGGAAACCCTATATAGATCACTATGAGTCAGAACGGACTCAAGGGCACTTAACAACAACAACATAATTGACAGCAGGGACATACAGAGTGGCGAGGCATCTTCCTATTACCAAGTTCTCCCCAACTAGTTGTCATTGTTAAGTGCCATCAAGTTGGTTCTTATTCATAGTAACTCTGTATAGGGTTTCAGAGGCTTTAAAAATCTTTGCGGACTCAGAAAGCCTTGTGTTTCTCCCCTGGAATGGCAGGCAAGCTCAAAACTCAGACCTGTGGTTTACAGTCCTGTGCTTATAGTATGGAGCCACCACACTCCCCCTACCTAGTATTGTTGTTATGTGCCATGGAGTCCGTTCTGATGCATAGTGATCCTGCACAGAGTTTCGGAGGCTGTAAATCTTTACAGGAACAGAACGCCTCATCTTTCTCCCACAGAACTGCTGGTAGTTTCGAACTGCTGACCTTGAGGTTGGCAGCCCGACTCATAACCACTACACTACCAGAGCTGCTTCCCTAACTAGTAGGGAAAGGGAATTAAATTTAAGTGCCTATTTTGAACCAGATCTCTTCTATGTCATGTACAAAAATTTTAATTAATTCTCATAAATACTCAGGTGAGTCAGATATGATTGTTTTCCTTCCAAATGAGGCAATCAAATCTCAAGTTATGTAAATTAGAAAGTCAATTGCTGTAGTCAGGAAAGAGATGTAGGTGGTCTGAATTTAGACAATGATATTAAGGCTCTAATATATTCTCAATAGCACTGTAAGTGATTAGCAAATAATTAAATACTTTGAAAAATTTACAAAACTCAGTAACTAGTTTATATATGAATATCAGGATGAACATGTAGCTGAATCAGGGAACTAATTTATTAAATCTCTTTGTCAAAGCCTTGAGAATGGAAATAATTTATTATTTCAGTCACTTGAACAATGGGTGATAATTCAGGATGGAAATTTTAATAACCCTAAGACTGTTAATTTTTTTACAAACTAGATTGAACTACATAGTCAAACGTAACCTCATTACTGAGAAAGGACTGTTGAAATGTTCAATTATATCTGAATTCACAGATATGGTTACATCTGTATAATAAAACAGAATCAATGAACTGCATCTATATTATACATTAAAATAGCAACCATATTTTTTTTAACCTCAAAATAATCATTGTATCTATTTTTTCTAATATAATTTAATCTACATACCAACACCAAAGGGAAGGGATTAGAATTCCCTTTTTACATATAAATAAGCTGGAGTTTAGGAGATGAAATAATTTTCCAAGGTTACAAATTTATATTTCTCTCAGTATAAAACTACACTTCTTAACCTTTACTTTCTTTTGAATGAGAGTTAGTTTACATTTACTCCAGAAAGCAGATGTTGTCTCTAAAGAAAGTGGAAGAAAGATCAGAAGGTAATATTTCTCAGAAGGAAAACTATCTTCCAAAAAGTAGAATCTAGGTACACTGAGGCAATTCTTCCTGTAGTTGGTCCCTGTGATCAACGCTCATTTCCTAAAATTGAGCAAGAAGCATAACTAGCCTCAAACAACGCACAGAAACCATACTCATGAAACAGCCTCATCATTCCTTTTTAACAATGGTCCATCAAGATATGTCGTTCATTATATCTCTATTTCACCATCACAATGGGGAATAGGTTTGTTGATCTACAACAGGCCCACATAAAAGTCCCCTGGTTGATAAAGAAAAAGGTACTCAAACCCATAAATGGCATATTGAAAAATACATTAATATCCTGGGAAGGCGGAAGTCTAAGAAATGAAAATGTGGTTGGTAGCTGTCTGTTGTCTCTTGTTTTTAGGTGAAAATGAGTCAATTTTGACTCCTAGAGACCCTATGCACAACAGAATGAAACACTTTCTGGTCCTGCATAACCCTCACGATCACTGGTAAGCTTGAGCCCATTGCTGCAACCACTATGCCAATCCATTTTGTTCAATGACCTTCCACTTTACCTAACATGATGGCCTTCTTCAAGCAACAGTCCCTCCTGATAATGTGTCCAAAGTATGAGATACAAACTCTCGTCATCTTGGCTTCCAAGGAGCATTCTGGTTGTATTTCTTCCAATACAGATTTATTTCTTCTTCTGTAAATCATAGTACTTTTAATATTCTTCTCCAACACCTTATCTCAAATGCATCAATTCTTCTGCAGTCTTTCTTATTCACTGTCCAACTTTCAGATACATAGGAGGTTTTTGAAAACACCATGTCACTTTAGTCCTCAAACTGAAACCTTTGCTCTTGAATACATTAAAAAGGTTTTGAGCAGCAGATTTGCCTAATGCAATACATCATTTGATTTCTTGAATGCTACACTTCCTTGAGTGTTGACACCTTCTCTCATTTCTCCATTTACCAACACTACAAGTGAATGGCTTTAGCAGATGAAATTTATTCTCTCATTGTTTACAACATAGAGTCAATTCCAACTCATAGTGACCCTATTTACAGCAGAACACAATGCTTCCTAGCCCTGTGCTATCCTCACCATTGTGATGTATGAGCTCTTTGTTACTGTTACTGTGTCCATCAATTTCACTGTGGTCTTCCTCTTTCACTCAATCTCCACTTTACCAAGTATGATGTCCTTCTACAGGGACTGATCCTTCCTGACAACATGGCTAAGTATTAGGGACAAGTCTTCCCATAGTACCTTCCCAGATGCAATCATGCCACACTACTTCTAAAACAGATTTGTTTATTCTTCTGGCATTTCATAATAGAGTCAATATTCTTCGCCAACACTATAATTCAAATGCATCTTCTAAGGTTTTCCTTATTCATTGTCCAGCTTTCACATGCATGTGGGGCAACTGAAAAACCATAGCTTGACAGGGGTACCTTAGTCCTCAAACTGACATCTCTGCTCTTTTACACGTTCAAGTGGCCTTTTGCAGAAGATATGCAAAATCTCTGTCATTTTATTTGTGGATTGCTGCTTTCATGAATATTGATTGTGGAGCCAAGTAAAATGAAATGTTAGACAACTTCAATCTTTTCTCCATTGATCATAATGTTATTTATTGGTCCATTTGTGAGGATCCTTGCTTTCTTTACATTGAGGTATAATCCAAACTAAAGACTGTAGTTTATATCTTTGTTGTTGTGGTTGTTGTTAAGTGCCGTTGAGTCGGTTCCAACCCATAGCCACCCTGCATAGGGTTTCCAAGTAGCAGCTCGTGAGCTTGAGCCGCCAACCTTGTAGTTCAAACGACTTTGCAGTCTGATGCATTAGCCCACAGCACCACACGAGGACTCCTTTTGACCTTTGTCATTGTTGTTAAGCGCTGTCGAGTCTGTTCTGACCCACAGCAACCCTCAAAGGGTTCCAAAGGAGTAATTGGTGAGCTTGAATCACCAACCTTGCAGTTCAAACCGACTGTGCAGTCTAGCGCATTAACCCACAGCGCCACACCAGGACTCCTTTTGACCTTTGTTGTTGTTAGGTGCCACTGAGTCAGTACCAACTCATAGAAACCCTATGCACAGCAGAATGAAACACTGTCTGATTCTGGGCCAACCTCACTACGCTGAGTCCATCGATAGTGCCACTTGGTCAATTCATCTTATGGGGGGGGGGTCTTCCTCGTTCTCTCTGACCCTCCACCTTAACAAACATGATATCCTTCTCCAGTGAATGGTCCCTCCTGACAATATGTCCAAAGTATGAGACACGAAGTTTGGCCATCTTGGCCTCCAAGGAGTACTTTGGCTGCACTTCTTCCAAAATGGATCTATTTATTGGTTCTTTTGGCAGTCCATGGCACTTTCAATATTCTCCTCCAACACCATAACTCAAAGGCATCAATTCTTCTACAGTCTTCCTTATTCACTGTCCAGCTTTCACATGCATATGAGGTTATTGAAAATACCATGGCTTGGGTCAGGCGCACCTTAGTCCTCAAGCTGACATCTTTGCTCTTCAACACTTTCAAAAGGTCTTGTGCAGATTTGCCTAATGTAATACGTCGTTTGATTTCTTGACTGCTGCTTCCTTGAGTGTTGACAGTTGATCCAAGAAGAATGATGTCCTTGACAAACAACTTCAATCTTTTCTCCATTGATAAGAATGTTGTTTATTGGTCCAGTGGTGAGGATTTTTGTTTTCTTTACACTGAGATATAATACATACTGAAAGCTATGCTCTTTGATCTTCATCAGTAAATGTTTTAAGTCCTCTTCACTTTCAGCAAGCAAGGTTGTATCATCTGAATATCGCAGACTGTTTGGACCTTTGTTGTTGTAGTTATGTGCCATGGAGTCGGTTCCGACTCATAGCGACCCTGTACAGGGTTTTGCCCTTTAGGAGGAGAGAAATCTGAATTTAGAATGCATGCTCTAGGCAAGGTTTTCTCTCTGTATTTGCTCTGGAGAAACATCCTCATCTCCTTGGGAAATCTGTGGGCTTGATTTCCCTTGGAGAGCTCCATGAAACTTGACATAAAATTCCTGAGTCAAGGAGGATCACAGCGCAGGGACCCTTGGTCCAAAGGACATGCTCTTTACTCATGTCTCTTCTCTCTTGGTAGGAGGCCCCCCTGATCTCTACTCATTTGTTTAATTTCTGTCATATCTAAAAGAGACTGACTCAAGATACAACCTAATTCTGTAGATTAAATCCTGATTTATTAGCATAACTGCCATTAATCCAGCCTTATTAACACAGAGGTTAAAATTTTGCAAAATTTACAACAGTTACATCAAAATAGGAACTGGAGGGAAGTATGTAATACTGAGAATTATGGTCTACCCGTGTTGACATATATTTTGAGAAGACACAGTACAATCTATAACATTCTACCTCTTGTTATAAATTTGAAGATGCAACGAGGGAGGAAGATCTTTGCTACCAATTATGAGTAAGTTGCTACTCATAGCAACCCTGTATAGAGTTTCTAAGACTGGCTGGTGGATGTGAACTGCTGACCCTGAGGTTACCAGTCCAGTTTTTATCCTACAGTGTTGTTGTTACTGTTGTTAAGTACCGGCTAGTCAGTTCTGACCCATTACGACCCTGTTACTGAGGCTATAAATCTTTACGGGAGCAGAAAGCCTAATCTTTGTCCTGCGGAACTGCTGGAAGTTTCGAACTGCTGACCTAAAGGTTTGTAGCATGACTCGTAACCACTATCTACAAGAGCTCCTGATCCTACAGTTATTGTTGTTATTAAGTGCCATCGAGTCGGTTCCGACCCATAGCGACCCTGTACAGGGTTTCCGAGGGTGTATATCTTTACGGGAGTAGAAAGTCTCATCTTTCTCCAGCGGAGTGGCTGGTAGTTTCGAACCGCTGACCTTAAGGTTCGCAGCCCGATTCGTAACCACTACGCTACAGTATCACATGTAAAATGCATTTATCCCAACAATGAAGAATAAGGAAGGTTATGAAAACATAAACATTGCCTTTGATGCTAAACAAAACCCAAGCCAACTGCAGGATGTGAAGCCAAGAAGAGCCTGAAACAGTTTCTTTTGTTTGGGAAGAAAAAATAATCAGCTTTATTGCAAATTTGAAGATGCAACAAGGGAGGAAATTCAGTGTTACCAATTACCTCCCCAAGAAGGAGAATCAGGTGTTTTATCGGGCTTCAAGAAGACTTCTGGAAATAAGCAAGAACAATTCATTAATTACTAAAAACATAAGAACCTGTCACAAAGCAAGATTGTGAGCACAAATCACAACGCTGAGGCGGTACATGTTATAGTTTTGTTCCCAACTTCGATGAGCACTTTGATTCTTCATGCTCTGGTGGGACAAAAGCCAGGGTGCTCCACCTGGCTCCTCACTGGTTGTCAAGAAGCTGCCCTTACACAAAGAGACATTTTGTAAATGCTTAAAAATACTCCTAGCTTTTGATCAGGTTCCTAATTTGAGGAGAGGAGGAGGAAGCACAAGTTGTAAGCAGGAACAAACTGCTGCTGAAGTCTAGTTCTGCCTATGGCCCAAATCTGCCTAAATCAGCGTCATCAGTGTATTGCAGCTAGGAGTATAATTGTGAAGGGTTAAGATTTTTTTTTTTTTTTTCTAATACCAATTGATACCTATCGAAACGTCCCAGTCTGTTCTTCAGCAATTCAGGCTGAGAGCTAATGCCATGGGGTAGGTATTCAGCAAGACTCTGCTGTGCACCTTTCTAAAGTGGTGAAAAACACAAACCCTACTCTTGAAACTGATCAGCTGCCTTAACAACAGTTTCTCAGTTTCTAGTTATATTTAATGAGCTTGGGAGTATGTCCTGTATACTACCAGTAAAACTCGGTAAAAACCTAAGGGACAAATACGTATGTTCTTGATGTAACCTGAGCTTTGCAAATTGGTCAGGGATAGATGCATTGCTGTTGCCTGTATACCCAACTAAAGGCAGGGATAGAAATCAAAGTCTAGACTTAACATGATTCACCAATATGCACACCCTGGTAAAACGATGCAATTACCTAAAGAAAGCCAGAGTGCTCCTTGGAGGCCAGGATGGCCAAACTTTGTCTCTTATACTTCGGACATATTGTCAGGAGGGAGCAGTTGCTGGAGAAGGACATCATGTTTGGTAAGGTGGAGGGTCAGAGAAAAAGAGGAAGACCCCTAGTGAGATGGATTGGCCAAGTGGCAGCATCAATGGACTCAAGCGTGGCAAAAGTAGTGAGGTTGGCCCAGGATTGGGCAGTGTTTCGTTCTGCTGTGCATAACGTCACTATGGGTCGGTACCGACTTGATGGCACCTAACAAAAACAACAACAAACCTAAAGAAAGAGTATACTTTTCTAATCTACAAAAGAGCCATGTGGACAGATACAGACCTGGATGTGAACGTGTTTGCCTTTAGTCTGCTACCATTCCAAAATCCGCTACTGTTGAGTTGATTCCACTCATGGCAACTCCATATTTGTCAGAGGAAAACTGTGGTTCTTAATGGCTGATTTTTCAGAAGAAGATTGTCAAGGCTTTCTTCCTCATTACCTCTGGGTGGGCTCGAATCACCAACACTTCAGTTAACAGTTGAGCATACTGACCATGCACACTACCCAGGACTCCTAATTTGCTCCTCTAGGTTTCTATGTGGAATAAACTAAATATGGATTTCAGTCTGGCAGTGAGCCTTGAGAAACAGAGTGTATTTTGAGAGTGCATTATACACATTATAGTATAAGAGTCTTGAGGCTAAAAGCTTGTCTACCTAGAGAAAGCTTCTCATTCAGTGACCACAGAACCACTGGTTCATTCACTCAGTTACTGCCATTTAATTTAATACCGCTGTGTCACTGAGATCAGGTCAGAGGTCACCATAATGCTATAACAATTTTTTCCTCAAGGATTTTGCAAGAGTTCATGTAAAATAAAACAAATAGTCCTAAAAGGAGTATAGATGTTACTGAACACTCTGAGGGGACCATACACACAGTATCTGTAAAAGACTTCAACAAGCTGTTTCATAATTGTGCATTAATATTACAAAAAGGTCTCCTGCCTTTTTCCCTTCAGTGTCCATTTGCTAATGGATGGTGTTGATGCCTTCCCTCATACTACCATCACCCAAGTGTATGCAATATAATGTAACCTAACTGAACACGATATCGCAAGGTTACTCTTGGGAAAAACAAACCCATCTCTGGTTTCTACCCACCAGGATGAAGACATTCTTCACTGCACTGCTTACACAAACATCCTGAACATTTGCAAGACGAGAATCCTCAAAGGTTTCTAAGTTTTTATTTTATAAAGATCATAACTGGAAATTAATAACACAGAAGACATTGCTGCTGAATTTAGATGTTATTGCTATTCCCATAATCTATGTTGTGAGTTTCTCATTTGTTACAGTTGTTAGGTGTCATTGAGTCTGTTCCAAAACCTTAAAATTAACAGAATGAAGTGTTGCCTACTCCTATTTTCACAAGCACTGCTATGTCAGAGTCCAATGTCATAGTCATTTGGTCGAGCCATCTTATTGAAGGTCTTCCTCTTTTTCCGCTTTCCCTCTACTTTGAATATAAAAGCAAATTACAAAAGATTTACATCATGCGTTTATTCAGAGTTTGCCAAGTATGGTTCCTTCATTTACACATAATAGCCTAATCTGTCATGTACTTTTTAATTCTTCAACTCCAAATTATCTCATAAAAATAAAATGTGTTGTTAGAAAACCAATCCTCACCATTTGTAAAGAAATGGTCCTACTTACAAACTAATATAAACTTTTTACTATGCTCCTTCAAATAACATTAACCATTGTATCTGGGCTTCTATTTTAAGTGGAGTGCTTCTTTATTTTCTATTTTATTTTTGAGTTTTTTTCCTCCACATATGCCATAGAAATATTCTAGAAAAATGATTAACTTTAGCAACAGAAAGACTTTTCTGGTCCACTGTGAAGAATGCACAGGTCCACAGCAAATTGATTTTAAAGGAGCAACTACAGGTATAGTGTTTTCTAGTTGATTTATTAAGAGTTGACAGCAGAATGAAGAAGCCTTGCTTAGAGAAGGAAAGAATTACAAACAAAGCAATGTTGAACAGGCAAGAGTATGAGCTTTGAAAGAGGCAGCCAGGACCTAGACAGAAATATAGATTTGAATCCAAGAGAAAGGAAATGTTTGAATTTTTGCCTTTCATCATGAAAAACCCTGGTTTGATTCCAAACTAATATACTTTATGTGCAACTAACACTCACCTGTCAGTAGAGGCTTCAAGGTTGCTAAGATGCTGAATAGATTTTTCAAAGAAAGGCCTGCAGATCTATTTCCAAAAAGCAGCCAAGGAAAGCCCTATGGATCATGGTGGTTTTACCCACAACCAGCCATGTACATAGCAAAGGAGTGGGCAGCATTTCCTTCCATTGTGCAGGGAGTTGCCATGAGTCAGGGAAAACTTAACATGCAGCTAACCACATGAGTACGTAGCAAAAATGTTCAGGTGTTTTTCTTGCTGATATAGGGGCATGCTGGCAAGACAGCCCTTCATAAATGTAGAGCATAACACATAAGATAAATAGACCAAATTCATTTGGCATCAATGACTGTCTCTAGCAGCTTTCCCCCAGTCTTTTACCATTACCCTGGTTTCACACTGTACAATGAGCACTGAAATGCTAACCACAAGGTCAGCAGTTCAAATCCATGAGCCAGCCGCTCCTTGGAAACCCTATACAGTGTCGCCATGAATCAGAATTGACTCGACTGCCAGCACTTACCAACAACACTTACCAACCATCCAAATAGCCTACTGATGGTTATATGGGCAGATATAGCTGCTGGAGTGAAAACGTGTACAAATGTTAGCTAGCCTGTAGAGCACAAGCAGAAACGCACACATAGGCAGCTTTCCAAGACATTCCGGGTACAGATGCTTTGATTAGCTCTATTACGACGCATTCTGGTGTCCAGAAAACCCTAACAAAATCTAAACCTGACTTGAGTGACAGAAGGAAGTCAAGAGAAGTAGGATCACGTATTAAAACTTTAGCATTTCTTATATTTCTTTTGATCTCCCAAACAGAACTAGTTAGCTGTTTGCCAACCTCTTTAATGCAGTATTTTATAAACATTTCATTTGTCTGATTGATTACCATATCACGCATTCACAATGAAAAACTGTGAAAATATTGGTGAGCATCATGTAAAATACATATTACCCATAAACTTATCTCTTTGAAAGACGAACTGATTCTTTTTCTTCCTATGAAGTTTTATCCCAGCACAGCTATTGCCTTAAGTATGCACTCTTACACACTCCATTGATATCAGATCACATTAGATCAAGAGGTTTTCCCCATTTTTGAAAACATGTTAATAAATGAAAAATATGTCAGGATGCCATTTATCATGATTTATCTATATAGTTTCCCATTTTTGAACATGGGTTATTTTGATTTTTCATAATTATGAGTTACACTGAAATAATTCTTCCTCATACATATATTTATGTACTTATCTCAGAATAATTTCTTAGAAGATGCTAGCAATATTATTTTAAAGAGTATGATAATTTGTTGTTAATTGCCATCAAGTTGACTCTCACTTATAGGGACCTTAAGAAATGTTGCACAGTCCCCAAAGACAATGTTCTATCTTCTGTTTGTGACTAGGATCTTAAAAGCTCATGAGCAGCCATCTAATTTGCAACTACTGGTCTCTCCTTGTGTAAACATCCATTTCTACAACTCTGAGACCAGAAGATCTAGGTGGTGCACAGCTACCACTACTGACTTCTCTGAAAGGGATTATATCAGAAGGTCCTGGATAGAGAGAAAATGTAGAACAATATTCAAGATGATAAAAATGACTAAAATTACTGGCTAGAAACAGACTGGGGGAATCTGAGACTACAGCCCTTGTCTACACTTATGGTCCAGAAAGGAACTCAGCCTCATGATTCAATTTTCAAGTAAGTGATTGTTGTTAGAAGCCATCAAGTCGGTACCGACTCTTAGTGACCCTATGCACAGCAGAATGAAACACTGCCTGATCCTGGGCCAACCTCACAATTGTTGCCATGCTTGAGCCCACTGATGCTGCCACTTTACCAATCCATGTCACTGGGGGTCTTCCTCTTTTCCTCTGACCCTCCACCTTACCAAACATGGTATCCTTCTCCAGCAACTGGTCACTCCTGACAATATGGCCAAAGCATGAGAGACGAAGTTTCGCCATCCTGGCCTCCAAGGAGCACTCTGGCTGTACTTCTTCCAACACAGATCTGTTGGAACTTTTGGCAGCCAATGGCACTTTCAATATTCTCCTACAACACTATAACTCAAAGGCATCATTTTTGCTTTTACAATCTTCCTTACTCACTGTCCAGCTTTTGCATGCATATGAGGTTATGAAAAATACCATGGCTTGGGTCAGGCGTACCTTTGTCCTCAAGCTGACATCTTTGTACTTCAACACTGTCAAAATGTCTTGTGCGGCAGATTTGCCTAATGCAAATTTCTTGACTGCTGCTTCCAAGAGTGTTGACAGTTGATCCAAGAAAAATGAAGTCCTTGACAACTTCAGTCTTTTCCCTGTTGATAAGAATGTTGTTTATTGGTCCACTGGCATGGATTTTTGTTTTCTTTACATGGAGATGCAATCCATACTGAAGGCTGTGCTCTTTAAACTTCATCAGTAAATGTTTTAAGTCCTCTTCACTTTCAGCAAGCAAGGTTGTATCATCTGCATATCGAGGTTGTTAATGAGTCTTCCTCCAATCCTGATGCCACTTTTTTCTTCATATAACCCAGCTTCTCAGATTATTTGTTCAGCATACAGGTTGAGTCAGTTAGGTGAAAGAATACAACCCTGTTGAACACCTTTCTTAATTTTAAACCAGTGTTCCCCTGTTCTATTCAAACAACTGCCTTTTGGTCCATGTACAAATTCCTCATGAGCACAATTAAGTGTTCCAGAATACTCATACTTCGCAATGTTGTTCATAGCTTGTCATGATCCACACAATCGAAAGCCTTTGCATAGTCAATAAAGCACCTGTCTGATATTCTTTGATTTCAAGCAAGAACCATTGGACATCAGCAAGGATATCCCTCATTCCACAGCCTCTTTGGAATCCAGCTTGAACCTCTGGAAGTTTTCCGTCAGTGTATGCTTGCAGCCATATTATCATTAGTGAAACTTTACTCACGTGGGATATCAAAGATATTGTCCATTGATTTCCACATTTCATTGGATCACCTCTCTTTGGAATGGGCACAAATATGGATCTCTTCCAATCAGCTGGCCAGATAGTTGTCTTCCAGATTTCTTGTCATAGATGAGTGAGTGCCTCCAGTGCTGCCTCACTTTCTTGAAAGCTTTTAAGTTTTATTCCATCAATTCCTGGTACCTTGTTCTTTTCCAATTCCATCAATGCACCTTGGACTTCCTCCTTCAGTACCATTGGCTCTTGTTCATATTTACAACTAAGTGGTAAATAAGTATTAATGGGAGGGGATAACAACACTAATATGATATGCTATAGAATTGAACTTTATCTAATTTAAAAATTAAAATATGGGAAAATTTCACCACTGTCAGCTTGGCAGCTTTCCCATACTTAAAGTCTTTTCTGATGAATAACAGCAATGATATTAACAATTGTTATTTTCTAAATTGTACAATACAATGTGCCAACATTTGGGAGACACGCATAAGCGAATAAACCAATAGCTTTCAAATGACCATGGCATGATGTTACACAATCATCTATGAGTAAATGATCCATTCAAAATTTAAGAGAGAACAAAGCATATAACTGAGACAATACTAAGGGCTATTTGATATGATTTCAGAATCTACATTGCAACTTACCTTGTTATGTTTCATTGCAATATCAAAAAAGACCATCCAGAATGATCTCTGGGCAAGATATTAGTATGTATCACTTTTGTCCAAGTACTTATCTGTGTAAGGTCAGGTTTTATTTTTATATTTCATACATAACAATTTATTGAGAAAAATTGACTGCAAAAGCAGAGATATGAATTCAACTCTCTTCTATTAAAGGAGACCTGGTAGCACTGTATGATAAGCCCTGGACTACTAAGCACAAGGTCAGTGGTTCAAACCCACCAGTTGCTACAATGGAGAGAGATGAGGCTGTCCACGCTTCTAAAAATTTATAGTCTTGTAAACTTTATATTAAGGAGCTCTGGTAGCGTAGTGGTTACGAATCGGGCTGCGAACCTTAAGGCCAGCAGTTCGAAACTACCAGCCGCTCCGCGGGAGAAAGATGAGGCATTCTGCTCCCGTAAAGATTTACAGCCTCAGAAACCCTGTACAGGGTCACTATGGGTCGGAAACGACTCGATGGCACTTAGCAACAACAACAACAAACTTTATATTGGACAGACTCAGTGGTCATGGTTTGGTTTTTATGGTTTGTTTTCTATTAAACCAGCCACTAAAGATATTTACCGAGCTGTAAAACAATGCCACTTTTCTCCAAATATATATGTATGTATGTATGTTTAGAATACGGTGTTCTTTTTCAGACGTTATTAATTTTAACATGTAGTAGGATTAACGAAGTCACATCAACTTCTTGCCCAATTTCATTTTTAATTTGGTAAATGTTGTTGTTTAATGCTGTAAAGTCAGTTCCAACTCATAGGAACCCTGTGTAAGATTTCCAAGAAGTGGCTGGTGGGTTTGAACCAATCTTGTGGTTAGTAATCCAGTGCTTATCTTACAGTGCCACAATTTGGTACACACCCATAGACAAAACTCAAAAAACTAAAGGTTTTGTGGTCCTTAATAATTTTTAGGAGACGTGTCTTGTGAACAAAACACTTAGGAATAGCTTATCTAAACATATCAGGGACTCAATGACAGATAAATAGTGGTAAAGAGATATTTGGAAGAAACAAAGTAACACATTGGATCACTGGTCTTATGTTGAAGCTGGTTATGCTAGGCATATATGTTAATGGATATTAGGTTCCTAGAAGCAAAGTAAAATATTAAGCTGTCAAAAGGAGGAGGCAAGGCAGTAGTTCACGCCAAGAAAAACAGACCTGACCTTAGGAAATCTAATTACCAAATCATTTTGGATTCACTTGACCTCATTATATTCTCCCAGAACATAAAACTGCTAATGTCTTTTCAAATGGAAGATAATGCAGTTCATTTGAATTCGGTTAATATGGAAATGAATTGATGGTGCCTAGTATATATACTGATGGCCAGAATGATGTTTCAAGAGGGTTTTTTCACTGTGTGAATAAAATATACTATTAAATTTCTAGAACTTTGTAAGAAACCTCAGAGAACTCAAATCACTTTCTATCACTGAGAGCATAAATTTACCTTGTGCCTTTTCCAAAAATGGTGAACTAAGTGAACTCTAACAGGATTCTGGGATTTCATATCGACTGTAAGCTGTGTTCCACTGAGTTGATTCCAATTCATACCAACTATGTAGGGCAGAGTAGAACGGGGCCATAGGGTTTCGTGGTTTATAAATTTAAAAGTCAGCTGAACCATCCACCTTTCAGGTAGCAACCAGTCATTTAAGCAATGTGCCACCAGGATTCCTTGCAGTGATCCACTGCTGTTACTTTTATTGTTGTTTTTAAGTGCTGGTGAATTGGTTCTGACTCATACTGATCCTCTATAGGGTTTCCAAGGGGCCGTTGGTGGGTTTTAACCACCAACCTTTTGCTTAGCAGTACAGTGCTTATCCCACAGCACCAAACCAGGACTCCACTGGAACCCTAACATTTCAGTATTTATACTTTAAAAAGTGACCGTCTGTCTCTCTAGGTTCAGATTTCAAAAACTGAGTATTCCAAAGACTAAAAATATCACAATTTGGGAGCATAAAGAAGGCAAAGCCATAGATCTATGTAGAGTGACTGTAAGATTACTTTTGTTTGGGATCAATGTTCTCATATAAATCTGAGTATACCTCTTTCTGAGACATCTCTGTAGTTGGATTCCATGGTACAAAAGCAGCTTTTTGAGTGTAAGCAAAGTCAGTATAATTAAAGAACCACCGCCTGACTTACTCAGTAAAAGGGTTTGCCATAGTATAAAAACATTTCAAAATCAGAGATTATTTCTAATAAATATTAAGGACTTTCATCATTCCACATGTGTCTGCTGAAATACACATATTTTATAAATTCTAAAAGCACTTGCAAATATCTATCTTCTTGATATAGTCAGAGCTCAGAGTAATAGGACACGTAGGTAGCTTACTGAGGCAAATAAGGGCAAATAACAAAGTATGTGATATCTAGGGCATATGATGATGTTTAGTGTGAGGATGTGAGCTTCAGTGCTAGCTAAAAGGAATTGATGCAGTACCAAAAGTTGTCATTAATAATTTTCACTTTTTTTTATAGTAACAAAAACTGGAAGGACCTCTGGTAGCATTGTGGTTACGAATCAGGCTGCAAACCTTAAGGTCAGCAGTTCGAAACTACCAGCTGTTCCATGGGAGAAAGATGAGGCTTTCTGCTCCCGTAAAGATTTACAGCCTCAGAAACCCTGTACAGGGTCGCTAAGAGAAGGAACTGACTCCACGGCACATAACCAACCAACCAACCAACCACAAAATTTGGTAACATCTGAAATGACCAACAACAGAGAAGTAGTAAACTTCAGGTGAAATAAGTGGTGGAATAGCATGTAGCCATTAAAAATTATGCTTGAAAAATAAACCAAGTAATCATAGGGCATCATTAGAATCAATTAACCTAACAGCACAGCCCCATCACTTGCCTGAATCATACTCTGGGGGTTTGCACATTATGGGGACGCAGGAAGCAATACCATCTGTATTTAAAATACCAGCAAGGTCACCTAAGGTGGACAGGTTTCAGCTGAGATACTTCCAATTGTTCAGCCACTGACAACTTTATAAAAAGCAGAAGAATATTACTAGATATAGTGCTAGAACATGAAAATATTATTAACAGTACCAGAACATTGTCAGCTATAGTGCTGGAAGATGAACTCCTCTGGTTGGAAGGCACTCAAAATATGACTGGAGAACAACCTCCTCCTGTAAACACGCAAATGGATTAAAGCTCTTGGTACCTTCATTTGCTAAGGAGCTCTGGTAGCATAGTGGTTACGAATCAGGCTGCGAACCTTAAGGTCAGCAGTTCGAAACTACTAGCTGCTCCGTGGGAGAACGATGAGGCTTTCTGCTCCCATAAATATTTACAGCCTCGGAAACCCTGTACAGGGACGCTATGGGTCAGAACCGACTCGACGGCACTTAACAACAACAACAACAACAACCTTCATTTGCTAATAGGGCACAACTTGAAATAAGGAGGAACCACTGCAAACATCCATTAACAGTTGGAACATGGGATGAACAAAGTATGAATTAGGAAAATTGGAAGTGGTCAAAAACGAAATGAAACACACACATCAATATCCTAAGTATTACTGAGCTGAAATGGACTAGAGCCAGCCAGTTTGAATCACACAATCATTTGCTTCACTACATCTGGAATGACAAGTATAGAGGAATGGAGTCACATTCACTGGCAAAAAGAATAATTCAAAATCTATGTTGAAATATAATGCTATCTGTGATAGGATAATATCCAAATGTACACACCAACCACTAAAAACAGTGAAAATAAAATTGAAAAATTCTACCAACTTCTTAAGTTTGAAAATGATCAAACATGCAATTAAGACATATTGATAATCATTGGTAACTGGAATGCCAAGGTAGGAAACAAAGAAAAAGGATCAGTATTAGAAAACATGCTTTTGGTAATAGAAATGATGCTGGAAATCACATGATAGAATTTTTGCAAGACTTTTGACATATTAATTATAAATACCTTCTGTAATCAAAATAAAAGGTGACTATATACACGGAAAGCAACTCTGGTAGTATAGTGGTTATGAATCGGGCTGCAAACCGCAAGGTCAGCAGTTTGAAACTACCAGCTGTTCCACGGGAGAAAGATGAGACTTTCTGCTCCCAAAAAGATTTACAGCCTTGGAAACCCTATACAGAGTCGCTATGAGTCGGAACCGACTCCACAGCACAGAACCACCACTGTATATACATGGACCTCACCGGATGGAATACACTCGAATCAAACTGACTATATCTATGGGTAAAGATGGTATAAAAGCTCCATATCGTCAGCCAAAAACCTGGCCAGGGACAGATTGTGGAACCGACCATCAACGGCTCATATGCAAGTTCAGAGTGGAGCTGAAGAAAACTAATACAGGTCCACGAGAGCCAGTATTTGACCTTGATCATATCCCACCCAAATTTAGAGATCAACCAAGAACATATTTGATGAATTCGATACTAATAACCAAAGATCAGAAGAGTTGTGTGATGACATCAAGAACATCATACAGGAAAAAAACAAAGGTCATTAGAAAGAAAGAAACAACAAAAATGGACATTGGCATATACTCTGAAATTTTCTCTTCAGTGTAGACATGCTAAAGCAAATGAATAAATAAGGAAGTCAAAGAGTGGAACCTAAAATCTCAAAGGGCAACTTGAAATTATACATATATTCTAATGACATGTTCAAGGACCTGAATTTAGAACACCAAAAGGGAAGAACATACTTAGCATTTATTTATAGAATTGAAGAAAAAATGCAAACCTTTATTTAAAGTATTGAAGGACTCCATAGTCCTGGTGTGACGCTGTGGGTTAATGCACCAGGCTGCAAAGTCATTCGAACTGCAAGGTCAATGGTTCAAACTCATCAGCTGCTCCTCGGAAATCCTATACAGGGCTGCTATGGGTCGGAATCGACTCGACGGCACTTCACAACAACAACATAGGGAAATATTGAATGGTGCAGAAAGTGTCAAAAAAAGATTGGAAGCATACACAGAGTCACTATGCCAAACGAAATGATCCATGTTCAATCATTTCAAGTAGTCGTATATGATCCAGAATTGACAGTAAAAGCATCAAAAGAAGAAGGAATAAATACACAGAGTCACTATACCAAAAAGAGATGGTCAATGTCCAACCATTTGAAGAGTTAGCATGTGATCAAGAGTCAATTATACTGAAGGAAGAAGTCCATGGTGCACTGAAGGCATTGGCAAGAAACAAAGCTCTAGGAATTGATGAAATTCAGGTTGAAATCTTTCAACAAACTGATGCAGCACTGGAGATGCTCACTTACCTATGCCAAGAAATTTGGAAGACAGTCACCTGGCCAAACATTGGAAGAGATCCGTATTTGTACCCATTTCAAGGAGAAATGACCCAATGGAATGTACAAATCATCAAATAATATTAATATCACATGCAAGTAAAATTTTGCTGAAGTAACTAAGAAATGGATACAACAGTACATCGACAGAGAAATGCCAGAAATTCAAGTCAGATTCAGAAGAGAATGCATAACTTGGGATGCCACTGCTGATGTCAGAGGATCTTGGATTTAAGCAGAGAATTCCAGAAAGATGTTTACTTGTACTTTATTGACTGTGCAAATGTTTTTGAGTGTGTGGATCATGAATGATTTAAAATTAGGTAAGGTGTGTGCCATATACCATACATATTCAATCTGTATGCTTAGCAACTAATCTGAAAAACTGGATTATAATGAAGAAAAACATGGCATCAAGATAGAAGGAAGACTCATTAAAAACCTCCAGTATAAAGATGATAAAACCTTGCTTGTTGTAACTGAGGATAACTTAAAATAGTTAGTAATGAAGATCAAAGGCTACAGCCTTCAGTATGCATGCACTTTAATGTAAAGAAAACAATACTTACAACTGGAACCATAAAAAAAATCATGCTAAATAGAGAAAAGATTGAAGCTTAATATAATGCTAAATGAAACAGTAGGATGAAAAAAATAAGTATATGATGATCTAAAATTTATGAAAAGTTATACAGATGTAAACGAGCTGATGGATATTTATCCAAACAACTACGCTGATACATCAGTGAGGAGTCTTTGCTTATACGCATTAGAAAACACCTCTCTCGAAAGCACAAGCTAAATTTATTAAAGAAAATGGGGTAACTCATCAAATTTGAAGAAAGGTAGAATGCAACTGTCATCAATGAGCTGGGCAAGTTCTTCACAAGGACTACTTTCAAATATTTCCATCCCAACCATTTTCGGTTCTTAAAATTCAATTCATTTGTAGCTAGATTCCTAGAGAATTTATCTGGTTCAAATACTTACTTTGTTGCTGTTTTAGTTGCTGTTGTTAAGTACTGTCGAGTCAGTTCCAACTCATAGCAACCCTGCATTGGGGTTCAGTGAGTGGCTGGTGAATTGGAACTGCTGACCTTGCAGTTCAAACTGACCTTGTGGTCAAGTGCTTATCCTACAGTGTCATGCCAATGAGAGAAAGAAGGTGAGCTGAATGACAAACCCACAAGGAAAACCTGGAAAGAGGGAAGGAGCATTAACTTGCTAAAAAAGCAGTATGTTGTTTACTTCAAAAAAAAAAAAAAGCCCCGCAGGCTTTATAAGATATTAACTAAACTGGTAACAACAAGGTTGGTTGTTTGAGTTCACCAGGCTCTGTGGGAGAAATGTGAGGGTTTTCTGCTCCATAGAAGCTCTATAGCCTCAGAAACCCCATGCAGTGTTGGAGCCAACACAAGAGTACTTAACAACAACCACCATTTATTGTGCACTTACTCAATACTACTCTGGTATCTCTGATTTACATAGATATTTTCACATAAATATTAAAACACTAAAATGTAGGCTTTAATAGTAACCCAAAATGTATACAGGTGAAGACTGAGGCTCACAGAGGCTAAAAAATTACCTAACATTATACAACAAGAATGTGATAAATCTGGGATTTGATCCATGTTTGACAAGCTACAAAGCCAATAATTTTAAGCACCACAATATACTGTAGATGATGTATTTTATGACCACTGCTGTTACTTTCTCTCCATGCTACTAGACAAAAAATAGATGATGGACTAAGGACTGGTGTCACTAGCCCAAGAAAAGGCATGTATCATCAAATATAGTTAGAACAAACAAGGAAATTCTAGAAGTGTCCGCCCTAGGATAATTAGATCTGTGCTTCTGAACTGTGTATCTAGCACATTTCAATGATTTTAATAAGATAAGAGACAGAGTTTTACATCTTAGCACATTTCAATAACACATGAAGAATAACCACTGGCTTCGTGATAAATGAAGATCTTTAGTGAAGATCTCAAAATCTTCAAAGCCAATGGCATTGTCAGAGCTCTGAATGGAATAAAAAATGATACATCTTTTTCACTCCAACAAGTTTCAGCAGACACCATGCCCTGGATGTTTTATTTCTTATTTCCCAGATTGATTTCTAGATTTTCCATGCTAGCTTTGTTTCATTTAGTTTAAGCTACTGATGATTTTAGAGTTCCTTCCAGTTCACACACGGTAACTCACGTAAAATGTGTCCATAATTAATTAATTAATAAATATAATAAATTAATTTATAAATAAACAGAACTCAAAATAAACAGAAACTCAAAAAGAATTTCTAGTATCAGTTTGCATAAGCATCATGCTACGAGATTTTTGCAAATTCCTGAGCCCCAACTTGAGATGCTGACTGAATCTCAAACAATCTCAAATTTTACAAACAATCTCAAATTATCCAAATGTCCTAAAGATTACCACATAAACAACCTAGTTTTAATGATATGCTGTGGCGCTCTGGGCTAATGCGTCACACTGCAAAGTCATTTGACTTGCAAGGTTGGTGGTTCAAGCTCCAGAGTCGCTCCTCGGAAACCCTACTGGAAACAACTGAACAGCACTTAACAAGAACAACAAAAAGCACATACTATATCACTCTGTCATTTTGTGATACTGTGCTGCCCGTGATGCTAGAAACTATGCCAACAGTATTTCAAATATCATCAGAGCCACTAATGGTGGACAATTTTTCAGTGGAGTTTGCAGACAGACTAGGAAGAAGCACATGACAATCTAATTTAGAAAAAAAAAAAAAAAAAATTGGCCAGTAAAAGCCTTCTGCGTAGCATAATAGTGCTAGAAGATGAGCCTTTCAGGTTTGAAGGCACTTAATAATTATCACCAAAATAAGACTGGGTAACAGTGGCCTCCTCTAAGTAGCGTCAACTTTAAGCTTTTGGGACTTTCATTTGCTGATATGGAAAAACTCAAAATGAGAAGAAACAGTTTCAAACACTCATTAGAAATCAGAATGTGGAATATACTAACTATGAGTTCAGGACAATGAGAAACATCAAAAATGAAATGGAAGGCATCAAGACAGATATCCTAGGTATTAGTGAGCTGAGACAGGGAAGTATTAGCTGTTTTGAATTGCACTGTCATTTGGTCTACTACACCATGGATGACAAATTAAAGAGGAATTAAAGAGCACATTGTCAAAAAGAACATTTCAAGATCTATTCTGAAGTATAGCAACACTGTCAGTAATAGGATAACATTTACATACCTAGAAGAAAGTTCTGTTAATATGATTATAAATCAAATATATGCATCAATTCTTGCCAAGGATAAAGAAATTTAAGCTTTTCACCAACTCTGCAGTCTAATATTGGTCAAACATGCAATCAAGATCCATTGATTATGTGTGGTTGGAATTTAAAAGTTGGCAACACAAAGTAATCAGTAGTTGGAAAATGTAGCCTTGGTGCCAGAAATGATGTTATCTATCACATACTAGAAACTTGCACGACCAATGATTTATACACTGAAAATACCTTTCCTTAACAACATAAGTGTCAACAATACATGGATGGAATACACAGGAATCAGACTCAGTATCATCGGTCAGAACAAGACTAGGGGCCAACTGTGGCACAGATTATCCATTGCTCAAAAGCAAGTTCAAGTTGAAACTAATGTAAATTGAAACAAATTCAGGAGACACAAAGTAAGACCTTGAGTATATATACCCTACCTGAATTTACAGACCATCTCAAGAGTAGAATTGGCACAAAGAACACTAATGATAGAAGACCAGAAAACTTGTGGATGACGTCAAGGACATTATACATGAAGGAAGCTAAAGGTCATTAAGAAGACAGGAAAGAGAGAAAAGACCAAATGGATGTCAAAGACTCTGAAACTTTCTCCTGAAGTAGCTAATGAAGAAATATTGATGTTGAAGAACTGAACAGAAAATTTCAAAGGCTATCTTGAGAAGAAAAAGTAAAATATTATAATGAAATATGAGAACACCTGAAGTTAGAAATCAGTCTTTGGCATTCTTAGTTGGTGCTTAACATTTGTCAGACTGAAAGAACTGAAGGACAATGCTGTGCTTGAAGTTGTAGTATTGACAGATTCCATGGACAAAATATTGAATGGCACAGGAAGCCACAAAAGAAAAGGGAAAAATACACAGTCACTGTACGAAAAAGAATTAGTTGATGTTCACTCATTTCAAGTGGTATTTAACTGTCATTAAAAACAGAGTATTGGGAGAACAAACAAGATGGCGGATCGGGTGGACGTATAGCAGAGAGCTCCGCCAACAACAACACAGAATATCCAAACAAGCAGGCTCAGGGTATGGTCCCAGAACTCTGAACCACATATAAAGGAATACTTACAAGGTTGGAAGGCTCACAGCTGGGGAATTTGTGGCAGAAGCAAGAAATCTATTGCTTTCTAGTCCGGGACGCTC
>NW_006408546.1:21858407-21867426 GCF_000296735.1 Chrysochloris asiatica | reverse complement strand
AGTGATTAACTCTTCAGCCTAGGAGCAGAGGTCCCTGGGACCATCAAGGGAGAAGAGCAGAGAGCGGGACCCTACCCAGAGAAGGAGTGAAGCCTGAGATGGAGGCAGAGATGATAAAATGGAGAGATGGGGCAGTTGGGGACTTTAGACCCAGAGAGGAAGAGGGGCTGTGTGCTGATGACTGGGGGGCAGCCTTGTAGGGTATACCCTTTGGTTGGTTGATGAGGCATGGAGGGGATTGTAACCATAGCAATGAAACGATATACGATAGGATGAATGTAAAAATAATATTCTCCCATGTAAACTAACACATAATTCACAATAAAACATTAAAAAAAAAAAAAAACAGAGTATTGAAGAAATTTTGTAATATGTAATTGTGCTCCTGCACAACCTATATATAGTCCAAGAGTCAGTTGTTTGAGCAGAACAAGGGATATTGAGTGGTTTAAAACCATGCATGATGTGCATCACCTTACTTATTCAATCTATATGCTGAGTAAATTATCTAAGAAAGTGCACTATATGAAGAAAAACACAACATCAGGATTGGAGAAAGACTTATTAACAAACCCTGATATGCAGATGACACAACCTTGCTGGCTGAAAGCCAAGAGGATTTGAGGCACTTGCTTATGAAGATCAATGAATACAGCCTTCAGTATGGAATACAATTCAGCATAAAGAAAACAAAAATCTTCACAACTGGTCCAATAAACAATATTATGATAAACAGAGCAAATGTTGAAGTTGTCAAGGATTTTATTATACTTGAATCCACACCATGGAAACAGGAGTCAAAAAATCAAACAACATATGGCATTGGGCAAATCTATGTAAGAGAGTTCTTTAAACGAGCTAAAATAAAGATGTTACTTTGAAGAGTATTTTCTGATCCATGCCATAATATTTCCAATTTCCTCATCTGCATGTGAAAGCTGGGCAATGAGTACAAAAGAATGAAGAAGAATTAATGTCTTTGGATTATTGTATTGGGAAAGAAGATTGACTATACCATGAACTGCCAGAAGAATGAACAAATCTGTCTTGGAGGAAGTAGTCAGAACGCTCCATAGGAACTTTGACACATGTATTTCGGGCATATTGTTGAGGACCGAGTCCCTGGAGAAAAATATCAGACTTGGAATTGTAGAGAATCGGTGCTAAAGAGGAAGACCCTCAATGAGATGGATTAACAAATTGTTTGTAACAATGGGTCAAAATATAGCAATGATTATGAGAATGCTGTAGTACCAAGTAATGAGTCAGAAATGTCTTTATAGCACTTAAAAACAACAAAACACATACTGAGAACTAAATGGTGAATATCAGCTTTCATCCATTCCCTCCCATTTCTGAGTTGGGAGGTTGTGAATTACCGAGAAAGAAAAGAAAACAACACTATGGAATCTCTTTGGAGATACGCTAATGAAATAATATCAGACCTCTAGCAAACGTAAAAATAGCATTTGCTAGTGGATGATGACTTTTTTATTGAATGGGTTTAGCAATACGTATCTTGTCTATCTTACATTTCTAATAGTGAACAAACCTGAATCTCTGTGTATATATGGGCCTGGATCCCTAGAAAATATCATTTAAGCTGTGTAACTAAGGATAAAATTAAGCTGACTCATGACTGTAAAAAAAGAACCCTTTGGTGTAAATAATGTAGATACATACACTGCTGAAAGATCTCATATGTTTATCTGAGGAAGAATGAATCCTGAACCGGTACTGGGCAGCTGCATCAATGCACTGGACTCGTCCTTATTGTGCATGTGCTTTGTATTCACTATGTTCCTTTACAGTTTTAGTAAAGCTTGATGTAAGGTAATACTTCTAGTTTGTGTGAGGAAGGTTGACAGTAGGATACCTGTGTAATCTCACAAACAAAATCCTCCATGATCTAGATCCCGGCTTTCTCGTAAAACTCGTCTTTCACACCCTATCCACCAGTCATACCAAACAACAACCTCAAGTGATGTAAATACACCAGATAGCCTGACACCTAACTGCCTTCACACCTAACAGATGTCACTGAATAAATTCTGCTCCCTTTTTCAGAAGTATCTATTGCTCTAGAGAAAAAAGCTATTGTTCACCAGCTTATTTTATAGAACTAAACTCAAGAATAATCTCTCGGTGAAGCCTCCCTAGTCCTCTAGAGAAGCAGAACCAATAAAATACCTACATAAAGAGATGTACTTGATGAAATTGGACCATGAACTTGGAGGAAATGGAAAGTTCAAAATCCAGAGTTAAGGCAGCAGGTTGGACACCTCTGGTACTATGGGGCTATGAAGGCTTGGCAAACCTATAATCAACAGGTCAGACAGCAGTCTAGAGACTACTTCAGGCTGGCATCCCAAAGTTCATATGGGAAGAGTCAAGACAGCAAGCTTTCCCATAATATCTAAAAATAGTTTCCAGGCAGACCATATCCCAAGAAAACTTCCTTTTACAAATGATGGATTGTTACAACAGATTATATTATAGAAAATGACTATATTTTATTAGATTATGTTATTGGCTAAGAACTAATTAATATATGGCCAAATCAATAGAAATTATAATAAAGTTGACACAAAAGTAACCATCACACTGGCCACTCCCACTTTTGTGTTGCATGGGACACTGAACCTTGGCAGACTTCTCTCAGGTGCCCTCTGTTATGTTTCACAACTCATCTGTCAATTTGTTAATACTGCAGTGACTTGCATGTTGCTGTGATGCTGAAAACTACGCCACTTGTATTTTAAATACCAACAGGATTACCCATGACACAGATTTCAGCAGAGCTTCCAGACTAAGACAGACTAGGAAGAAAGAGACACAGAATACTTCTAAATGGCTAGCAACTGAAAACCTTATGAATCATAGCAAAACACTGTCAGATATGATGATGGAACCATTAGTAGTATAGTGCTGGAAAATGAGCCCCTCCGGTTGAAATACACTCAAAATAGGACTTGGGAAGGGCTGCCTCTTCAAACTAGAGTTAACCGTGATGACATAAATGGAGTAAAGTCTTCAGGACCTTTACTTGCTGATGGGGCACAACTCAAAATGAGGAGAAACAGCTATAAACATCCATTAATAATCGGAACATGAAATATGAATCGAGGAAAACTGGAAATTGTCAAAATTGAAATGGAATGCATAAACATCACTGTAATAGGCATTTGTGAGCTGAACGGGACTTTACTAGCTATTTTGAACCTTACAATCACATGGCTTCTATGCCAGGAAAGCCAAACAGACCAGGAACAGTTTCACACTGATCATGAAAAAGAACAATTCAGGAACCATCTTGAAAACCAATGCTGTCTGTGACAGGAAAACTTCCATATGGTGTGGTACTTATGTATAAGTACTGAGCTACTTACCGAAAAGGTTGGTGGTTCAAAGCCAACAAGTCCTCGAAAACCCTATATAGGGTCACTGTGAATTGGAACCTACTTGAAGGTACTTTAACAACAGCAACAAAAATGAACACCAGTTAATAACATTATTATTCAAATTTATCACCATCACTAAAGCCAATGATGATTTAAATAGAAGAATTGCACCAACTTCTTCAGTCAGAAACTGACAAAAATGTAATCAAGATGCACTGATCACTGATAATTACTCACAATTAGAATGAGAAGGTTGGAAACAAAGATGAAGGATCAGCAGTTGGAAAATGTGGCACTGATTATGAAGTGATGCTGGAGACTGCAGGACAGAATTTTTTAAGCCCAAAGACTTATTCATTGCAAATACCATCTTTAAACAACATAAACATGCATTTGGAGCTCACCAGATAGAATACATAAGGAATCAAGTTGACGACATCTGTGGGAAGAAACTGGAGAAATTCAGTATCATCAGGCAAAACAAGGGCAAGAAAGACTATGGAACAGACCATCAATTGCTCATATGAAAATTCAGGCTGAAGCTGGAGAAAATTAAAAGTGTATTCAAGCCAAAATAGCACCTTGAATATGTCTCCCCTGAAATTAGAGACCATCTCAAGAACAGATTTGATGCATTAGACACCAATGACCAAAGACAAGAAAAGTCTTAAGAGGCCAACAAGTACATCATACAAGAAGACAGAATTGGGCATTAAGAAAAGAGTAAAGAAAGAAAAGACCAAAAGGGATGTCAGAAGAGACTCTGGAACTTGTTCCTGAGCATAGAGAAAAGAATGCAAATTTAAGAAATGAGGTGGTACAAAAGCCGAACATAAAATTTCAAAGGGCAGCTCGAGAAGACAAAGTCAAGCATTGTAATGAAATATGCAAAGACCTGAAGTTTGAAACCCAAAATGTAAGAACATGCTAAGCACTTCTCAAGCTGAAAAACTGAAGAAAAAAAATTCTCAGTAATTTGCAATACTGAAGGGCTCCATGAACAAAATGGTATCCTGGTGTAGTGCTCTAAGATAAGCACTGGACTGCTAACCATAAGGTTGGTGGTTCAAACCCACTAGGCACTCCTTGAAAGCCTTGTACAGGGTCACTATGAGTCAGAACTGACTCCACAGAACTTAACATCAACAAATGGACACAATATTGAATGATGTAGAAAGCAATAAAATAAAATGGAATGAATATAGAGTCTGGACCAAAAGGGAATCATATATGTTCACATATTTCAAGAGGTAGTTGCTGCTGTTGCTAATGATTGTCAACACTCACGGAACCAACAGTCAATAAATTGAATGAAGTATTGCATTAGGCAAACCTACTATACAAACGTTCTTTATAGTGTTAAAAAGCAAAGATATCAATTGAGGACTAAAGCACCCTTGGCCCACCCACACCACAGTATTTTCAGTTGCCTCATATGCATATGAAAGTTGGATAATGAATAAGGCAAGCCATAGAAGAATTGATGCATTTGAAATACCAGTGTTGGAGAAGAATATTAAAAATACCCTGCACTTCCTGAAGAACAAACAGGTCTGTGTTGGAAGAAGGGTAAACAGAATGCTCCTTGAAAGTGCTATCTACAGGGTCACTATGAGTTGGAACTGACTCAACAGCACTTAACAATAACAAAACCTTTTTAGTGCCCCCAATTTCTCAGTGCCCCCATTTTCATTCCTCCTGTTTGTTATTTGTTTTTCATCTTGAGAAACAGGACATTTCTCTCTGGCTGCTTCCTGCTGAATGAGGGTCCCTGTGATGAGAAATGCTAATATAATCTGGCATAGTCAGGGGAAGGGCCCAAATTATGAAAATTGGAAACATTTTGTTGGATTAGCTGGTAGATATCTCCTATTTCAGAGACATAGGGAGAATACTTCAGTAGGGCAGAGACCTCACCCACCCTAATAATACTAGCTACTGATACAAACACTACTTTTACTAAACAAGGGACAAGCAGAGATATTAGCAGTGTTATAATTCCTATAGTAAATAGGGGAGTAAACCAAGATCTTAAAATGGGGTTAAGAATGGTGAACCAGCTTCCCATTTTTTTATGGCTTAGGACTGGCCTACTCCACTGCCTTACAGAGGCACAGATTTTGAGTTCATCTTACCCTGTGTTATAAATCTAAGTACAGCAAGTCTTGTTAATAAAAGTAAAAACCCCTCCAAAACTTAAAAAACAGACAATCCAAAGCAATGCAGTTATCCAAAGCTACTTTAGCTGATGGATTCACAAGGTATGCTGAGCCCTCTCACCTTGTCAAGGACCTCCCATAAGGACCTCCCATAAGAGGAACTGCCTTGCCCAGTCAGAGTCTACTGCTGGCCAAATCACATGAGAGGGAGAGACTATACCTTCTGGAGCAATGGAGTCTGGCTCTAAAGTTTTCTCAGAATTAAATTTTGGCAGTGTAGGGAAGAATCTGGCAGCAATAGCCTAGTTGTTTCTGGCTTTATCTGTTAGAGCAAAATATTGCATTTCTTTTGAAAGGGTTTTTATTCTGATACAGTGACATAAATATCTAGCTATATGGGTTTCATCCAACTTCTCCTGTCTTTTGAAAAACAAATTTAGTTGTAAAACAGCCTCCTAAGCCAAAAGAAACGTTCCTGAGCCAAGTTTTTCTCAAGCCAAGGGAATACTGGAGACAGACAACATTACCAAACGATTTTCCTTTATCTTTTGGAAATGCTAGCTTTACTCACAAAATCACTTTTTTCTTAAAAAGAAATGATTGTTGATTATACTTAATTTTTAAAGTTGCTGTAAACACAAAAAGCTCTATCAAGATGAATTCATATCATCAACTTTCCACAATATTGAGACTATTTAATGTACAAGCACCCACCTATCCTTAAACCAAATTAGAGTGAGTGATCACAAGCCTGGAACAAGAAGAAATTTTTGCTGTTTTCAGAAAAGGAAAAAAAAATCTGAGATCTTAGATTTTCCAAAGAAAACTTTAGTCATGACCTTTAACGCGATATAAACACATAAGCTTAGACTCAGGAAGGCCTCAGATCCAAGTAAAACAAAGAGATTATACCTAATTTTAAATTCAAGCTAATCAAACATATATAACATAGCCACATAGCCAGATGGGAGCCAAATAAAGTTAATTTTCAAAACTTTAGATAAAAATAGGTCTATTTATAACAACAACAACAAAAAAAAAAAAAACTAACCTTATCTTTAAAAAAATAAAATTTAGATATACCACATAACAATTTTCTTACAATATTCTACATTTTAAATCATTATGTTGTTAAACATTTGAATTAAATGATATGATTAATTGGAACAGCTCTCTCAGTTAAAACTCACTGGCTATTGTATCATTATATTTAGAAGGCATAAAGCCATAACCATGTTTTGCAACCCAAAATTTAGATGAATAAAATTATAATATTTATTATGTGCCTGCTGTCTAATATTAGGTGAAAGCATAAGCGAAGTACTAATACGAATTTTTTATTCAAATGAGAATCAGACACCTTCCTCATTAACTAAAACTTTTCAGCACCTTTTCATAAATAGAAAATCCTTTTATAATCTTTCTATGAAGTTACAAATTGTTACGAGTTCATTGTACTCAGGAATTAGTTTTTAAAAAAATAAAAGAAAGAAAAGAAACCTTTATTTCAAAGCAAATTACGTAAGATTAAAAATCAACTCTTTAATCTAGTTACCAAGGAAAAATGTTCTTATCTTAAAAGTAAGAAACTCAGTTCTTTGCTGCATATGCTATTTGACATGAAAATTTTAAGATTTTCATAGATTAAACTATTAAACCATCAGTTTCAAATAAATAAAAGCACTGATCATATTGAACAAAATTTTTTAATGAACTTTCTACTATTCTTTGCTTTTGGTACATGTTTCATACCACATTCCCTTTTAGACCCAAATACACATACACATTCTTTTATTCTTTATGATATAAGTTGAGTCTTCTATTTACCTTTCCTCCAAACTTCTCCAATTTTTTTTCTGTTTATTTATTTATTTATTTATTTTTCCTGCTCATCTTGGTTCTAAGCTTCTCTTAAGGCTTTCTCTCAAGTCTCTCTCTCTTTTTGTCATGGGCTTATAAACTAAGGTTTTACAATTCTTTAACATGCAACCTCAGGAGGGAGTTCCCTGGAGTGCTTTCCAGTTGCTCTTTGTGTCTCCTGTTTTCAACGGTTTAACTAAGTTCCTCCAGATGGGTTGTTATTGCATATAGTGACCCTATGTATGGTTTTGGAGGAGTGACTGATGACTTTGAACCACCAATCTTATGGTTAGCAGTTCAGTGCTTATCCCACAGTGCCATACCAGGACTCCCTTCAAATGGGTCATTGTTGTTGTTAAGTGTTGTCAAGTCAGTTCTTACTCAGAGCAACCCTATCTAGGATTACCAAGGCGTGCCTAGTGAATTTGAACCGCTGGGCTTCTGGTTATCAGCCTACTGCTTATCCAACACTGTCACACCAGGACCCCCACGAGCTCAATCAGTGGTTGACTTGACTATTTAGGGGCCCATCTGTAACTGGTGTCCATCCTTTCCTGGGAGTGCTCAGTCCATAAACGGAAAGAAAACAATTGTCACACCTGACTAAAGGTGATGGATACCCACAGACTCCCAGTTAGAATAACTTTGCTCCTACATTTCTTCCTGTGTGGAGGCTCTGGGACCCATTTCATGAATCTTTTCTCCTTTTCCTGCCTCCTTTTTCTTGCGTCTCACGCTACCTGCTCATGTCTTATCCCCTCTCTTCCATTAGGATCCTATGATTTGTCTAAAAGAAAGGATGGGGGCACATTTGATGGCGGATAGAAAAGAAGGGCAGTGAAGATCTTCATCAGCAATAACACAGAAAACTGGATGAAGCAGGTTCAGGGGACGGTCCCAGAACTCTGAATCACATATAAAGGAATATTAAGAAAGTTTGAAGACTTACTGCCAGTGGAATTTGTAGCAGAAGCAAGAAATCTCGTGCTTTCGAATCCTCCGGGCTCAGCAGCTCTTGAGGCGGCCAATTTAGGTGAAACATAGCAAGGGAAGGATCAGAGTCGCCATGGAATGACACCTGACAAAACCATGAAGATAAAGGTGGGGACATTCTTTTTATTTTTTAGTATCGGTTCACTGGTTTCTCGCTGTCTATGCACCTCCATTCTGGTAAATAGACAGGGGTGCCTAAGCGAGTGTACACCCCACCCCCAACCACAGAGGGTTCTACTACGCATGCGCAGAGATCTACTAAAAATTTAAAGGGACAGTGTCCACTTAAAACCAAATAGCAGCGCAAACCAGCCACACCTGGCCCTGAACTGCATATCACTAGGAAAAAGGCCTGAATGTGGGTCGTGGAGCGGGATAGGTAGACTAAAAAAGAAACAGGACAAAAATTAAACCCCGGTTTATATCATAACAACCAACAGAGGCATCTTGAAATTTCTCAGGCTGCCTTGAAGGTAAGAAGCCAAAAGAGGACATTAAAATCATGTTCATATTGTGGTTGTTGTTGTTGCCAGATGCCATCGACTTGGTACTGACCCATAGCGACCTTATGCACAGCAGAACGAAACAATGCCCGATCCTGGGCCA
>NW_006408546.1:21812316-21845108 GCF_000296735.1 Chrysochloris asiatica | reverse complement strand
CCATTACCCTCATAAACCTTACCATTCATAAACCAGAGCATTGGATGGAATCAATCGTGGTGGGTAGGAAGGTATGGGCTCTCCCTGAGGCCCTCTTCTCAACGTCTTTTTCCCAGGAACTAGGTCATCTCCCTGTCACTGTCCTTAACCCAGGGACTGGGGGCCACTAGATGGCACACAAAGAAATGTGCTTGATAGGGAACTTGGAAAATGGTGGATTATCAAATTGAAAGTTCCCTATCCCATACTCCAGGAGGGATAACTGACACTACCCACAACTGCCACTGCATAAACTCTGTGAAATGGCCCAGAAAACCTGCCCTTCTCACAATTCCAACACCAGAGAATCTTACGTGAGTCAAGTAAATCAAAATTAAAATAGATCGCATACCTCTGGTGGTGGTTATGTGTCGTGGAGTCAGTTCCAACTCATAGTGACCCTGTACAGGGTTTCCAAGGCTGCAAATCTTTACAGGAGCAGAGAGCCTCATCTTTCTCCCGTGGAACAGCTGGTAGTTTCGAACTGTTGACCTTGAGGTTTGCAGCCAAGGAGCTCTGGTAGCATAGTGGTTATGAATCGCATACCTCTAGCAGAACCAAAAACAGGCCAGCCTTTCTGATACCATACATAGTCTGCACTCTGTGTGTTCCTACTCACAGGAATGGTCATCTGAGGTCATTGTCTTTGCCTTAGAAATCTCTGCAGTCCTTTTGGCCACTGGCGTTATCCATACTAGGTCACAAACTAGCATGGGCAGCTTGCTGGCTGCCTTGAGTTGCCCAGTTACACTCTGAGAACTGACGGGGAACCAGACACACCGTGCTACAGCTGAGCCTTCTGTAAGGCCTGCGAGGGGAAGACAGGTCCTGCACTGGACCCCTGCATTTCACAAAACATCAGGGTGCCACAACTGTAACCACGAAAATGATTTTTAGCAACCTGCTGCCAAATACGTCAAAACTCAGAGACAGGGCTCAGAGCAAAATTTCTTGTGTATCAATACAAATGAGGAGAGAGTAGCCAGAATCTCCCAAATCTGCCTCTGCAGTTAAGATAGCAACCTAAGGTTTTTAAGGGGGAAGAATATCAAGATCACAGAACGGTGGTCACACATTGTTGTATTGTTGTTCTAGTCCAGTAGTTAAGGGGATTATGTCCATATTTAGGATGGCCATATTCCACAGTGACTGTCTCAACCTTTCCTGTTTGCTGATTTTGCCTCTGCTCCAAGGAAGAGAGTTTTCCTACCTCATTCAGGGTACAAGCTCTGCTTTGGAGAACTGAAGTTGTTGTTATTAAGTACCACAGAGTTGGTTCCAACTCATAGTAACCCTGCACAGGGTTTCCGAGGCTACAAATCTTTATGGGAGTAGAAAGCCTCATCTTTCTCCCATAGAACAGCTGGTAGTTTCGAACTGCCAACCTTGAGGTTAGCAGCCCGATTCATAACCACTATGCTACCACAGTTCCTTAGAGCTCTGGTAGATTGAAGAGGAATCATTAATTATGCAATGTGGCTAGGGAGAGAGGTCAATTTTAACTACAACCACTGATAGCTACTTGGGCTCTATTTTACTTTGCTGTTGTAAAGTGCCTTAAAGTTGGTTCCAACTCATAGAGAATCTGTATAAGTTTCCAACGTGCAGTTGGTGAGTTTGAACCACTGACCTTACAGTTCAAACTGACCTTGTGATCCAGTGCTTACCTTACAGTGCCACACTAAGTCCCTTTTGGTTGCTTGTTATTAAGTGTTGTCGAGTTGGTTTAGATACGGTTTCTGAGGAGTGGCTGATGGGATTGAATTGTTGACATTTTGACTAGCAATATAGTGTTTATCTAGAGCACCACACCAATTTCTCAATGTTCCATTTTAACATCTACTTCAAAATTGGGTTTTATAGCTACACCAAGCACAAAAACACATTTTTACTTTCTAATAATTGCCCTCATCCCTGGTTGTCTCCCATCACTGAACTTCATCCCATCTCAAATCCCTAGTGTTTTTGCCTCTGTCATTATTTGTAATTTCTTGACCTTGTGGGTTATACCAAAATAGTGTGTATTATGAATAATGTCACCCTCCATCTCAAATACATATTGAAATCCTAAACCCTGTAACTTAAATATGATGGTGTTTAGAAATAGGGTTTTTTTCCTTTTGTTACACTAATAAAGCGATCTCACTGTTGGGTGGCTCCAAAACCTAACTACTTGTAAATTATGAGAGGAGACAATGAGACACATAGATACAAATACAGGGAAGGGAAAGACAATGTGAAAAAAAGAAAAGAAAAAAAAAGCTTCTATAAAGTCAGAAATGCCAAGAATCTCCAGCTTCTACAGGAAACTGAAATAGAAAAAGAAGAAATTTCCCCTAGAGTTGCATCCTGAATTTGGACTTCTAGTCTCCTAAACTCCACCAAACAAATTTTCTGCTCTCTAAAGCCACCCTTTTGTGGCGCTTGTATTTACAACAACACTAGCAGACTAAAACAGCTTGTGGGTTCTCTCACTACTTGAGGCAGTGCTGTCTCTCATTCATGTTGCACCCCCATTGCCTGCACCTAGAATCTGTAAGAGAAAGGGAGGTCTACACGGGAAAAGATTTAAGATAGGCTGGGAAAGAAGATTTCCTGGATTCCATCAAGCCCTGGCTAAGAGTCAACCCTAAAGTTACACAGAACTGACTAGTCAAATAAGAGCAGTTTCCTGATAAATCCATTCAAGATTACAAGAAGTTATAATCAAATGTCATGCATGCTGCGTATTAAGACCACAAAAGCCCTCCTGGGTGGAGATAAAGGCATTATTGAATGTTAAACCAAGTGCCCAAGTAGAATTTATGAACTTTGATTCTGCGTATGCTCACGGGGGAAAATAAGCCTTGTGATCACAATCCCTTTCTGATTTGAAAGAGACTGTGTTGTTATAGACGAATTCTCAGGCTACACTATCTGAAGAAATGCAATGGGGTGGACTCAGTTGTATGTAAGATGCCTGGAGCTCATATAGGAAATAAGTCACTGATTAGGCCAATCTAGCTCCCAGCTGTTGAAATCCCAGCACCATATCCACTGTACATATTTTTCTTTCTTTTGCACTTTTGAATGTCCATTTATTTTACTCAAGGCTAAAAAAAAAAACCCCAAAACACTGATTTATTGTCTCTGCAGTTCCTTTTGATGGCCACCATTTCTGTTGGTAATTGCAATGCCCCCAGAAGACCTGTTTAGAAAGCGTGAATGACTTTGGAAATCCTGCTTCAGGGTGATGTTCTGGTAGTTATAGCTCACAGGAAGCCTGTGGGTGTCTTTATGTTTACAACTTCTATCACTACTGGTGCGCCTAGGATGACAGAGACGGAGTTTGTTTTTATTCACCACCAAATACTCAGCACCTCACATAGCACATGCCACACAAAAAAACACTTGGTAGATCTTTACTGAAAGATAGGATAAATAGATGAACGCTGAGCCAGAAGGGGAAAAAAAAAATCTGTTTGTAAAATTATTTCTCTAGATACCTGGGTTAGCAGGAAACCTTTGCTGAATGAATGGGTGCAAAATAAGTATTTATCAGAAAACAAGTTTGGTGACTGTGTTGGAAAGGTTTGTTTGTGACTGGATATTGCTATATGTTGTTGTTAAGTGCTGCCGAGTCGGTTCTGACCCATAGCAACCCTGAACAGTGTTTCCGAGGCTATAAATCTTTACTGGAACAGAAAGCCTCATCTTTCTCCAGCGGAGCAGCTGGTAGTTTTGCACTGCTAACCTTGTGGTTCGCAGCCCAATTCGTAACCACTACACTATCAGAGCTCCTTTATTGCTATATAGTGTGTGTTTAATTAGTGAACTTCTGGAAGAAACACGTAGGTTATGACCACCATGATCAGCTACATTTAACCACATTTAATAGTAAGCCTAGCACATAAACAAGAACTGTTTGAACAGAACAAGCTACTGGGCCTATTGCAGTAGACAAGGACATTGTACCTAAAAGCATGAAGCATCTTTGTCACAATTCTGGAAAAACACACCAGTAGCTTCAAGGCAGAAAAAGGCCAGAATGCAGCCAGGAAGTAGCAAGCATCCTTTCAAACTGAAAGATTGCCAAGACTGGCATCAATGCTGAAGAAGGCACTGACATGAATTAATAAATTCAGGTTCCCAGCATCTTCTGAGCTACACATTATTTATAAGATCAAAGCTCTTTCAGGCCCTTTCCAATTTTGTTAATTTCTGTCAAGTAGGAACAATTCAGAGTGACCCATAATACACAAAGGTTTCCAGGAACTACACCATCCCCATGATCAGACTGTTGTAATCCATCGCACTTTCTATTGGCTTATAGCAATCTTTCAGAATATTGCCAGGCTATTTCTTCCTACTTCCTCTAGAACTCAGCATCGTGGCAGTGCACAAGTCTCCACTGATGGATGAATTGTAGCTGTGTGATAGGTATACTGGCTGGGAGTAGAATCCTGGTCTCTTACATGGAAGGTAAGAATTCTACCACTGACCCACCAATGTTCCCTTCTCGCTTTAAAACAAACAGTTACCATTGAGTCCATTCTAAGCCATGGTGATCCCAAGTAGATCCCAGTGCAGAATTGCTTCGTAAGATTTCCATGGCTGTGACCACTGAGAAGCAAGTTGCCAGGCATTTCTTCTGAGGCATCTCTGAGTCATTTGGAATGCTAACTTCTTTGTTATTAGCCAAGTGTTTAACCATTTGCACCCTCCAGGTTCTCCTTAGTGGTTCCCTTACAGTGTTCAAAAAGTAAATTCCAAGTTACTTCACTAACACTAAAAAAAAAGAGTTTATTATCTGCAAGCAAGACAGAAAAACAAAATGCTTCCCCCTGTCAAACTCCACCCTCTGTGTGTTTACATAGTGCTGATGCTGGAGGTTTGCTAACATCAGGCCTTGACAGCTGTCTTCTCAAACAGTCCCACATTAGCCAGCAGCTGCAACCTAAATGACAAAAATCCAGCGGGGCTGTCAGCTCCTTCTCCTCTCATTAACTTCGTTTTCTACACCTTGCTACAGGCCGTCTCGCCTTGCAATACATTCTTCTTCTCTCTTCTGCTGCGCCAGACTCAACTTTGCCAGCCTGGTCCCTCAGGCTTACTACAGGCTGGCCCAATCCAGACCCATTCCCCATACTCATTCCACAATCATCTCCCCCATGCCTCCTTCGCTACCCTGGCCTCAGACAGTCTTTGAATATTCAGCCCCCGCCAGCTATCTCTAGCTCCTTCCTCAAATTTCAGCTCAATTATCCATACTGGTGGTGGTAGTGGTTGTGGTGGTGTGCCATGGAGTCGGTTCTGACTCACAGTGACCTGGTATAGGGTTTCTGCAGCTGTAAATCTTTATGAGAGCGGAAAACCGTATCTTTCTCCCACAGAGCTACTGGTAGTTTTGAACTGCAGACACTGAAATTAGCAGCCCGACTCATAACCACTATGCTACCAGAGCTCCTTAATTATCCATGCTATTTGCTATCATCTCTTTGTAACATTACCATCCGATGTTGCTCTCTGACCATCTGATCATCTTTCCTGGTTTCTGTTCTCTTCTCTCCTGGAAAAAAATAAGTTTTTCCTGTAACTCATTGAAAATTTCAACTTCTCATTCCAACTCCTGGAATAAATGCCACCACAAGGCCAATTCTAATCTGCTTCCCCAAGAACCCCACAGTAGTTAAATCAAGTTCATTATCATTCTACATCAAGAAGTCATCAATTTTAAAGTATTAAGTCAGAGTAGCGAAGCTTTCAACACATAATTAAAGTCTAAACTGTACAAGACTAAAGCAGAACAAAACAATGAAAGCAAGATGGACATGTCTCATTCTGATGAGTCCATTACTGTCACTGTAAAAGAGATAATTAGCATTAGGTGTGTAAATGTGTATGGAACCTGGAATATAAAAAGCATTCAATGATAGTAGTTATTAGTATTATTATTGTAAGTATTTTGAGATTATAGGAACAGTAGGGGGCAGTAGTGGTTCACTTATAATTCTCATCCTGCATGCAGGGTGTCTAAACTGACTTCCATGCCAATGTAACTCATATGCAACTAACACACATCTCTCAGCAGAGGCATATGTGTTACTAGGATGCTGAACAAGTTTCAGCAGTCTCCAGACTAAAACAAAGTAGGAAGAAAGGTGTGGCAATCTACTTCCAAATAGCAGTTGGTGAAACCATATGGATCACAACAGTTGAGACTGTAACCAATCATGGGAAGGACACAGGTTTGTCAATATTTCATTCCACTGGGCATAATGTCAACATGAGTCAGGGCTGACACAAAAAGAAATGACAATCACAAGTTCGTGGTGCTCTAGAACAAGCATTCAACTGCAAGGTCAGTTTGAACCACGAGGTTGGCAGTTCAAGACATCAGCTGCTCCTTGGAAACACTATACTGGATTGCTATGAGTTGGAACTGACTGGACAACGCTTAACAACAAGTAAAGAAAAATCCCCTTTAAAATATTTAGGCTGGAAGGAAGGACATAGAAGTGCACCATGCTCTGGAAATCGGATGGTAAAATATAGAAAAGTTTTGTCACACCTTGTGTTACATGTTAATGAAGGTGTGGTGGACTGGTTATGGAACATGAACAAGAGGGGCAGGAGTTTTCTGCAATGGTTAGTAATGAAATACTCATATACCGAAGATGCTAAAATTAGGCACAGCCTTATAAATTCATTTCTCCAAGTAAGAGACACACAAAATTGTATGTAATGGTGATGAGTTATAACACCTTTTTAAACTGAAGATACAGAAATACCCTTAATAGTTAGTCAACAATGCCTGACTGTGCACCACTGAGTTAGTTCCAAATCATGGAGACCCTATATGGGGTGTCCGGGGCTATAAACTTTAATGGAGCATCTTTGTCCCACAGAGTCACTGCTAGATTCAAACTGCTGACCTTGTGGTTGGCAGCCTAGCTAGTAATCCACTACACTACCAGGACTACTAAACAGTCAACAAAAAGTACACAATTATACCAATCTTGTTGCTGAGTGCCCTCGAGTGACTCTGTATAAGGTTTACGAGGAGTGGTTGGTGAGTTTGAACTGCTGACCTGGTAAGTGGCAGCTCAGTACTTACCTTATAGCACCACATTGCTGATCTCAGGACATGGATTATAGTAAAACCTTTTATAATCTTTGAAAGTAATGCTTTTCAAAGTAATGATTTTTGAAGTAATGGTTTTCAATATCTAGCAACATGGAAGATGATCATAATGTAATGGTAGCTTAAAGAATCAGATATTTTATTGGATTCAGAGACGGGATTGTGACAATATTGAGATAAAATAGGCCAGTGTATTATTAACTGTGTTACATCTTGAAAATAGAATTATGAAAATTATGAGTAGGATATCTTTTTGCATTTTTCTAAGTTGTCCACAAGGATATCTTCTATTTAGACTTTTTTATATATATAAAGAGATATTTTAAAATACATTTTGTAAAAATCATAGCATTATTAAGTCATTCCCTGACTTCAGTCTCACTTGGGTTTCTTCCAACAAATGTCTTTGTATCTCGTGAAATTCTATAATGCAGATGTTTATTTGGATAAACGTCAATTTGTTTCATTAAAAAAAAAAAAAAATGACAGGTGCCTTTTGTTCTTCCATGTTCCATTAACTACAAGTCACATTGGTGCTGCTATTATGCTATAATCTTTTCAGATAAACACAGAATTCAACATTAATTGATTCATTATTTGATTAGCATTTTATTGTTGCTGCATTCTCTGACACCAGGCACCATGCTAGACGCTTCAGGATTGAGAAATAGGTGATCAATACTGTCAAGTCTTAAAAGCATGAAAGGTGATAGAAAATACACTGAATGAAAAACTTAAATGTGAGTACCTTTTGGTGAGGGCTTGTCCACATAGATTTGGGTCTACCGTAGCCTGGCCTGCTATTTTTCTTTTATTGATGAAAGCTGTCTACTGTGTATTTAGGCTTCCAACTATGATAGGCTAGAAGTGTGTAAAGGCCTAGCTATAAATTATTGGCATTTTCACTCTGTTTTAGTTTGACAGCTTGAGTGGAATAAATAGTTAAAATGGTCCATTGGTTTCCTGTAGATGGAGGTAATAATTTCACACAGACTGAAAGTAATGGTGATATAAAGAAAAATTATCTTTGTGTGTGTGTGACGATTCTATTAGGATAGATAGGTAGTGTTTAAACCTTAACAGAATTTATGTAATTTCTATCTATTGTCTGTCCAGATGAAGACAATATCATAAACAGATGAACTATGAGTCACCACATGACTCCTTTTCCTGTGGAATACTTGGGATTGTTATGTTTCCAAAGCCCAGGGTAAGGATATCTCCTGTTGGTAAGAACATTTTCTTGGTGATTGATGCCTCATCATTCAGAAAGAGAGACTCAATTTAACTTCAAAATAAAATGAACCAAAATTATTGGTATCCTACATACAGACTTCTTTGTCATTTCTATGTCTAGCCCTAGATGGGTGAAAACCTGTCTCCCATGGGTGTTTTATCATGAAATAGTGCATTTGGTTTTCAAATTGTATGAGGAGTTCCCTCTCTTAGAAGAACCTGTCTAGGATTGGGATCGATTATATTAGTACATGATGTGTCACTAAGGGAAATCATTCAGAATAACTGGTTCCTGGGACTCTGTCTGCACAGTTTGCCAAGGTGTACATAAGTTCATGCTTATTTGATGACTTGGATGAGCGGTTCTCAACTGGGTACAATTATGGCCCCAGAGGACATTTAGAAGTGTCTGGACATGTTTGATTGTCACAACTAGGGGATTGCTACTAGCACCTAGTGTGTAAAGGTCAAGAATGCAGTTAAATATCCTACATTGTGCAGGACAACCCTCCCACACACAAAAGAAAGAATTATCCTCTCCAAATGTCATGAATGCAGAGAATGAGATTCCCTGCTCTACCGTACTGCTATTGAGTCTATTTTGGTTCTCAGCATCCTTAAAGGACAGAGGGAACTGATCCAAAAGGTTTCTGAGACTAAATCTTTACATGAGCAGATTCATTTTTCTCCCAAGGTGACGAGAGGTTAGAACCAATGATCCTGCCCTTAGCAACCCAATACTTAACCCACTAGCCCACCAGGGATCCTATTCTGATTGTTTTATTTATATGATACCAGTTTTGTTTTGCTTTATTTTCAAATGTTATTAACTACCATTGAGTCGGTTCCAATTCATATTGAACCTATATCATAGTTCAAAGGAGTAGGTGTTGGGTCTGAATTGCTGACCCTGTGGTTAGCAATCTAGTGCTTATCCTATAGCACCATAGTAGGACTCCATAGATTCAAATAGTCAAATGTTCTATTAACTAATGTAACATCTGGACATCATGAATGTCTCTTATAGGAATCATACTTCTCAATCATAGTGACCTGAAATGAGTCACATTAACATTGAAATATTAAATATTAATAGGTCAAGTTAGGTATTTGTGGCTCTGGTAGAGTTCTAGTTTTCTTTGTGGAAGACCCAAGTTCAATCCTTGGCCAATGCAACTCAGATATAGCCACTACCCATGTGTCAGTAGAAGCGTGTGTGTTGCTATGGTGATGAAAAGGTTTCATTGGGTGTCCATGACTAAGACAGGCTACAAACAAAAGCCTGAAGATCCACTTCAATATATCAGCCAATGAAAACCCTATGGAACACAATGGTTCTATCTGTCATCAATCGTGGGAATGACAATCTTGGCAGTGTTTCATTCTGTTGTGCTTCAAGTCACTATTAGTCAAGGAGTAACTCAAACACACCGAGCAACCTAACAACGAAAGGACAAGTTAAAGTTTTTCAACGACTTTTTAAATGCTGGAGACAGAAAGGTACTGTTGTAGTGGTAACACCTGGAACCACACATGCCTTGGCCACTGCCATGGGTGTGTGAGTATGAATATATCACAGATGGGACAGAATGTGCTGAGAACTGTAAATCTGCAACATATGAGTATAAGGTAACATCTAGAAAACTCTTTTCGTTTCCTTTTCTTTACTGTGATGACTGAGAACTCTCCTTAGCATTTCCTTGCTTTAACAATTTGTGCTGCCAAAACATTTAGAGTTCCCAGTACCAGAAGGCTTTTAGGTGTTACTTTATGAATACTAATCCTTCTTGGGGGTTTTCTGCTTGTGTCAGATTAGATACTGTGGTGAATGGATTTGAAAAGAATAAATCCAAAGCTCATTTGCATTAATGCTTCTTATTTCCTAGGAATATTTCCCTGGCTAATTGTTAGATAGCCCATGGTAAGCACGTTATCAATTAATTGCTGGAAAACGCAGTGTGTGCATTACTTTGGTCTTTAATTGGCTATAAGTTTTCCTTCTCATTAAATGATAATTTAATTGTTTAAATAAACAAGGCTATTAGAACACTAGTCAATTTTGGAAAAATTGTTTAATAAAATACACATTTCACTTTTAATTATGAATCAATTTTTCTATTATGAATAGACTTTAGGATTGGGCTTCTTTTTAATTCTAGAAGTTGTATAGTACAAAGAACTAATGTATCTAAAACAGAAGAACCCATAACTTTGCTGGGAATGGTAAATTGCTCATTCTACTAGTAAGTACTTAAAAAAATTGTTTTTTAGAATGGGTAGAAATCCTGGTAGTTTAGGGTTATGAGTTAGTCTGCTAACTGTAAGAGCAACATTTTAAAATCTAACAGTAGCTCTTCAGGAGATAGGTGAAGTTTTGTGCTCCTGTGAAAATTTACAACCTCAGAAACCTAAACAGGGTCACTATTGGTTGTAGTCAACCTGACAGAAAATAACCAACTTTTTCATTTATTCAGAAAGTCAGTGCATTTTTAAAAAATACTTGTGAGTCCTTTAAGCTCTTAAAAACAAGTCACCAGTATGATAAACCAAAAATCTAAGTCCACTTTTATCAAGTCAATTCTGACTTATAGGGATGGTATGTAGAGTTTCTGAGGCTGTAAATCTTTACAGACACAGAGAAGCCTCATCTTTTTCCCTTGGAACAGCTGGTAGGTTTGAAATGATGACCTTGTGATTAGCAACCCAACACCTAGTCCACAGCACCACACCAGTACGACAGAAACCTAAAAATACTATACATGCTTATGAAACCATGGGGACCTAAACAATACGTGCTATTCTTGATTATTTTTACCCATCAAAATGATACTTTTTAGTATCCTTTGGATATATCTCAAAGTTGTAATATTTTAGAAGGAATAGATACTTTTTTGCAGCCATACTTCTCTTTTTATTATTTCACTTAAAATATATTCATGAAATTTTCATCCAACTTTTGTTCTTAACATGACCCCTTATCAAAGAATAATACCTTTCACATCATAGAACCTTAGATATTTATTTATTGAATTTGTAAGCAATTACTTTTTATAAACAATTGATAAAGATCAAAGGCCACAGCCTTCCATATAAGTTGCACCTCAATGTAAAGAAAAAAAAAAATCCTCACCACTGGACCAATAAATAACACCATGATAAATAGAAAAAGGATTGAAGTTGTCAAGGACTTCATTTTGCTTGGATCAACCATCAACCCTCATGGAAGCAGCAGACGGGAAATTAAATGAGATATTACATTGGGCAAATCTGCCGCATAAGACCTCTTTAAAGTGTCGAAAAACAAAGATGTCCGTTTGAGAACTAAAGTGCTCCTGACTCAAGCCATGCATGGTATTTTCAGTAGCCTCATATGCATGCACCGTAGAATTGATGCATTTGAGTTAAGGTCTTGGAGGAGAATATTGAAAGTACCATGGACTGCCAAAAGAACAAACAGATCTGTGTTGGAAATGCAGCCAGAGTGCTCCTTGGAGGCCAGAATGGCCAGACTTTATTGTTCATACTTCAGACATACTGTCAGGAGGGACCAGTCACTGGAGAAGAATAACATATTTGGTAAGTGGAGGGTTGGAGAGAAAGAGGAGGAACCCCAATGAGATGGATTGGCACATTGTCAGCATCAATGGGCTCAAACATAGCATCAATAGGCTCAAACACAGCAACAATTGTGAGGTTGGCCCAGGATCAGGCAATGTTTTCTTCTGTTGTACACAGGGCCGCTATGAGTCAGTACCAACTCAATGGAACCTCACAACAAACACAACAATTAAATAAAAGATTTCTGGTGCCAAATGTTCATGATATGAACATTATCATACTGATTATTGCTGTTGTTGTTAAGTGCCACCAAGTTTGTTCTGATTTATAGTGACCCTGTTTAGGGTTTCAGAGGAGTAGCTGGTGAGCTTGAGCCTCTGACCTTGCGGTTCAAACCAACTTTGCAATCATTAACTTGCATTAACCAGTAGTGCCACACCTGGACTCCATAATCCTGATAAGATATTTTTAAAAATATTTTTCTGTCCTTGTTCTCTTAAGCAAGAAAGCTAAATTTACCAATTAAAATCATGAGTACGCATTTCTTTTAAAGCATCTTATTTGTTGTTTTGTTTGTCAAGTACTATAGAGTAATTTGCAACTAATCATAGCTTGTGGGTTTGAACAAAAGGCATTGTAGTTAGCATTTCAGCGCTTACCCTACAGTGCCACACTAGGAACTTTTTACAGAGAGTTCACATAACATCTGTGGTACGTGCTGATGGACTTAAAATTATGGCATCACCTCAATAATACAGGCAGACAATTTTGCATGATGTTTGAAAAGTAAGAAAATTACCTTGAAATCTTGCAAAGAATATGTTAGATGCATTTTCCCTTCATTCCACAATTGTGCATAAAGTTCCTATTATCCATAGGATACAGTATAGATGTTCAGTTCCCTTCGGAACAATCCAATTGTCTTAGTTATCTAATGCTTCTATAAGAGAAATAGCATATGTAGAGAGCTTTAACAGCCATAAATGTATTATTTCATAGTTTAATAAGCTAGAAGCCCAAATTCAGAGTTCCAGGTCTAGAGAAAACCTTTCTCTTTGTTGGATCTGGGGTAAGGCCCTTGTCTCCTTCCAGTATGCACAGACCCAGTATTCTTTGGAGATTTCTTACATCTTGGCATGTATCTTGCCCGGGATGTAGGACCTTCACAGTTCAGGGAATCTAGGTCCAAAAGGTGTACTCTACTCCCAGCTCTTCCATCTTAGGAGTAATAGGTCCCTCTGAGCTCTTCTCACTTTTCTATCCTTTTATATCTCAAATGAGATGGACTGAGATTTACCCTAATCCTATAAATTGCACCTGGCCTCCTGAGCACCACTGAAGAGAAAATTTACAACATAGGACAATTACATCAGATTAAAGCTGATCACACCATGGGGTGACTACATTATATTAATTTCATCATGGAAATGAGATGTACATTTTAACTGCTGAGTCCTGGCCCAGCCAAACTGACACAAAACCTTAGCTATCACACCAACGTTAACTTAAGCCATTCCAAAATAATAACAACAACAACAAAAATAGTCTCAAAAGAGACAGGACTCTATCAGGAAGATGGAAAAAAAGGCATGTCCCAGAAAGAAGGAAGCCCGCTACACAGGGCAAAGTAATTCATTTTATAAGTATTTTCTGAAACCTGAATTCAGAAGATGACTATGAGTCACTCTCATGCATTATAATGCATGATAATGTTGTTGTGTGCCATTGAATCATTGAATCGGTTCCAACTCATAGCAACCACATGTGATGAAGAAGAACTGCCCCAAATGCTATAACCTTATCAGGAACAGACCATCAGCTCTTTCGCCCATGGAGCTGCTGGTGGATTTGAACTGCTGACTTTTTCATTAGCAGCCATGAGCATAAATGTTATGCCTTTGTTGTTGTTGTTAAGTACCTTGGAGTCGGTTCTGACTCATAGCGACCCTGCACAGGGTTTCTGAGGCTGCAAATCTTTATGGGAGCAGAAAGCCTCATATTTCTCCCAAGGAACAGCTGGTAGTTTCAAACTGCCAACCTTGAGGTTAGCAGCCCGAATTCGTAACCAATACACTATCAGAGCTCCTTTAATGCATGATGTTGCTGGTGTGATTAAGTGCCATCAAGTTGCTTCTGACTCACAGCTACCCTGTATAGGACTTCTAAGGAATGGTTGTTGGGTTTGAACCTCCAGCCTTGTGATTAGCAGTACATTGCCACAACAGGACTCCTAATTCATGATGTTGTTGTTGTTGTTGTTAAGTGCCGTCGAGTCGGTTCCGACCCATAGTGACCCTGTCTAGAGTTTCCGAGGCTGTAAATCTTTACGGGAGCAGAATGCCTCATCTTTCTCCCACAGAGCGGCTGGTAGTTTCGAACTGCTGGCCTTAAGGTTTGCAGCCTGATTTGTAACCACTACGCTACCAGAGCTCCTTAATTCATGATGTTCATGATGTTGTTGTTGTTGTTGTTAAGTGCCGTCGAGTCGGTTCCGACCCATAGCGACCCTGTACAGGGTTTCCGAGGGTGTAAATCTTTACGGGAGTAGAAAGCCTCATCTTTCTCCCGCGGAGCAGCTGGTAGTTCGAACCACTGACCTTAAGGTTTGCAGCCCGATTCGTAACCACTACGCTATCATAATAATAACATGTAATTAACATTATGTTAAACATGAACAGAAGGAATGGAAGTCCATTGTTGTTGTTGTTAAGTGCCGTCAAGTCGGTTCTGACACACAGCAACCCTGCATGGCATTTCCAAGGAGCAGCTGGTGGGTTTGAACTGCTGACCTTGTGGTTAACCATCCAGGGGTGATATACAGCACCATACCAGAGATCCTAGTGGGGAGTATACAAACGTTCTTGAAACTAGAGTGACGACAGCAAGTATAGATAGCTAGTAGTATTACCATGTATATGCTTAGAGAGTTATAAAGGTCACAACAAAAACTCCAAAAATGATGCTATAAAGAGAGTGGAAATGTTACAAAAAATAATATATAAACTTTTATCAAATTCATAAAAGAATACAAAGTAACAAACCAGTATCTAGAGATCTCAGCTATAAAGAAGTCAATTTTCCTCAAAGGTATGCATAATTTCAGTGCAATTCGCAGCAACATATTACTGCGTGTTGTTTTGAAACTTAAATGAGTTACTCAAAATTTTATCTGGAAAAAAAAAGTGATTTAGAATAATACAATTTCGGGGAAAAGCACTTTTGATTCAAGTGTCAAATCATAAAGTTACAGTAAAGAAAGCAGTCCGATTGTAACAGAGAAACACCCAGAGACTAGTGGAACAAAAACAGAGGTTTCTTAAAAAATCGACTGTACATTTGGGTTTAGCTCGTGAAAAGAGTGGAGAAGGATGACTTGTTCAATAAATGAAGTTGAGAGAACCTTCTTGATATTTTAGAGAAATCATTATGGTTGTTGTTGTTGTTCGGTGTCATAGAATCTGTTCTGACTCAAATGACCTTATGCACAACAGAATGAAACACCGCCCGGTCCTGTGCCAGAATCAATATTAAGCTTGAGCCCACTGTTGCTGCCACTGTGCCAATTCATCTCATTGGGAGTCTTCTTCTTTTTCTCTGATCCTCCACTTTACCAAGAATGATGTCCTTCTCCAGAGACTGGTCCCTCCTGATATTATGTCTGAAGAATATGAAATGAAGTTTCACCATCCATTCTTCTAAGGAGCATTCTGGCTGTACTTCTCCCAAAAGAGCTTTGTTTGTTCTTCTAGAAGTCCACAGTACTTCTCTAGGGACTAGTCCTTCCTGATAAGTCTGAAGTATGAGAGATAAAGTCTCCTCACCAAAGCTTTTAAAGATCATTCTGGCTGTACTTCTTCCAAAACAGATTTGTTTGCAGTCCATTGGACTGCTAACATTCTTAACCAATACCATAATGCAAATGTATTCATTCTTCTATGGTCTTCTATATTCATTGCCCAACTTGCACATGCATTTGAGGCTACTGAAAATACTATGGCTCGGGCAGGTATCTTAGTCCTCAAACTGACACCTATGCTCTTAAACAAGAGGTCTTATGCAATCAGGTTTGCACCCAAAACTTTAACAACAATAACTACAAAAATTGCCATGGGGTTGTCTCTGAGTCATGATGCATGGCAACCCAATGTATGTCAGAGTAGAACTATGCTCCACAGGGTTTGAAATGGCTGATTTGGTAGGAAGTAAATGGTTAGACCTTTCCTCTGTGTTGCCAGCATTCAAACATGTTACTCATTTGTACACTCAAGGATCCATATCTAACAGCACATTAAAAAACTGAAATTATTAAGTATTAAAATATAAAAATGAGATAATATTAAGCATAAGTAGTATAAATGTGAGAACTGTAGAAAAACCAACACGAGATATATAGTGACTAAACAGACAGATATGACTGCATAAATATTGTAAAACTCTCATAGCGCTAAAACACAATAAACAAAAGACATTTGATAAACTGGGAGCAGATGTAGTACATGTCATAAAGAATAAATCAATAACCTTATTTTATAAGATAGCGTTTCTTAAACTTTTTGGTCTCAGAATCCCTTTAGTACTTTTTAAAATCACTGCAAGAATTCTTGTTCATGTAGATTAAATGTTTTATCATTTTGGAAGCTGACTATGAAACATAATCAATTATTTATTTTAAATGTATTTAATGATAATAAATTCATTAAATATAAACATAAAGGCCATTTGCATTCGAATTATTTTTCCAAAGTCGGAAAAAAAAAACATTAGTGTGAGGAACAGCATTGTATGCATTTGGACTTTCATATCTAATTCTGCATTCAATCAAGTATGATTTTCCATGTTATGTGGCCTCTGGAAAACTCCACTTAATACTTATCAAAGAACAAGACTGAGCAGACATGTTGGGCATGATGGAGCAGGTGAAGGATCAGAGGAGCACTCCCACCACGGAGGTCTGACCGATCCTCAGAGATAAAGGCATGGATGTTCTGTTTTTATCTCTGTTCACTGGTATCTCACTGTCTGCACACCTCCACTCTGGTGACTATAGGGGGTGCCTGAGTGAGTGGACATCCCCACCACCACCCTGGAAGGTTGTATTATGCATGTACATGGATCTGCTCAGCAAACACCACTGCATACAGAATCTAAGGGGGAAAACATTGCTTAAAACCGAATGGTATCCCAAATGGTTACAGCTGGCCCTAATCTGTTTATCACTAGGAACAAGCCCAGAACAGGGGTTATGCAGTGGGAGACAGACAGACTTAAAAGGAAACAGGCTGAAAATTAAATCCTAAATTATGTCATAAAGAACAACAGTAACATGTTGACATTTCTCAGGTGGCCTTGCAGGCAAGAAGCTGAGAGAGGGGTGCTAAAGTCATACTCATATTTTGCTACAGATGTTTTTCTTTTGCAATTAAAGACTGTAGTATACAAGCTGTTTTTTGTTGTTGTGATTGTTTTGGTTTTGGGCTCCCCTTTAACCTTCAGGGGGCTCTTTCTCTCCCTACATTACCCAAGAACAGACATCAATTGCAGTCATATAGCCAAGCTAAAATCACACCCTATAAAATCCCACTATCCAGCAAGAGTCAATACCAGCTGCTATATAACAGATAGTCAGCCAATACCTGCTACAGTTACTCTGAGTTGAGTAACAAGAAAAGTGAATAGGGAAGCCTGTCTTCTGATCACATCTACCTGGAGGCAATCAGAAAGCTTAATATTACATCAACATACATTAATCTAATTATTAAAATCACACCTAATTATTGAGGATGCCCAAGAAACAACTAACCATATCAACACCTGTCCAGAAACAAGACAGAGTAACTGAGACAAATGAGCTAGAGGTAGACCCAGACTTCCCATTGGAAGGAGGGCAGGTTTTGGAACTGTCTGAGAAGGAATTCAGGAGAGTGATATTCAGATGCATCCAAACACTCCACAAAGGAGTTAAGAAAAATAAGGAAGAAGTCAGGAAAGTGCTACAGGAACAATCAAATAAGATAGATAAAGCATTGGAAACAATTCAAAACAAACAAAAAGAGGTCCAAATGATTAAAAGTAACACACCAGAAAAGAACAATACACTGAAAGGGCAAAGAAGTAGAACTGAGGAGATGGAAGCCAGAACCAGCAAGTTGGAAGACAAATGTCTGAATGCTGCTAAGACATAACAGCAAGCAGGACAAAAAGGATTGAAAAATCTAAAGAAAGTCTGATTCATGTGGGACAACATGAAGAGGAATAACTCAACAATTGTTGGTATTCTGGAACAGGAAGTATCACAGAACTCCACAGGAAGATAGGTGAAGAGCTGCTAGAAGAAAATTTCCTAACATTCTGAAAAAATGAAACAATAAGCATTCAAGAAGCCCAACAAACCCCAGGAAGGATAGACCCACCACCACAACCACCCCCGAATCACTATGACATATCATAATAAAGCTCTCCAAAATCAAAAACAAGGAGAGAATCCTTAAAGCAGCTAGGGAAAAGAGAAGCACTACTTACAAAGGCAAGCAAATCAGATTAAGCTCTGATCACTCAGCAGAAACCATGGAGCCAAAAAGGCAATGGGGAGACATATATAAAACCCTGAAAGAAAAAAAGTGCCAACCAAGAATCAAATATGATGGTGTAATCAAAACATTCCTGGATAAACATAAGCTAAGGGATTTTATCAAAGTCAACCCAGCACTTCAAAACATCTTAAAGGGAGTTCTTTGGACTGCGAACCAAGAAGAACAGACAACAATTCAGAGACTGACATACATGGCAACACCACCCTGAACTCAATCAACAAATGGAAGAGTCAAAAACAGAACAAAATTACAACAAAACTACAATGAATTCAGAGGATCTGGGAGGTCAGTCTATGATCAAAACAATTATGATGTGTAACAAGGCAAAAACATGGGAACAGTGATCCAGGTGGTGAGGAGGTCTGGTAGATTATAGGATAAAATAGACTGTTTTAAATGGAGGAAAAAGTTATTAGAATATAGGGTAGCCTCAAAGAAAAGCAACACTTCACAGCATACAAAGAAAATTAAAATCCAAGGACATGGAACCATTAAAACTATGAAGAAACTGACAAGAAAGAACACAGAAAACATGAACTCAACACAGGAAGACGTGCAGAACAAAGAAACCAGAAGCAGCACCCAAACCAAACATAATGACAGTAATTAATTCATACCTGTCAATATTAACAGACTGTAAAGCTGTTTGAACTGCAAGGTTGGCGGTTCAAACTCACTGGTGCTCCTTGGAAACCCTATACAGGGTCGCTATGGGTCAGAACCAACTCGAGGGCACTTAACAACAACAAACAACAATATTAACAAGATGCTCCGGTAGCGTAGTGGTTACGAATCAGGCTGCGAACCACAAGGTCAACAGTATGAAACTACCACCTGTTTCGCAGGAGAAAGATGAGGCTTTCTGCTCCCATAAAAATTTACAGCCTCGGAAACACTGTACAGGGTCGCTATGAGTTGGGACTGACTCCACGGCACATAACAATAACAATAACAACAACATCAATATTAACACTGAATGTCAATGGATCAAATGTACCCATTAAGAGACAGAGAGTGGTAGAATGGAAAAGAAAATAATATCCTTCAACACACTGTCTGCAAGAGACACACCTTATACACAAAGACAAAAACAGACTAAAAGTTAAAGGATGGAAACATATACACCAACCTAACTACAATAAAAAAAATGAGCAGGAATGAAAATACTAATCTGATAAAATAAACTTTAAGGCAAAAACCAGTATAATAGATAAAGATGGACATGAGCTTATTATTAAAGGGTCAATTGAACAAGATGATATTGCCATATTAAATATCTACGCTTCTGATGAAAGCACTCCAAAATATATAAAGCAAACTCTAATAGATTTGAAAAAATAGACAAATCTACAATAATAATGTGAAATTTTAAATACAATAGTCTCAATAAAGGATAGAACAACCAGAAAGAAACTCGACAAAGATACAGAGGATCTTAACAACACAGTCAGCCAACTTGACCTCATGTGTACAGAGCATTCAACCCAACAACAACACAATACACATTTTTTTTACCAGTGCACATGGGACATTCTCCAGAATAGAAAATGTCTTAGGCCACAAAACAAGCCTCCATATATTTACAAACATCAAAATACTACAAAGCATCTTCTTGGACAACAATGCTATAAAATTAGAAATCAATAATAGGAAGACCAAGGAAATTAAGTCAAATATATGGAAACTGAATAGCACCCTCCATACAAGCTTCTGGGTAATATAACAAATAAAACGTGAATTTACAAAGTTCCTAGAAACAATTGAGAATGAAAATACAACATACCAAAATCTTTGAGACGCAGCAAAAAACAGATTGAGAAAAAACACCACACATATCTTGGTATTATTAGAAACTAACCTTAACCTCATGGACATCTCAGAGGGTATGCAAACTCTTCAGAGGCCTTCAGACCACAATTCCGCACAAATAAAAAAATGTTGGAAAAATTAATTTAAAAATATCTATATTCTGATACAAATATGGAGTCCTGGTGTGGTGCTGTGCGTTAATGTGCTGGACTGCAAGGTCAGTTTGGACCACAAAGTAGGTAGTTCAAGTTCACCAGCTGCTCCTTGGAAATCCTATACAGGGTCGCTATGAGTAGCAACTGACTCAGTGGACCTAACAATAACAACAAATAAAATATAGGGACATTTATGAACATGACAAACACCAAAACTTATTGTGAACATGATGAACATTATGAACATGACAAAGCAGCCTTTAAACTTATTTTGAAAGATGCTTAATTTTATTTTTTAAAGGGGAGATGTGGACTTGCAATGAATCAAGACCTTAATTCAACGTTAGAAGACCAAAACACAGAGTCCAACCTCAGCAACCATGGAACATTTCAAATCCAAGTTGCTCTTACTCCATATGACATTATGTTCAAAGAATAAGTTTCACAATGGGGCAAAGGAGGAGCTCAAAGCCTGGTAGGAGGCATAATGGATCTTAACTCATGTGTAAAGCAACTGGTTGACTTTACAATCCCACTTAAAGTTACCTTCTATTATAACTCTCTAAGATGCAATATAAATAAAAGATTAATGGACTTATTTAACATGTACCACATATTAGAATCAATACTCATCTATGCACCAGCAATCACAGAACTATAGAATGAAAGAGAATTAGTGTGAAAGCCACACCTGGAGGTACAGCAATGTGGCTGACAAAAATGAGAGAAAGGACACGGAAGCCCCACAGTGTCACTAAGGAGATCAACACTGAGTACCGTGCAAATATCAAACTTTGGACTTGTTATTAAAAAAAAACAACAAAAAAAAAACAGGGTGAGAGGAAGAAAAGGTACAGGAATAAAGGAAGGGAGGGAGAGAGGACGAGAGAGGAAGGAATAAAGGAAGTAAATAAACTATTGTTACTCAAGCTTTGGGTCACTTTCTGTTGACTATAATCTTAACAGAGAGAACTCTCCACAACTAAGTTGTTCCATCTTTGTAAACACTTCCACACTCCTCTGGAAAACCTGGATGAAATTAAGGTAAATCCAATGTTTCAGAACATTTTAGATGAGAGATAAAGCTTAAGTAATGTTATATAAGAGCAACCTCACCACTTTGTAACTAGGGAAATAGTTACAAAATATGAAATACAGGAACAGAATGAAAGAGGATGAAGAAAACACATTGTGATAGTTAAGGTTTTGTGTCTGTGTGAAGTTGACTGTGCCAGGATTCTCAGGGGTTTGGAAGTTAAAATGTAATAATGTGCCAAGAGAAGGTCTAATATAATGTAATCAATGATAAGATCTGCTGTGAGCATGCAAATGAAGAGAAAGCAAATTTTGTCAAGGATGTGACCTGCTTCCAATATATTGGACAATTGGAAAAACTGATAGCTTTCTGCTCATCATCTGACCACAGGTTCTTTGGACTTGAGCCTACTTGTTCTATTGTCTGCAGATCCTAGGAGTCACCAGCAGCCTTCCATTGTACCTGTGTACTTGTCTGCCTGCCATGTGATGTGCAGATCTTGGTTCATCTGACCCATGGACCTGGGACTTGCCAACTTCTACAACTGTGTAAGCCAGTTCCTTGACATAAATTTTCTTTATATATACATGTATAAATTTTACTGATATTGCTTCTCTAGAGAATCCAGCCTAAGACACACATAATATGATATCCCATGCAAGACCTGTGAAATTAGTTTGAGTCTTTAAAGGTCAATAAATAAGAATCAGTAAAAATAGTACATGAAAAAACTTGAGGTGTTGTTGGCTCAAGTGGATCTGTTTTGTGATTAGTTGAGGACAGACACAGTATGAGAAAAAAACATAACTGTAGAGTAGGACAGGTTGCATTGTCTTGACTACCGCATAGAACTAAAAAAAACTCACTGGTTTCCTGTAATAGACTTTTGGTTATATATTTGCTTACTTATGTTTCATTTTCTCCTTGTGGACACACATGAAGTTTCATCTCCACAGCCTCCTGTGCAGCTCAGTTAGGGCCATGTAAGTGGATTTGGGGAAATGATGTGAGTCACCAATGTATTTATCAGTTCTAGACCGAACCATGAAGTTCTACTGTCCTTTTGTGGCAACTTCAGAGACCATTGCAAGATGACAAAGTCACAATATGGAAAATCCCTGGATCCTTCAGTCACCATCGAAGAAAGCTATCAAAGATAGCTACCAAACAGAAATCAGGCTGTTATTTAAAAGGTAAATACCTGTTGTGTAAAACTATTAAGATGTGGGGACTTATTTGTTAATTACTGCATTTTAGTGTAGCCTATCATTAGCCTGAGGAGCTCTGGTAGCATAGTGGTTACAAATTGGGCTGTGAACCTTAAAATCAGCAGTTCAAAACTACCAGCTGTTCTGCGGGAGAAAGATGAGGCTTTCTGCTCCCATAAAGATTTACAGCCTGGGAAGCCCTGTACAGGGTTGCTATGAGTCAGAACCGACTCCACGGCACGTAACAACAACAACAACATTATTAGCCTATTATTTAGTGTCGCCTATCATTACTAATAGGAGTCCTGGTGTGGTGCTGTGGGTTAATGCACCAGACTGCAAAGCTGTTTGGACTGCAAGGTCAGTGATTCAAGCTCACCTGCTGCTCCTCGGAAACCCTATACATGGTCGTTATGGGTCAGAATCAAATTGAGAGCAGTTAACAACAACAATGACATCATGACTAATATATTACACAAGGATGAATGGTTTGACATCTATAGATATGATGCATAGCTTAGATATTGGAGGGCTGGTTACAAACAATGAAGTTTGTCAGGTTACTTGGTGGGCAAAAGGTCAGATTCATGGGAACCAAACAAAGACAGAAAAAACAAAGCCAAGTGCTCTTGTAACAGATTGATATGTGATCATGTATGTGATACCACTCTGGGATGAACACTATCCACGATAAGATGACTCGAGAAAGACTTGACGGACCATTATTTTTTATGCAAATAAAGTAACTTGATGTCACAAGCTAGTACACTGGAATTATACTAGTAATTTCCATGTGGAAAAAAACAAACAAGCTCAAAATCTGATCTCAGCTCTCTGGTCTAAGAATTGTCATCACATTCATCCATTTTCAAAGTACTGCATGTGTCTATCTCAAGGGTCTCATGGTCTCTGTCAGTGGATCCATCCAGCTCAGAATAAATGAAAAAGTGTATATAACTGGCAAGTCATAGAGAATCTGTCCTAAAGCAAGTCTCACTCTGCCAAATGGGACTCCACTTGGAATTAATGCTTTGGGCGAGGATTCTGAGGTGTGTTATGTAAGTGTAGTTCATTGTTACTCACATGGAAACCAGCTGAGACCTGTCCAAATAGACAACTGTAAGAAGAGAGACAAGCCAAGCACGAATGGTAACCTGTGGAAACTGGATCACCGAGCATGATAAAGGCTACAACTCTACTGATCCCTGGAGAGCAATTATTCAGTCACCTCTAGGTGAGCAAACCTATCAGTCATTTCATTTCAAGACCAAGGAAGCGTTCATTTTAAATTATAACTACCAGAGTGAGTATTTCCTAACTTCAAAATCAAAACAATACTAGCAGCATATATTTATATTCCAGTCAAATGTGCACGTTAATGATCAAAACTAAGAATCACAACCTCTTCAGCTCTCTCCATTTGAACCAATAAGAGTCTTAGAAGAAGCCCAATGATTCCATTTTGGTTCTAGTCCATTAGTCGGCCCTAACACTAAGATAAAGCACACCAAAATGTTTATAAGGTTGTGTTAAGGAAAATAATCCCACACTAGAAGAACCACAACATTGAATTAATTCCTCATAGACTCCTTATTTCGAAGACTGTTGTACCTCAACTGTGGGAGGAAAATGTATGCTTAAATAGAGATCATTGGTTTTAACGCCAAACCAAGTTTATAGTTCCTGTAAAAGAAAAGGAACTATCTTGGTGAAGTAAAATGTAAATACTTTAAGACACTATTTCAGAAACTCTGTTTTAGTTTTGTCACCTGTTCTTGGGTAAATGTGCAATCTTAAAATTCTTTATAGATGAAAGGCTTAAAAAAGTTGATCAAAAAATGAAATTAAAAGTAATGGAATTTTACCATGAAGTTTTGGAAGCCCATTAGGGGGTTCTAATAAATAAATACACAATAGAGAGAGAATGAAAAATATTGGATATTGAGTGTAGACCAAGAACCAGTAAGGTTTTAGATAAGACTCATCATACTACTGCCAAAGTTAGTACATAGTTTCTGTCGAGAAAATTCCAACTCAGGTGACCCTATGTGGTCAGCGAAGAAATGGGCTCCACAGGGTTTTCAATGACTGAGTTTTTCAGAATTAAGTCACTAAGCCTTTCTTCTTAGAAGGCCCTGGATGGAAACCAGTAAGCAGCTGAGCTCAGCAACAATTTTCACTACTACAAACTCCAAAAGTCATCTATAAGGCAAAATAATTTCACAAAAGTCACATGCTGTTGTCTTGACAAAAACATATTATTCATCCTCTCTTGAATAATATGTTGAGACAGTCTTTCCTGCTTCAAGATGATTTTGCAGTGAATACGTCTACCTTTTATCATTAACCATGGGTGAGTAATTCACATTTTCAATTGATTTATGTTTTGGAGGAATGTCCCATCAACAGCTATTTTGGTTTAATTGCTTGGTCCTCCTAGTTGGTGCAATCAAGGAACTCTTGTTTATCATCAGTGCATTGCTGAGTTCTGATTAACTGAATTCACTTGAGGTCTGATTGGTCTGAACACCAAGTATGTGTGATTTGGGCTGACAAGCATGCAGACTCTATTAGACTTGCTTGCCTTGAAGTAATGTTGACCATTTCCTTGAATGGAGCAAATCATCGATCAGTAGATTAGCACTGAAGTCTACCAGGGGTAACCAGAGAAAGAGCTGGAGGTCTACTTTGAAAATCTCTTGGAGCACATTTCCGTTCTGACACACATGGGGTAACTATGAGTCAGAATGGACTCTACAACAACCAAGGAAAAAACAACAACACAATAATTGTTCTGTTCTAGAAAGTGGATTCTACAAACACAATGTAGCTCTCTAAGAAGTGCTTAAAAGTATGCATATATTTATATTGGAAATCTTATGCTAAATACATAGGTGTGAAGTTCATGATTACATGAAAATATCTTTTCTTTATTCAAGCATACAACCTAAATGATTTTACAGTGTGGTCTGGCTTGAGGTTTGTGCACAGAGAAGATCACTGTAGTTCACGTTTGACAGAAACATCTCTCCTAATACTTAACCTACATGGTAACTATGTCAGGGCAGAAATGGAAATACATGGCTACAGAAAAATGTTTTTTGTTTTTCAGAGAAGACAAGGGAGCTTACAATAATTCAATGTTGTCTTCTGTGACAAGATAAAAACATTTCCCTAAACATTCATGGAGTCCTAGTGTGGCACTGTGGGTTAATGCATTGGACTGCAAAGTCAGTTTGAACCACAAAGCCGTTCAAGTCACTATGGATCGGAACCCACTGGATAGCACTTAACAACAACAAACATTCATAGTGTCATGTAAATGATCAGATTAATGGTATCATAAAGCTCTGGTAGTGTAGTGGTTACGAATCAGGCTGCAAGCCTCAAAGTCAGCAGTTCGAAACTACCAGCAGTTCTGTGGGAAAAGATGAGGTATTCTGCTCCCATAAAGATTTACAGCCTCGGAAACCCTGTACAGGGTCGCTATGAGTTGGAAACGACTCCACAGCACATAACCACCACCACCAATAATGACACTCAGAATGAACTTTGCTTGAGCACCTTACTACTTGCCAAACATTAAAGTCTCCAAACAACCTATTGATAGACAAAATTTTCTATCATTTTACTAATGAAGAAAGCACATTACAGTGAGATAGAAGTAAGCTGTCTAATGTCACAGAGCTAAAGAGGCTTAAGGTAGATATGAACCCAAGTAGTTTGGCTCCAGTGGCCTTGTTTTAACCATGATGGAAACTTCCAAGCACATCTCCCAGCAATCTGCATCTGACACTATTCATACCCTTCTGTAGTCCGTTCTCTGTGGAATCAAAACTGACCCCATGTAACCTGTAGCATGCACAGTGACGTTGCAGGTTAGATCATAAAAGGCCTTACACTTTCTACCTTGGTCTCTAGCACACTAGCTCTTGAGCGCTGAGCCAACATGTTCAACACGAGGCCACCATGCTGCAGTGACCACATGGAGAGATGATATGAAGAAACTCCGAGGCTCCAGAAGAAAGGGATGTCTGGACACTCCGCAGCTTCTCAGACCCTCACCTCAACTGAGGTCCCAGATGTCAAAGCAAGTCCTTGACATGTGAGCTCTGTGAGCAAATAAATCAATTATAGCTTGTAGCAACCACTACGTTTCGAAGAGGTTTGCTACATGGGAACAAATATCTAGAAAAGTTATTGCAAAATATGAGGAGCTTCAAAAAGTACATGCAAAATCCCACTAGCTTTCAATTCCACTTTTAGCGAACTTTGAGAAACCCTCTCAAAATAAAACAAAACAAAACCTTTTTATTCTTCCGGAAATACCTCTCTTTCTTCTTTCACACACTGAATGTCTTCCTCAGCAGAGTTGCCCCACCCCAACAGACACACTGTGCGGAGTGGAGGTGAAAATCGATTAAGTACCAAGCCTAACTCTAAAAATGAAAGAGAAAAAATAAAAAATGAAAAAAAAAATAGTACTTCCAATTAAATATTGGTACATATATGAAATTCTTGACTTTCCTACTTCTTAAAGGATATAAGCAAAAGCAAACGCATTTCCATCGAGTGGATTCTGACGCATAGAGATCCTAGATGAACAGAATAGTACTGCCACTTAGGGTTTCTGAAGCTGTTACTTTACTGGAGCAGACAGCAACATCTTTCCCCTGTGGATTTGAACCACTGACCTTTTGGTTAGCAGCCCAATGCTTCACCCATAGTGCTCCAGAACTCCCTTAAAGATATGTTGCTGTGGTTAAGTACCCTTGAGTTAGTTCTGATTCTTAGTGACTTTGTATAGGATTTCTGAGGAGCAGCTGATAATTTTGCACCACTGACCTTGCAGTTCAAACCAAACTTAAGACCCAGTGCTTATTCTACAATGCCACACCAGAAGTCCTTTAATGATATTATTATTGTTAAGTGCCATCAAGACTGGTCTGACTCATAGCAACTCTGTATAGCATATCCATGGGAGCAGCTGGTGAGTTTCAACCTCCAATCTTGAGGTTCAAATCTACATTGCAGTCGAGTGCTTATCCTACAGCACCGCACAAGGACATGTTGTTGTTTGGTGCCATTGAGTTGGTACTGACTCATAGCGACCCTATGCATAACAGAATGCAATGTAAGCTCCCAATAATCAGCTGTCTGATTTCTATTTACGGGTTAGAATTATCTTTAAAATTAGTATTAGGTTTTGCATGATAGATGTCCAAAAAAATATCAGCTTCAAGTACAAAAGTACAATAAACTTCCAATGATTTTATATTTAAATTTAAATCCAAATAACCATGTTAAATATCAGTTTGCTCCTACATCACTAATTTACACAGGTGATGTGATTCTATATATAAAAAACTTCATAGTTTCTTATATTTCTAACATAAACTTGAACTTATTAATGAAACAGAACAGAAATCACATTAATGCCACAAACATCCTGGGTTGCAAGTTTGAAAAGGAGATAAATTGAAACAAAAATTCAATCATAACTTCCAAGAGTCATTATCCTATAGGGAAAAGGAGGCTATGCTATGAAACTGTGAGTTCTAAACTGTTTCCTTCTGCATTTTGAAGTAGCAGAGCCTTGAGGATTTTCTAGTTTGCACTCAGTTCTTGGAAAACTCCGCGATGCCTTTGGTAATACCTATGATGCTTTACTTTTTGTTGTGTGACAGAGAACGTGGTTGTTGAACCACACACTGTGTTCCTTGTAAATGCTCTTGCCTCCCTCTCTCCTGTGCTACAGAATGTGGGATAGGATTTGACCTCTGTTTATTTGCCTCAGTAAAAGACTCCTGATTGAAGCTAGTTAGTTGCCTGACTCCATCACTAATACCTTCACATGACCTGCATTAAGGTCAAATCTGGGATCCAGGATTATTAAAAGTGTAACGTGGGAGAACACTTCTGTGAGCAGCTCAGGGTTTACAAAGCTCCTTGGGGAATTCTGGAACTCAAAGACCAACTTAACGGGTATGATGGTTTTCAATCCTAACAAATGTATGGAATAAGTACAGAGTTTTGCTTAAAAACACACAATTTAGCCATAGGATGCAAAAAGAAGTTATCAAAAGAAAAAAAAAAGAAGTTATCCCTGAAACGTAAACAGAGGCAACCAAGCATAATACACAATTGGCAGAGCTCAAACATCTATTTTTCAAAGTGACTTCAAATAATTGTTTTTATTGGATCCCATATCGACTAACATTCTCATTAGTCACATCATGCATGTCAAGTTTTGGCTCAGAAAATACAGCCATGCACACATTTATTATAAATGCAACATGACATTTTAATTATAAAAATGACAGAGGTTTTTAGTAACTCATAAAATGAAACATATAAACATTAAGCAATGAATGTTTCCATTGTAAATATGTATGTCGTTGTTAAGTGCCATTGAGATGGTTCTGACTCACAGGGACTCTGTATAGTGTTTCCAAGGAGTGGATGGTGGGTTTGAACCATCAACCTTTTGATTACCAGTTCAGCGCTTATCCTAGAGCGCCACACCAAGGTTCTAAGTGGCGTTGCAGGATAAGCACTGAACCACAAGATCATTTAACCCACAAGGTTGGCAATTCAAATTCACTAATTGCTCCTCAAAAACCCTATACAGTATCACTGAGTCAGAACCAACTCAACAGCACTTAATAACAACATATGGATTTTCTGTATATGTATATAGAGTCTGGTGTGAACCTGTAGGATAAATACTGGAATGATAAATCTAGCAGGCACTCCTCAGAAACCATATTATCTTAATGAGCAAGAAGCAACTCGATAGCATTTAACAACAATACAACATACACACAAATATTAAACATTTTTAAAAACCTTTATCGCTTTTCCTTAGTACTTAGACTGGGAATTGAAATTCCAGGATTTGGTCTTATCTTATATAATGTCGCACTATTAGAAATTTCCCCTTGGACAGTTGTACCTGTGGAGTGGATATCTCTTCTCCATGGAGAGATAAGATACAAAGTTGAACACAGAACAATTTCAACAACCTTTGAGAAATCTTTGAAGGCCTGCTTCATTCAGGTCACCAAGTATGTGGAGATTTGGAAGGCATACCCTGATGACCTGAGAAAAAGGGTGATTTCCAACAAGACTCTTGCAAAGAACTGGAAAAGTGGAAGTCCACATTCAATTGAGCTTTGGAGTGTTGAAGAGGAGATTCGATGACAGTGGAGACCCAAGTTTTGTGATCCTGCAGAACTCGGCAGGGATTGGAGCTCAACTGTGCAAAACCATGCAGAAAGCCTTGGAACTCTGGGGCAGTATCATGACCAAAGATAACACCAAGTACGCCAACATGAAGCTTGAGTATTGCAGCCTGGTAAGGGCTCATGGCCACACACAGCCCTAAAATATCTTTGTAACACTATTGGCACAGGGCAAAGGACAGGCCAAAGGGCCAAGGGCCAGGGAGAGGCCTACCTGTGGGCCAGGCAGAGGAGAGGCTTTCCTGCCTGGAAAAACTTTGAGGATTCTGAGTTCTGTTTGGCTGTTGTAATGAATTATAGAACCCAGCTGTGCTGTGAAAGGGTTGGTTTGGTGACTTTCTTCCCCCCTTTTTTTCTGGTAAAAATCTGCATTGAAAAAATGCTGGTAATGCTTACATTTCATGTGAGTTCAGAGCTGTTGACAATGTTCAGTTATTTTCAGTTTTTTTTATAAATTGTCTTCACTTCCCAATTAAGATTTCTTCCCTAAATTAGAAGTCTTTTCTTCCTACTTACTGAAAGAGAAAAAGGGGATAGGGAGAGAGTTTGCCATGGTGTAGGGTTTCTAACAGTAAAATTGTAGCACATTATAAAAAACTCCCTACAACAAATATATCTAGGCCTGGGGAAGGAAAGAAGGTGAATACTCTCTTTCAAAGGCACAAGCTAGCTGGGTAGTTGTTGTGAGGTGACTCTGAATCATAGTGGCCCCATGTGTGCCGAATACATCTGCTCCCTAGTGTTATTGGTGTCCAGGTGTGGCCCTGTAGGATAAGCACTCAACTACAAGGTTGGATTGAACCAAAAGTTTGACAATTCAAACTTACCAGCTGCTCCTTGGAAACTCTGTTCAGGGTCACTATGAGTCAGAAATGGCTCAAAGGCACTTCTCAACAATAACGAAGATGTAGAGTTTTTGTGAATGGCCTTTCAAAAGCAGTTCTCCAGGTCTGTCTTTCGAGGTGCTTCTGGATTATTTTGAACTTTTCACTAATAATCAGCTGCTAACTGTTAACACCATCCACAGACTCCTCAGAGACATCAAAGGACGGGTTTCCTAGTCTTACCTGTTAATTGTTTTCTGCAATACCACTTCTGTAAGTCCAGACCTAGGGGCTGATTGGAAAACAGAGCAAGTGAAGACAAATTAAGGATGTTAGTATTTCAGTGGGAGCAATGATAAAATGCAGGGCAATTTTTTTTTTTTTTTTTTAATGTATGCTCCTCTGTTAGAGGACCCAAGTATGAAAACATTCATAATTCAGAACAAGTACAATATTTCCAAAAGAAAAGAACATAAATTAATTCTTTACATGTTAAATTTATTTCCACTTTCATCCAAAGAGGAAATGAAGTACAAGACATGGACCATGACCTCAATGTCATTTAAAAAAAAAAACAAGAATAAATAATATAATTACACACACACGGACTTCAAAAAGTTCATGGAAAAATTCTATTATCTTTTTAATTCCACTTGCCTGTGAACTTTTTGAAATCTCCTCATATATATGTCTGTTGTTGATGTTACGAGCCATCAGTTGTTTTGACTTACAGGTATGCTGTATAGGGTTTCTGAGGCTTTGCATTTTCATGGGAGCAGAAAGCCTCAACCTTCTCCCACAAAGCAAATGGTGGACTCAAACCTCTAACCATGTGGTTCACAGTCCAGTGTTTAACATGTGCAGTCACAACACTCCTGATATATAAATATATGTGTATGTGTGTGTGTATTTATATGTATGTTGTTGCTAAGTGCTGTGGAGTCAGTTCCAGCCCATAGCGACCCTGTATAGGGTTTTCAAGAAGCAGCTTGTGAGCTTGAACCTTGCAGTTCAAACGGCTTTGCAGTCTGGCTCACAGCGCCACACCAGGACTCCATGTATATGCATGTATGTATGTATGTGTGTGTGTGTTGTTGTTGATGTTATTATGTGCTGTGGAATCGGTTCCAACTCATAGTGACCCTGTACAGAGTTTCTGAGGCTATAAATCTTACATTGGATATATATAAGGAGTCCCGCTGTGGGTTAATGTGCTGGACAGCAAAATCAGTTTGAACTGCAAGGTCAGTGGTTCAAGCCCACAAGCTGCTCCTCAGAAACCCTATACTGGATTGTTATGGGCTGGAACTGATGCAACGACACTTTATAACAATAAACTATATATATATATGAATCAGACTGCAAATCCCAAGGTCAGCAGTTAGAAACTACCAGCTGTTCTGCAGGAGAAAGATGAGGCTTTCTGCTCCTGTAAAGATTTACAGCCTCGGAAAGCTGCCACCACCATATACATACCATATATATATATACACCTACATACATAGATGTAGTTAAGTGCTGTTGAGTAGGTTCCAACACATAATAATCCTGTATAGAGTTTCTGAGGAGCAGCTGGTGAGTTTGAACTGCCAATCTTGCTATTCAAACCAATGTTACAATTCTGTGCTTTCCTATAGTGCCACACCAGGACTCTCTCTCTCTCTCTCTCTCTCTCTCTGTATGTATGTATGTATGTGTGTATGTATATATTATATATATATAACTGTAGTATAGGCACTAGACCACTAACTATAAGGTAAGCAGTACAAACCCACCAGCAACTACTTGGAAACCCTATACTGGATTGCTATGTGTTGAATGTGACACATTTGTACTTAAAAACAACATCATATATATACATACCAAATTCATTGCTGTTAAAAGGCAATTCTGGCTCATCGGGGCCCTTTGAGTTTTCAAGGCTTTTAAATCTTTATGGGAGCAAATAGTATATCATCTTTATGGGAGTG